>NW_009258951.1:5018081-5048770 GCF_000687185.1 Egretta garzetta
AGGAGAATTTATCTGGCAACAGATTTACTTAAATGCTATCACCTGAACCCTCATCCCTACAAACAGCTGGGGAAGACCTGGAGGGACTTGTCTGGCAGCTCTTATGCTGCCAGGGTGGTGATGGTGGTCATTCAGCTGTGCTTCCCATGGGAACTGGGCTAATGGACTGAAAGAAGTGAAACCCACGGGCATTTCTGTAAGTTGCAATTTCTAAATGTGGTGGTTTTTTTGGTGTTTTTGTTTTTTTTGTTTTTTTTTTTTTATTGTTTAGATATCTATTTATCTCTCCTCCAACAGGTCCTGGAGAAAAAGGTCTACCTGAGACTGTCTAACCACTTGGCACCATATTAGCTGGACTGGAGAGAGGCTGCAGACAGGGGTAGGTGTTAGCACAGGGGGATACACGTATTAGCATTGCTTTGCTCATGCGTAAGTGGTGTGAAAGAGGCTCATAATTCCTATGCCTGGATTATATACATACGCAAAGAGTATGCTAACCACACAGCAGGCATGCCTCTCCCACTGCCAGGAGAAGGGGCTGTATCACATTCTGCAAAATAAAAGTGGGAGCAGCTGGTGCTGATGGAGGGACTAAAAAGGTTTTGCTGCTTTGGTGCTGGGAGCGGGGCTGCTCTCCTTATTACCTGGCTGGGGACCCTCTCCCTACCCCAGGCTCTGCTGCACGAGGGCTGCTCCCTTTCCTTGTCTTGCTTTAAACCGCAGTGTACTGCTGGCAGTGTCACTTTATATTATTTTCCACGGGGCTGGCGGAATTCAAACAGATATCTACGTGTTGCCTATATTGATTTATTCCTTCTTGCAGTTGTTGCAAGCCTTCATTGCTTCAGTAGTTTTCCTGGCTGTCTCTATCTTGCTTGGGTTTTGTGCCACACTGTTGTTCCCTGTATTTTTAGTATTTTTGGGGTTTGTGCAGTCGCTCGTGCTGAAGGAAGCATCACCTGCTGTTCTGTTACCTCTGCACCGCTCACCTGGGCTGAGCTGGGCAGAAATAAGGTAAGGAAAGAGGAGGGTTCAAAGCTTCATGTTTGCAGTACAGCCACACCACCCCTGACAGCTTGATTTCAAATGTGGATAGGGCTTTCATTTATTTATTTCTTTTCAGAACAGCAACTCCACTGCCAAGCTCATAGCTGACTCTGTAACTATTACCTTCACTTCACAGAACCAGTAAATAAAAATGAGAAAATGTTGTCAACGTTGTCAGTCTTGACCCATGTAAATTTTACTGCTTTATCTAAAGAAAAAAACCCAAAGAGATGCTGACCTTTAAGCTAAAAAGGATGTGACTGTAATTTCATGAGTTTGTTTTTCCCCACAGAAAAAAATGATTAAGGAGAAAGAACATTGTGGGCTTGAACAGGAGAGCATTCTCCAGGGGTGGAAAAGTCGACTTCAGATTAAATTATTTCCTCAATTTATTTAGGAGAGGACAAATGAAACCTATCATAGGATGTTGGCTACAAACTGTGTTCTTGGATATCTTCCGGACAAAACGGAGCAAAGGTATTAAAAAAGTGAGTGAGAACAAATTACAGCTATGGTTTAAAAAAGAAAAAGATTTCTTTTTTAGGGGAGACTGCACAAGAAATGAATATAAATATGTTTAAAAATATTCTAAGGTAGTCATGGTAAATGTTCAAAGACTCAGAAATGGCTGAGCTACTTTTATATACACATACTTTTAATTCAGCTTTTTCATGTATTTGAGTTAAAATAGTCTTAAAGTAGTTGCTCTAGTACAAAGGCTTTTATACATCTTTAGACCAGTTCTCCACTTTTTGAGGTTTTGATCACCTGTAAAACACTACCTATAAATGAAAAAATATAGTCCTTTCAATTTTGAACTGGGAAGGTAACATTTAAAATGCTACATTAAGCTTTTGAGCATGGTATTTCTAAAAAGATAAATAAAAGAGTTGGGAAGAGTGCAAATAAAAGAGTGAAAGGTTTATGATGTTGGACTTCAGGAAAGCTGAACGTATTCAATTTGGAGGAAAGGAATGACAATAAAGCAACAGGCTGCAAATCCATAAAGTGATTTCATGGGAAGGAGAGGGTCTAATTGCTCGTCAGTCTTCAAGGTTAAACGAAGGAGTTATGGGGCTAAAAGAGAAAACATAAAGCAGGAGGCTTTGACACTTCCTTCTATAGGAGTGTGTTTTCAACTACTAAACTTTTTGCTGAATAGAGATGCCATGGGTAACATTTTTTTTTGATGGACTTGTATGGTTCAGACCATCTAAAAAAACCAACTTTCAATAATAAGATTAGGTAAAAACATAAGGAGAAACTATTTTTTAGAAGCAATGATTGAACATGTTGAAACATTTTGATTGTGTGCCTTGATATTATTTTTTAATATTCTTCCTCTCTAATTAAGAAGGGAAAGAAAATAGCAATTCTTCAGGGGAAAGCAAGTACATATCTTTCCATATTTTGAAAGTGCTCGGAAAGTTAGGAAGCAGTAATAAAGTAATAAAGCAGAAAAAATTTATTCCCTCTGCACCCCTTCTCTTCTTTATCTTTCTCAATTTTGGGATTCTTCAAAGCTTCCAGGGGAAGTGTATTGACAGTAAACATGCTTTTCTTAGTTACCTTCAGTGCCTCAGTAGTAATCCATGGCCCCCAGGGATCTGCAAATCACGAACTGAAAACAGCTATCTAGATAATAAAAGCTGCAGGATAACTGATTTAAAAGTTACTTTGCAGAAATTATGATTACTGAGTCTTGCAGGAATATACATATGAATTGTCTCTTGACTTTGATGGAGTCAATTAAAGCCACTTAATTAGCGCAGTTAGTAATCATCTGCTAAAATTACAGACTTTCATTTCTCTTATGATTCATCTATTTTAATACCATTTAAAAAATGACCTGGTGTAGACAAATTTGATTAAGCATTTTCTTTAGTTTGCAGCTTGCTTTTGCACTGAATGACTTTTCAAACATTTGGCAGGCCTCTTAATATTTTGTACTTTTTACAGCCACACAATTTCTTGTGCAGGTCTCTATTTTTCTACTTGCTTATGGTTCCTGCTTTGATTCCTTGTTATCACTCATGTTTAAACCTTCTCCTGAACTCTGAGACTCTGAGACACGTGCATCCATTTTCCTTGGCACTTTTTTTTTTTTTAAAAATGGATTTATTAATCATGAAAGGCCAGCAGTCTTCCCTTATGGGAGACTGTTGTTTAATGCACTAGACTAGACTCCTGGATTGCACTTTGATTTTGAAATAAATCTGTTCTCTCTTTAAAGCAGTTCCTGTACAGGGAAACCTGATAATTCTGCTTTTAACATATATGCCAGGGAAAAAGGCAGTGGAAGAAGCAGACCCTGTAAATCCCCACTGCTGGCACCATGCTGGAGAGGCAACGGGCTCGTTACTGCCTGGGAGATTGGCCTTACAAAGTGGGGTAGGAGGGACCTTGAATCATACCAGGAAAAGGAATCACAGTAATAAAGCTTTTTGATATTGATTCCTCTTAACTTCTACAAGCAACAAAAAAATGTTTTCACACTTAGCAGGGATTCTGTTATTGTACCCGGTCTGAATGCTTATACCTAATGTATCACCCGTAGCATCCCCAAACGGGCAATTTTTCTCCAGCTAGGAAATGATTCTCCGGCACACAAAGCGCTCCTATCAGATGGGGCTTACGTTTGGTTTCTAGAGTTGGTTCTGTAATGACAAATCCCTTTAATTTTGACTTGCTCATATTTGTCAAACAAGTGGCAATCCAAAATATGGCAAGAATTATTTTCAAGCAAAGCGTTTGTTTTGACAGTATTGAAAAAACAGAAAAAAGGAGCGAGATTACCCTGTGACAATATATATTTTTAGATCTGAGAGTCACTGAGTCACAGAAGAGGCATTTACAGCTCCTTGCGCGCAGCACACACCTCTCAAATTGTTTACAAGGACAATCGTTTACAAGAAACATCTGCCAAGCTGACCTGTGATATTCTGAGGGTTTTTTCTATAAAAATTGTTCCATATTCATGCATCCTCTAAAGGATGGGGTGGGTGGAAGATGGCTTTGAACCACCTCTGCTTTCCTATTTTCTAGGTCTCTGTTGATTCCAGACTAGTTTTACATATGGGCTGTGCAGCCCAGGAAATTGCTGTAGCTTTCACAAGGGCGTAAGATCACGACAAATGATGCAGGCCATGAGGAATTGCTCACAGGGGAGGAAGCAGGAGGTGCTCCAAAGGTGTCCATACAGCCAAAGCATCTCCTTGTATCTCTTGGCTTTGGAGTCAGCCAAAGTGCCTCCTGGGCACCTGAGTAAGCATGGCACAGCTGCTGAGACACGGGATGGATAAGGATTAATAAGAGTCCGACATGTATGCCTTTAAGAAGATGCAGTAGTGATTTTATAGTGCAATTCCACCTCCACCAACTAAACTGAGCTGGCAGGTTTTATTTCTCCTTGGGAGGCTGGGGACACATTCTGGCTACATGACATACCTTACTAATTTGCTGATATTTCAGAAACTCTTTTCTTTTTGCTGAGCAGCCTGGAAGAGTGTCTTGTCTTTCTGAATTGGAGTAAATCTGCTGCATTCTTTGTGTGTGTGTGTGTGTTCTAGCTTTTTTTTGCGCGGGGTTTGGGGTTTTTTAATGATTTTTTTTTTCCCCCTCCTCCCCTACATAGATAATAGAAGTGTCTGTCCTTCACTGAAGAGTTTTAGTTCCCAGAGCTCTCATCATACTTAGCCTCAATTTGTTCAACCTTAAATCTTTCACAAAAAACTGTGCAGGGAATTGTCTTCAGTTGGGCAAATTCTCTTCTCAGTTGCATGGGTGTATCCAGAGGAGTCAGACTGAAGTCAATAAGATATTTCAAATTTATTTTGGCCTTAGAATTCTAAATCTGAATTTAAATTTAGATTCACAATATAAATGCAGCCCAAATTAAATGTGATTTAAATAAGTACATTTGCTCAATAAATATATTCTTTTTGTTTTTAAATATTTCTGTGATTTGAGTAATGTCGAACTGTATAGACTTTATCTATGTGTGTACATGGCCTTGTCCTTGTGGGAAACATGTCCAGGCCTGGGATCCATAAACCATCACAGCAAAGTCAGTAGACATATATTATATCCATGTGACAGACTGAATTGTAAGAATTGTTACAATACAGAGATCAATAATGCGTGTTGGAATGCTGTTATTAAATATAGCAGTGCCTCAGTAAATTAAAAACCACATCAACATTCTATGAACCAATGTTTTTTAGAGGGACAGTAAGCCGTAGATCAAGCTTGGACAAATTCTGCTACTGTGGAACAGATGATTTTTTTTGCTAGCAGCCTGCATTCTACCTATAGGAGAGAAAGGAAAGTAATTCATGCTACGAAGTATTTTAAATGAAGCAAAGGAACACAAAGCTCCAAACAGCAAAGTTTTGATTCAGAAGCAAAACTGCTCAAATGTTGCTGCATCATAAATTTTAAAATATGTTCGTTTCTACTTAGGAATAATCCCTGGTTTAGGGGGAAAAAAGATTCCTTTTTATATTTATGACATTCTGGAAAAATAAAAATTAATTCCTGTTGTCTTTTTGCACACAAAATTGTCATGGAATTGCCATTCTATGGGATTTTTTTTTCTTCTTCAGAAAAAAATACAATAGTAAAATTGTAAAATTTAAAATTTTCAAAATGCATTCCAACTGACATTGTTTTTTGGCAAGCTGTCTTCATTTCACAATCAGTTTGCCAACTGAAAGTTATTACAGGTTTCATTTCTCAGGAATTTGGCTTTCTCATTATTAATGCATGTTGACCCTTGAGCCTGAACTCCAGCTTCCATGTCCTTTATTTCCATTAAACTCAAGTTTGAATGCCCTATTTGCTCCTCAAAAAGCAATTGCCATTGCTTTATTGATGAATTCAAGAAAGAGATCTTGTAATGGGAAATTCAACTGTGAAGTGACCACTGTCAATTGGACTTAAGTAATCAGGTGGAATAACCTGTTATATTTATCGACAGATAAGATTTTTTTTTTTTTGTCTTTATTTATGGCTGGCTTTATGCTACTGATATGTTTATGCACTGGCAGTCATTATCAAAAGCATTTTGAAGTTACCTTCCTTACTGTGCTAATAACTCCACATTAATAAGGAAGCCACTAAATTACTGGATATAATAATCAGTGAAATAGTCTGTAGTTGTGTTAAATACTATTTGGAAACAAAGCATTGGTAGTTTTTAAGACTAAAAAGATTTGTTATAGCAGGGAAAAGAATTATGCCAGTAATTTTCAACCAGGGATCTGCTATCCCTTGGGCATTTGCAGGCTACTTTTAAAGGACCTTGAAAGCCATTGATGGTATGTTTGTACTCCTTGTAGAGTGCTTCCACTGGAAGATAGCTAAATAGATGCCCACAAGTTAAAGAATGTTGAAAATCACCAAAGGTGAGTGCTTTTGAAAACTCTACTTTTTCTATAAAGATTTCTTGGCTAAAATGGAGAAAAACAATAAGAAGTGTTAACTTTTTTGTTTGACACTAGCATTTGTTCGGAATTATGCAGCCTGTTTTCACCATGCTCCAAAATTGTTTATCCCAAACTGGATGCTTTGATTATAACTCTTTCTGTTTGTAGACTTCAGGAGAGGTCAGATTTTTCCATTAAAACATATTATATGGCTTGTCGTTATTTGTAGGCATCTTCTCACTTATGGTAACTGCAGGATAAACTGAAAAATATTTTTCCAAGAAGATTTGAAATATAATATCCAGGTAAAAAGAAAATGATGTAATGATAGGAGAAGGACATGTGGCTTTTTAGTCAAAAGCTATATTAATAAACAACCCAAAAGAGGAAAAGATAGAGAAGAGGAGATATTAGGAAAGATAAGCAGAATAGTTAGGAGGATACTAGTAGATAATACTTAGGGACACTATTAAAATACCTTAAAATCTTCTCTGAAATATTGGTTTACGCATATATAGTCCCTCATTCCCTGTGTGTATATTCATTGCATGTCCCTATAAATCCCTGTTATCTCTATTTACTAGTGCTCCATTTTTTCCTGTACTTGTGACTGACAAGCAGAAGTAATATAATCTCGGAAGCTATACAACATTACTTGATGGTTCAAGAAGTTGTTCCCAATATATCCCACAGAAGACAGCACAGCTAGATTGCCAGCCTTTTACTCAGTTATCTTCCTTGCCTCCAAATGATGTGAAACCATTTTAATAAAACCCAGTGTGAAAGAGATTGGCTTTCAGTGAACGTGCATTGTAGTCTAAGACATCAGTAGAGAATTTTTTATGAAAGGATATTCATTCCTCTATTATTTTGATACTAAAATGAAAGCTAAGTCTTTCTTTTTATAAATAAGATGAAGAAATTTAGTCCCTTCCTCCACTGACAGGTCTTTATGGACACAGGATGCTAACTTGTTGGTAGTTAATGATGTAACTACAACCACCCTTTTCTGCTTTCCCTAGTAAGTTGAATATAGCAGTGTATTGATAGTGTCACTTATGCGAAACACCGAGGCTGGAACGGAGGCAGAAGCATGGACATAAAAGTGCTGCCAACCTCCTTCAGTGATGAATGCTCCTCACAGCCCTTGGCATTTACCTCTACACCTTCTCTTTTACAAATTTGGCCCTTGAGTGTGATGCAGATTGAGGACCCACTCCGGCTGAGCGTGCTGTGCTCCCTGCTCATCCACAGGGTCCATCAGCAGTAATGAGGCAGCTGTTTGCAGACTCTCCTTGTGGATGAAGAGCCTGAATTGTATCTCTGAATAAATTCCTCATGTTGGCCCTGTACTATGGGGACAGACCACGGGACTAATGGCAGTCATCTACCAGCTGAACACCTGGGAAGTTGATGAGCAGGTACAATTTCAGATCAACTGAATGAGCTCCAAAATTATCTGAGCCTTCTCCTCCCTCTTGCATTGCACATTAAACCTAAACTACCAAAACCTGGGGTTGCACTCCAGCGTCAGTGCAGATGTTCATCTTCAGTAAGTGAAGGCACATGGAAGATGGAGATAACATGCCACCACCAAGCCTCTCCCTCAGCTGTAGCCCTTCATGGCAATGGGGAGAAAGGAAGAATTTTACAATTAAATGTGTTTCTAAGCTCTTCTTCAGGCTGCATTTCAAGTTTGTAGGGCTCATTTAAAGCACTGCAATTTGTTCCTGTGACTACCCTGCCACAAGATGTGCAAAATTAAAGCTTGCCTTACGTTGTTCTGCATGGTGCCTTCCTACCCACTTTCCAAAAGAAAAGGAAAGCAAGCATTTTTAAAATGTAAACCTATTAAATGCGATAGCTGCATAGTCCTATACCTGCTGAAACGGATGTTGCATCATAGGACAATACATCCAAAAGGATACCTAATCTTAAATTACTCATCCATGGCTGTGAAATTCAATGGGTTTATGCTGAGAGATCCCATTATAAGTGATGTAAGTATGACTTTGGTTGGCCTGCTTATTTCTGCTGTTTTTCTTATGTCACTGTGACAGTTTCCAAGTGTCTCTAGGCTGCAGGACAGCACCAAGTATTCTCCATATGAGACAATTTCACTCAACAGCCTTTTTCTAGTAGTTTCCTCATCTTTGTAAACTGAGGTGCCCACATGTACTCAAGTGTCAGTGAGTTCGGTTAAAGGTTCTCATATCCTGCCGTCCATCGTCAAAGGCTATGGAAAAACGTAATTATTTTTGTGTATCCCATTTGAAAGGTTGGTCATCCGTCATAGTTGTTTACATGTCAAATACAACATCTGAAGTCCCCAAACTCCACCAAAAAAGCACATGCAGTCACAGTATCTTTCAAAATGTGAAATATGCTACTAAGATATCTCTAGATTATGTCAACAAATATAGTACAGAGAATAATTCTTCCTATATAGTAGATGTATTATGTAAGCAACCATGAAAAACTTTGAAACACAAGATATTTGAAATCTCATTTGATAGTGATGCTTCTCGCTAAAGCAATTTCTCTCAAAGAAATGTGGATCTAATTTGCCAACTGTGATTTGAAAGAAGAAATATATATATTGATTTTATTTTTTTTTTTCCCCCACAAAGGATAAATTTTACTCCAGAGCAGGGGAGGAGGAGAGGGGACAAAAGTAAGCAGTTGTTCTCCCATATTAATACTTCATTGAAGGGTCCCTGTAAGCAGAGATGTTCCCCTCCACAGATGCAACAACTCCATGCGTTACCAAATGGTTTATTTTTAAACCCTGTATAATATTGCATGTTATGCATTATCTCCTAAGAAATCCTGACCATAGCCAAAGGCTTCTGTAATATCCAGTCATTTAGCTTCTTTACAGATTCATTTTAGATTTTCTTTTTAAAGGTAGAGTTTTTTAAATGAGCTGGTAAGAAAAGAACATCTTGCCAAATTTTTCACCATTTTTCTCCATATAGTGATTATGTTGTAAGACCCAGCATCTGTGGTGTTCATCTATATAACACATTAATGCGAGAGGAAGATAACAAATTTTCATAGGGTGTCATGCAACGAGGAGTCCTTCCTTCAGGACCATTGAGAATTACTTTGAATTAACAAAGGTATTAAGTTGAAGCACAATGGACATATTTGAAAGAAGTCATTGATTAACATTTTTTCTTAATAATTTTTTCCTGTATTTTCCAGCTGCATTGATAACCAGAGACAGGAAGAATGACGAGTCCCAAATTTTACTGTGTGAAACCGCTAAAACTAAAAAGCGCAAGCGTTTGTCACAGGTTCTGTGATTCCCCCTCAAGTCAAAAGAAGTAGCATAATTTAAAGTATGTTTTTTTTTTTCTTTCATGATATTTTCAAGTACATTTCTGAAGCCTGAATTTTTAAGAAACTCTCCTGATGAGATATCATTCAGGGCAAGGTGATGCTGAGCTTTGTCCTTGTAATCTGTTATTTTAACGATGGTACTTTGGAGCCTCGCAAGCTTTCCGTTGTCACCAAGTCCAAGGAAGATATGAAAAAGCTAGATAGGAATGACAGGGAGATTAATGGACAAAGAAACCCATGGGAAATCTCTAGCTGTTTTACTTCAAGGGCTTAACACTCATTTTGTACCTAGCCTCCCCAAAGCAGCCGGTGTTGTCCACTTTAAATCACAGTGTTTTCTTTGTAATAACGTACTAATGAGAAGATAAAAAAAAAAAAAAAGCATTTGTTTTCCTTACTAAGTCGTGTACAACAAAGCACTTGGTATTTATTATTTTCCTTGACTGTAAGCTTTATATATGATACTGTTGTTTCTTCCCCTTGCAAAGTCTACTATTCTCTGTCTAGTTCAGTGCTAAAAAAAGAAACAAAATCTTCTGCTCTTCCTAGGAAATTCTCTTTCAGGTTTGAGCATTTTCCCTCAGACCGTCTCTGTTATTCCAGCAATGTAAATAAATCGTTTCACTGTTGTTCACCTTGGATGTTTAAGTCTTGACTTTGATACATGCACAAACAGTGGCTTTGTTTGAAAAAACCATTATGAGAGTAGAATACTTGCATTTTGAATCTAAATAAAAATGTATTTTTTTGCTATTCAAACTCCATGCTGCATTCTGTAGCTAAAGGAAGATCCTCTTTCCAGTGTTTTGCAGACACCAGCGAAGCCGAATCACTCTCTAACTTTGCAGTTGCAACCCCTGTACACCCCTCTCTGTGTTACAGGCCAGGTGAACACACATTGATGGGCTGTTTCCATGCCACTTTAGTCATGGTATTTTTTTTTCTTATATTTTGATTCCTAGTATGATACATGAAGAAGAATCAATAACGCTTGCCTTTAAGATTGAGAGCCCAGCTGAATAAATAATTCATAAGTCATTTGATCAATGTGACTTCAGAGAATATCCACTAGCAGAGAACAATTTTCTCAGATATACCCATTATTTGAAATTATCTGACTATTGTCTTGGGTAAATTTTTAAGTCCTTATATTGACCAGAACTAATTTTAAGTAAGCACTTGCTATTTGTGCTTTGCTCCTTATTTGTGACCTGCCAGCTCTGAGTCACCTTGTGCTGCCTGGCTGATTGGATCAGCAGCAGAGCTCTTCCCCTGCAAACACTTGATGAACAAGCGTGAATAAGCCTTAGGAAAAAAAATAGTTCTTGGTTCTGGTTGCAGGAGGAAAGCAAAGCAGGTTAAAACTTGCCTGAAGTGAACTGATTTCAACAAGAGATTGGGCACTATCCATCCAGCTCCGGATGAATGGTCCAGCGGCTGCTACGCCGGCATGCTCCTGTGGTGCTGGCATCATCCCTGGAGCACAGCAGCCTCTTCCAGCCACTCAGTCCATGGGACCAGGTTAGAGCTGGATGAAAATAAAGCATCCAAAATAGTACAGGCTGGATCAGATCATGAATCTGTTTCTGTCACATTGCAATGCTTCTGCTGTTTGCATTTCGAAATTTTACTTTCTGGAGCTGTTAAGGCCAGATTTCTGCCACCTGCTTATGTGATGCCTGGCTGGTGGGGCAGCGTAAATTATGAACAGCATGTATAATTGTATCCCTGTATTAATCTTGCTCTTGATGGACTGAAAGTCCAAGATGGAATTTCCCAAGATGTTAATGATTTTTGTGCAGAACAGAAAAATATGGATTCCCATTGAACAGCATCAGCTAAAGCAGCAGGGCAAGAGCGCATGAGCCTTCAGGCCGGGCTTGAGGGTAGGGTTGACAGACTTCAATAAGACTTGTTTCTTTCCAACTCCTACCTCTGATTGTACCCCTAACAGTATTACTTGGGGGTAATGGGCCACAGCTGTGGGCAGACTGGACCTGCCTGGACAACATGGGGGCTTCCCCCACCTCCTGGTAAGGCAATTAAGTTTATGTGGGGACCTGATGTTTAATTTAGATAGGGTGCTTGAAAGCATGCAGAAACAGTGCTGCAGTGCTACTCAGAAGATGATTCAGCCAAGAGCTAAGGAGTATTTTTGCATTTCAGACAGATTGTCAGCTGAAGATTCATTATGTGTGTGTGTGTGAGTCTGAATGGAATTATTTGAGGAATTTTCATTCAGTGGGTTGTTTTTTCATCTGTAACCCAACACAAATACTCTGTGTCAGAACTGCAACACACTGTTTCCCTGAAAACTGAAGTAAAATGAATAGCAAAGCATACCGGCCAGAAGAGCATGAAGTGTAACACTTTTTGTATCAGGTTTGGAGAAATATGTGTAATCCCACAAAAATATTTGTCAAAAATAGGAAAAAAAAAAATCTGACATCATTGCTGTAATTACCTTGTTTGCTCTGTAAAGAATGGGTCCATCTTTCCTCTTGCTAAACCCCTGCCTGGCTGCAGGGTGATGGTGGCACTTTGGCTGGGGCAGGATCTTCTTCCTCTGATGGGCAGGCAACGGGTGGGTGAAGGGGTAGAGAAATATTCAATTTGTCTACCAAATGCAAATGCATAATGGCAAAGGAGAATGAAGATCTGTAATCACAGTGCTAATAATGGTGCTAATAGTTAAATATGCCCCATATCAAGCACTATATTTTGTCAAGCTGCATACATAACATTTATTTTGAGAATAGCTGTTTAGGGCATCAGCAAGTGTCTCTTTCGGGGTCCTTCAGAGCTTTTATATGCTTTCTCGAAAAGTGTCATATGAATGGAAAAAATGTCCATGTAATTAAGAATAATGCAGCCCTTCTCAAGTGATGTATTTTAAGGATATGTTGTCTTGAGTAGTAATCTGTTATCCTACTTATTCTTTATTGGCGCTGTGGAAACAATAGTTACAAATACATTAATCTTACTGCTCCCTCTTTTAAACCATTCATTCTGGAGTATGTAATACATTTATCTTTCAGTCCCATGGGTCTGATCTGAAGACTATTGAAATCAATTGAACAGTTCGCAGTGCTTTCAGGGAATAGTGGAAATGCATTAAAAAGATGTTGGGACACATTTAAATTGAAGATATTTCTTGCAAGGTAAAGTTCAGCAAAATGTCTGTGCTGGTGAATGACGGAATCCACTATCAAAAAAATTTAATTCAGAAATTAAATGCAAAGATGGAAGCACTGTAAAAAAAGAGACATTAATCAAAACTTATCTAATAGTCAGGCTTCACTTGCATAGTTTCCATACCAGGTATCTAAAACACATCTCCACATGTAAGCCTAGTCCACATCACATCTTTTGTCCCAGTCATTTGTTTTCCTCCAGCCTTGACAAGTGCTACCTTACCCACTAAAAAAACCTGGTGACGATAACTTTCCTAGTCCATTTCTTGGAGCATGTAATTTATTTTTTATGAATTCTTAGCTAGGTTTTATATTTTAAATTGTTTCAGAAATAAGTTTCTTCATTTCTAGTGCTATTAACAGCTTATACATCCCTGAATTTATTATCTCTCATTCAGATTTCCAAGTCTTGTTCCTGCCATGATCACAACAGGACAACAGCTCTGACGTACAGATAATAGATATTCGGCCCTGAGATCAAGTCATGCAGTTCTTTGCTCATGTGCAGGTCTACTTTTTAGCTTCTCCCAAAACCCTTAAAAACTTTTCTGACTAGAATATTTATATATAAAAGAGAAGGCAGGGTGCTGATGCGCTCTGACCACTTGCTTATCCTTCTGACCTTTATTTTCTTGTTTTGGTGTACTCCTGTCTTGTCTTTTGTCTTCTATTTTGGTGGCAAGTTTCTGGGCTGGGGAAATTCCCCTGTAAGAGATCTAATTCCTCGTGTCCCTACTCCATGAACAGAGCTCCAGGCACTGTATTTACGCAGATAATAGATGATCTGTCATATGTCCTTATATAATGCATTTTAATAGACTTAAACTGGGAGAGTATTTTGTAAGTTATGTGTAGGAGCTTCATCATCAAATCCTATTTGTTTTTTTGGATTTCTGTTCTAATTCCCATGAATCCTTTTGTAAATGTCCTTTTCTTCACAGCATAATGTCAAACAAATTTTCTGATTGCTGGGTATTGTTCCTCCTGGAGCACGATGGATTCCTCTGAGGTAGGATTTGTCAAGTTTTTACGTCTGCTTCTCTTATCATGACTGAGCGTATTAGAAATATTTGGGGGTTTGTATACTTAGTTTGTCTGGAGTTTCCTAAAATATTTCCTTAAATGTAAACTCATGGAGGTTTTGTTAGTGGACTGGGATATAAGATACCTAATTTTGAACTCTGACCTTGGGTTTACTGGAATCATGAATGTCTCGGGCTTGTTCTAACCTCAAGAAATTTTGCCAGGCATCTAAAGAGATAACATGATTTTTTAGGACACAGCCATGACGGTTAAACACTAGGGCATCCCAGTGCAACAGCAAAAAGTTCTTTTGACAGAATAGGTGACTTCCCTAATCAAAATAATTAATGATTACTGGGATAACTATTGGTATAATCAGTTTGCAGCTGCACTAGGAAGACTGTACTGGTATAACCAGCACACAGAGCTGCACTGTGAATAAGATTTCAGCATTTCTCTATCTCCATTTTCAGTCTATAAAATGGAGGCTTCCTGCAGAGGAATGGCATAGTTATCAATAGATTCATTGTATATAATTGGGTTCTCTGGCGGTGCAATAAGAACTGACATAAAATACTAACCAGCCAACAGCCTGATAAAACACATAAGTGATACTGAAGAACAGAAGTAAATTCTGTACCATTTACATTCAAAAAAGCACCTCTGTTGATCTGGTCAGCGCTAAGACAGTATGAAACGGTATTACGCAAAGATGATCCAGATGTCCTGTGATTGAAAATGTTCCCACTGCGCTGCTCTGCTGGCTAGATCTTTCTCTTACCTTGATGCAAAGCCTAAAACTGGTGGAGTTCCACATTGCTGATCTGTGGGACGTGGGAATTAGACCCATGGTAGAGCAGTAGTCGTAGCTAATTAGTTGAAATGCCCAGCTGGATAGCCAGGATTGTTTGGAATTCAAACAAACTGTTCTCTTGGTCTGCAGCTTATTACTAGTTCAGGGCTATGAACCTAAGCCAGTATAATCCAAAGAGCACCTGCCATAGACACACTCGGTTTGCTGACTCAGGTCTCTGCCTATGTGGGTGTCTCCAGTGCCTGGTGTGGACACGTCCTGTGATTATGGCACTCACCCAGACAATTATATCATCCTTTCTTCTCTAGAGTATGCTGTGCTGTAAGCCTTCAGTTTATCTGGTGCTTTACATATTTTTAACGTTTTCTTCAAATGCCCCAGTATTTGTCAGCCTATTACATCTTCTCACTCTGCAACCGTGATGACATTTTGGAGAACAGAACTAGCAACCTGCGTTTTAGAGTTCATGCTTTTTCTCTCAGAAAACATGATTAAAACTATGTTCTCACTGTTCTGAAGGCTTAATTTATTTGTCTTTCACAGATAGATTATTTAAATTCTCTAGTATTCAAATGTCAGTATTCAAATATAAGTCCTATTTGCTGTGGATCTTTAAATAAATAAATAAATAAAAATCTTTGTTTCTTAAATCTTTCTTTACAAGAGAAAAAAGTATCTTACACCAAAAAAACCCCAAAACAAAACAAAACACAAACCAACATTTGCAGCTCATCTTTTGGATAAGACCATTACAAAGCTATTTGAAGCAAAAATCCAACATACAAAAATGCATGTTGTATTGCCTCAGGTATATAAGAATGACTTACAGGATTTGAGTCTTATTATTTTCCATAACAGCTTAAGAATGTTAAAGAACAATTTAAAAAGTAGTCACTTGTTTCTCTGTGATTTTGTTGTTGAGGGGCTTGGGGGGTTTTGTCTAGATTTTTTTTTTTTTTCCCCTTAAACTTTATCAAACCAGAATATGAAAGTAGGTCACTGCAGCAGGGTAAGGGCCTTGTAGAGCAGAAAACAGCCCCGCAGCCACCGGGGATGGAGCTGCATCGGCACGCAGTGTCACACCGCGGGTTCGGAGCTGGCTCTGCATAAGCAATGCAGTTCAATGGCTCTGGAGCCAAAAACGTTACGCATCCCGCGGTGGCCTGCTGCCCGCGGCACGTGCGGCTGCTCGCCCGTTTCTCTCCCCACTTTGGGTGGCCCACGTGCGGCTGCTCGGCCATTTCTGTACCCACTTTGGATGTCAGCCCCAGCCAGGGCCAACCCGCGGTCTGCTGTGCTGAGCCAGGGCACCAGGGAAGGGCAAGCTGGTCTTATGCAGGATCAGATCACTGGTATCGCTTAATGTTTGCAGATTGTTGAAACCTGGTCCTTCTTCCATACAAAATGTTCTCCACCTTAGGCAGTTTTGACCCGAAATTTTAGGGGCTGAGTTTGTGAACTTCTACATGGGTGTCTAGAAATGGCAGCTTCTACCTATTTGCCACCATAATATTTCGGAGAAGGCATTGAAGTACAGTGGTGAATGTTTGTTTTCCTTCTTATTTCTTCCTTTTTAAATATTTATTACCTTCAGAGTGGATGAAAGTTCTTGGGGAGGATTGGCACACGAGGGAGTTAGTTAATGCCGTTTAACCCCAGGACAGCACCTCACTTCAGTGGAAAGCCGCCTTGCCTCTGATGTCTGCAAGAGTCTGGAGTCTGGTGAAAAGAGGAGCAGGTGGGACACCAGAGGAGAGATGCTGCTTTTGGAAGTCTGAATCCATCAAACAAAATCTTAGGACATTGTTTTAATTGCCGAAAACAAAGTGAAACGCTGATATGGCGCACTGCTTTGTCGAGTTAATTTGTGGAGTTTACAGATTCCCCAGAGGGTTGGCTGGATATGAGAAAAGAAAAGCTTTCTTAAAATATTACTGTGGAGCCAGATACTTCACTTTTTATACCCTCCATAGCAGTGGATTCTTGTCACAAAATTTCGCATCCAGGATCTCTGATAAAAGCAGGGCAGTTGTGAGTGTCTACAGAAGAGGCAGATCCAAACCCATTTTTTTATGCATGTGAATTCAGAGTCCATCATTGCAAGAGGAGGTAAGAAAAGAAAGACTGAGGTGATTTCAAACATTGTAGCTTCAAATCACAGTGATTAAATTTTACTCGGATCACAGACTGAACAAGAGGATGTTGGTGAAATAAAAGTAAATGCTTGTAACTTTTTGAACTTGTGCAAGTTGTTTGTATGTAGAGTCCGTGCCCTTCTTAACTGGACTAGGACACTTGTCCAGCTGCCTCACATAGTTACAGGTGTGCTGTCTGCGGGATTTCATTCGAAACCTTAACTTTACCTAGGATTTTTAACAGGAATGTTAATGGTAACTATAAACACAAATGGCAGCTCTCTTTTCTTTTTATCTAATGCAAAGTGGTTTTGGAAATATTCATAGAAATTTCTTGTCTTGAAGTAGTTTCTGGTAAAGGTAAAATAAAGGTCCAGTTCTGTTACATTTGACAAGCAGAGAAATGATTTATGAGTATAAATAAATGATCAGTGAACTTCTTATGTTTTATTTTAAATGTGCCTGCACATTAAGAGAAATGAGAGAACAAACTGACACCTTTCTTATTTATATTTAGTTGATATTTACATTAATTTTTAAAGATTCATTTTCACATGGAACCAGCTTTAAAAATATGTTTTCTGTTCCTAGAGTCCAGTCGTTACTTTATGAGCATTTGAAGTTAATCACATTGAGTAAGTTATTGGTAAATTATATCTACTTTTCCATGGATGATCTCTCCTCAGACTTACTTTAGGTGCCACACACAGGAGCTGTCCTGCATCAGATTTATTTTTATTAACGTTGAAGAGTGGATATTTCATTTTACCTCCCTTTTGGTTTAGGTTTAAATATTCAGCTTAATTTTAATATCAGCTTCAGAAGCAGCAAAAAAAAAAAAAAAAGCCAGCATTATTGTTATGCTTATATATCAAGCTTACTTTTTAACATTTCAGTGCATATTTTCAAAGCAAGGAAATATTTCAATCCTTCTGACTTCTTGTTATCCTTGCTGAGACTGTCAGTCATTGTATGGTGACTTGCTCACCGCCACTGGACTGACACCACCAGTTAATTACTTTATGCCCCTAAGTAGCCATCGGACTTGCGGACACCACCGGCCTGAATGGAGAAGAGGTGGCAACCTCACTGTAAAAGGCTGCTTGGCCCTTTTGCCTCTCCCCTGGAGAGATCAAGGTCCAAGACAAAAGTGATACAGCAGAGGTGACTCTGAAAGAGGAAAACCAGCACAGAAGCTTTATCTTTGCATGTTAATGCTCCTTTCTTGTCTTGTTGTGAGCCTGTTTCAAATTTAATTTCACAAGTTCAGACACATTTGCGAGTAATTATTTTCAGTGTCGTGCTGTTGCATTCAACTTTGCCAGTGTAACCGATTCTCAGTTTCTTTAGAATCGGATCCTTTCTGCTTAGAGGTGAAGCCTCATTAGCCTTCACAAAACAATATAAAAAGGAAATGTCTGAAATGATATGATTAGAGATGTGTAAAACTACTCGTGGAAACACAGATACGTGACAAGCCATTAAAGAGATCATTAAAAATATTCAAAAATTCAATTTAATTTTAAAATAAGAGATTTGTTGTAAAATGCTTAAAAATATATTAAAAACCTGTAACATAGTTTGAAAATATCCAGTGAATTTTACTTCCTAACATGAGGCATTGACTGACACACCGATGAAAGAAAAATATCAATACTTAATCAAGTTGAATGGCAGGCTGTAACTTCTCCCATGCATGGAAATATTTAATGTATAAATTGTACAATTATTTGCAATGGAAGTATACAAAAATCCCCTTAGGGATACAGTGGTGCGGTGACTGCAGGTCTGCTCATACTCAAAAGTATAGCAATTGTGAGAACGCAGTCTTACCAAATGCATTCCTCAACTAATTTTGTCGGGAAATTTTATTCTTAGAAATTAAGAGGAATTTCATTGGGTTTAAACCGGCTCGAGACTGGACCATGGCAAAGAGATTCCCATTTGCGAGGACAAATGTTAAAGCTTGTGGCTTTGACTTATGAATTTCTCTTGTGACCAGACTGGACAGTCTTGTTTCATCCACAAGGAGCCAGACCACCTTTGGACTGTTGAAGGAAGAGTCTTATCAACCTGGACAAAAATCAAACATTTACTAAGGTGCTGGCTCTTTATCAGGTGCTGCGTGAGTATGGTGGGACGAGCTGCCCGGTGTGTTTGCATCCAAGCCGCTCGGCCGTGGAGAATGTAGACACAGCGTTGGCAGGAACAGTGGCTCCAGCAATGAAATCCCAGCTGATGAAACTCCTGGGGTAAGCTGATGACCTGAATACCCCATGGCATGAGCCATGCCTGGGCACTGCAGTTGCTGATCATCGACGTGGCTGTGTCAGATGATGCTCCATGTGCCGTAGAAAGTCAGCGATCAATGGTCCTTGCTGCAGTGCTCCAGAGGAGTGAAAGGTGGGGAATCAGCTTCTGCGCACCTGGTTCCCGACCCAAAGGGCAGTGTTCGGTCTCTGAATACATCGGCTATCCATTCCATGGATGTCTTGTCCATAATCTCTTGGCAGGCTGTTGCAGCTAGTATCTCTATTGATTTTTGCTTAGAAACACCTAGAGCTATTAAATCACTAATAAAATCTGAAGAGTTCAGTTTTCAGGACGTTTAACTCAACTGGAAACTAGGTTTATTTATTGTCTGATGGGCAATCAAATAGCTCTGCTCGTTTCTAAGTAAAGGCATCATACAGATAACTGACAACCAAGTCAAAATCCATCCAACAGAGCTCTAACCCAGCAACTGGACTCAATTTGGGCTATTAGTGTCCATGCATCTGCCTGTTTTTTCTTCCTCCTTTTGCTTCTCTTTTGGTCTATTTTCCCACTTTAACTGGGGAAAAAACATCCATATATCTTTCTGAACCTGTGTTTCCTCAGCAGCAGACACTGCTATCATCAATACTGCACAAATCATGATGGACCCAGTTCGAAAACAATCAGAAAGTTTGCCTTTCCTTCCAAACTGGGTCCAAAAGGCAAACTTTCTGATTGCTTTCTATTTGTTTACCTTGTCTCCCCTTCTGTTATTTAATCTGCCCTACTATAGATCCAGATGTTGTTTTGTCCATGGGTCCTTGCAGATTTGTTGTGAGGAAAGCAAGGTGAGACAAAGCTGTAGGTGCACATTTTGGGGGGTGATCAGGTGTGCAGCTGGGGCTGCCCTCTGGGGTGCATCCTATGCTGGCTGCCCAGGAAGCCTGCCCAGTTTGGTGTTTGCCTCTTCGGGAAAGACAGAAATTACCAAACAAAGGCAGAGTCAACAGAAGAAAACAATCACGGCACCTCTGTCTGGGGTAGAGATCATTACTGGCATAGGGAGAAGGCTAAGGTATGTAAATGGCAAGAATATGGGGAGATTTCATGTCTTCAGGTTTTTGTGGTTTGTTTTTTTTTTTTTTTTGCCTTTAAATAAGACCAAGTATTTAGTAAAAAAAATGTCTTATTTAATTGTAAGTCCCTCAAGGCCCTTGCAAAAAAAGCTGTAATATTTCACTGCATAAATGATATACTTAAATCTATATCAGGTAATGTATCACTCTTCTATTTATTTAAATGATGAAAGATGGTTTATTATGACTAAGATAATTTTCTGACTTTTTTTCTTTTATGTTTTCTTAACAGGGATGACATTTAGGCTAGGAAAAAAAAAGTAAGACCAGCCATCAATAAGTTGTTTTATTGGTTAGATTTTAATGTTATTTTTAAGCAAGTAATGAATTACTTTGACTAATAACTGTAGAGCCAGACATGATTCATTCTCATAATTAGGTTGACAGTCACCATCAATCCTGTAGTTTTTGTTCATCTGATTATAAAATCTTGTCTCCTTTTCCCATATAACATCTTACCAAATTGCACCCCATGAAATATGACGTGCTTGCTGGGGCTTTGCTTGGAGAGTCCTCAGAGTAACTTTTGCAATTACAGATCTATGGCTGTGGTGGGTCAGCACCCAGCCCTGAGATTCAGGCTGGAGCCAAAGCTTGGGGAATATTGACAATCTGGGATAGCTTTTGACCTTTGTAGGTCGTGGCTATTTTTGTAGAAGAGTTAAACCTAGGAAGCCACAGATGCAAATCAGTCTCTCTTGGAGGAGCTGAGTGCAGCCAAAGCACTTGTTGAGGATACGCCAGCAAGCTTCAAGGGGACTGAGGTAACTTTGCACTCCATTTGATTACTGCACATACGTTTGAAGAAAAGAAATCACCTAATGTGTGGTAAGAGGCTTTCATGTGTTCTAGATAAGGCAGGTGGGTGATTTCTCAAATGCTGGCCTGTATGACACTGAATTGAAATAAACATCGCAAAGAAGCTTCCTCACTTCTTTTTGGGAAGACTATCTACCCAGCAATGATGTTGAATATTTGAGGAAGGTACAGGCATTGGTTTATTAGGGAAATTGATTGCAACACTTTTATTTCTTTGTTTATTTTTATTTTAGAAAAATATATCCATTTACACTGAGACATTGTTACTTCTATAGCTAAAAATCCACTATCTATCTTTGGTCATATTCCCAGCAACAAGACAGACAAGGTATTTGAACCTTACAAGCACAGTAGCTTGGAAAGTGTTTATTATATTGATGTGTAGGAGAATAACTGTTTATTTGCTATCAAACCATACAGCTTAAAAAAAAAAATAAAGTAGTAAAAACTTTTTGGCATGTCCTAATAGTATATAAGCACATCACTTAATCATGAGCTGGTGCTGTGGGCTGGCTGGCTGTTAGGCAGCCAACTTTCATTGCTCCCACTGCAAGAAGAAACACTCCTCTTATAACAACTGGGTCACCTTCTTAACTGTGTTTTTATACTGTAGTTCACACTTTTGCTTGTTGACAGATTTAGAGCACTTTGTGAAAGTAATAATTGGCCTGGGAATATAGCTGGCATGCTTCCCCAAAAAAGAGCTTGAATTAGATTGCCTTAGGTCTTTCATTAACTGGTAAAGCTAATGCAATGTGCTACCGCAACTGCCGTGCCGTTTCAGGAGCGCACTGAAATCCTGCTGCAGGAACCAGGAGGGCAGCGTGCGCTGTTCCCCCTCCCCAGATCGCCCTGGCTGTGCTGGAGCTTTTTGGCAGCTGTTGCAAACATTAATAGCTTTTAGCATTTATATAGTGGTTTCTCTCATTGGAGCTCCCAAGCATCCCTCCAGCTGACACCTCCCTGCTGTGCCAAGGAAGGATCCGTAACTCCTGCTTGGCTCAGGGGGTTGAAGCAGACCCGTAGCATGTGGTTCATCTCCCTGTGGTGCATAAAAGCAAAAGTACAGAGACTTTTCACTCATCTGAAGATGCAGGCCATCACGATCTCAACCCTTGGACTCTTATAAAGGATCTGAGAAGGCTGAGAGATCCTGTAGTGCAGAGGGGAGAGCAGGAGGGACCTGCAGCTGGGTGCTGGGGTGTGAGGGGGTGTTGTGTTGTGAGTGCCCTCATGATGAGCCCAGAAAAGCCAAGCTTGATGCTGAAGTTGGGCAGGGATGTCTCTTGCCCTGCAGCGCTCCCCATCCTTTGTCAGGAAAGAAGACAGAGTTGGCCAGTGGTGAAAATATTTAGCTGGGTTTGGGGGTTTGTCTATTTTCATTTTGGGCATTTGGGTTTTTTAGTTGTTTTTGTTTTGGGGTTGGGGTTGGTTTTTTTTTTTTCAGACTAGCTCTTTTATCTCAAAAAAAATATATATCTTCATGAATTTGTAGAAAGATGCTTCAGGAATAGGGTCATACTCTGGCTATTAATATTTAACGCCTTAATCCTGGATTTGGAGGTGCCTTCCAGAATAAAATGAGAAAATTTTGCGCTTTTTGAAGAGTTGCTAATAATGCAGGAGTGGTAAAATGTACTCCATTTGAGTTACACGGATAAAAAGCTCCTATCTGAAAAAGTATTTCTCAGATGATTCAAAGATCCTGTAAGAAATCCTGTATAGGTAATGTTTAGATTTATTGTTAATTACTATGGAATTGGTACCGAAGGAGCTAAAAAGCTTTATCTGTGCAATCATTGTGTCTTCAAAATGGAGAGAGATTGGCTAGAACGCAGTGCCAAGGTAAAAATAGAATTATATAAAATAGGTTTGGAAAGGAAATAAAGTGCTTTTCCATCTAAGACATCCCAGCTTGTTCCGTTCTCTGTGATTCTCTTTCCTCTGAAAAAAAAAAAGTCCAACTGATTATATACCTTATGCCTGGTTTCATTCGCGGAAGGTAATTTTAGAAATTAATTTCCCTCATTAGGATGTATAACTCAATACTAATTTGCTGAAATAATCTAGGGAAGCAGGGGCAGACTCATCTTTAGATATTAAGGTATTTCAGTAAGAAACCCTGGAAGTTTATTATTTCTGTCACTTTGGAGAATTTTTGTTGAGGTGTCTGATTTGAAGGATGGTCTATGAAGTCCCTAATAAACACCTCTGCCCTGGAACACTATAAGGCTGCTGTAGTATTACTTTCACAGATATGCTGCTGAATGAATCAAAACTAAGCACACGCCCTTAGGTTAGGCCATGTCCCTAACTCAGAAAAAACCTCCTTGTTCAGGAAAATCATATGTAGGAAATATAATTTGTCCTGAAATGCTTCTGAGACTTATACCCCTGAAACAGCAACTAAGTAAGAAAAGAAAAGAATTAAACTGGAACAACTTTCTGGTTATTTGGTGTTTTTCAGAAGGAAATAAAACAAGAGAAGTACCACTTTTGCTCTTCGTGTTTAGGAGTGGATCTATACTGATAGTTTGCTTAGTAAAGTCATATGTATTAAGTTATAACCATAGAATCATGGAATCGTCTAGGTTGGAAAAGCCCTTTAAGATCATTAAGTTCAATCATTAACCAAACACTGCTATCCCACCACTAAACCATGTTCCTAAGCACCTTGTCTACCTGTCTTTTAAATACCTCCAGGGATGAGGACTCGACCACTTCCCTGGGCAGCCCATTCCAGTGTCTGACAACCCTTTAACTGAAAAAAATTTTCCTAATGTCCAACCTAAACCTCCCTGGCACAACTTCAGACCATTTCCCCTCGTCCTATTGTCTGTTACCAGGGAGAAGAGACCGACCCCCACCTCGCTACAGCCTTCTTTCAGGCGGTTGTAGAGGGCAATAAGGGCTCCCCTCACCCTGCTCTTCTCCAGGCTGAACAACCCCAGTTCCCTCTGCCGCCCCTCATAAGACTTGTGCTCCAGGCCCTTTACCAGCTTTGTGGCTCTCCTCTGGACATGTTCCAGTATGTATGTATTAATGTAACCCTTTTAATCATTGCTCCTGGAAAGAATACATATTTCTCTATGTAGTTCAGTAAGTAAAACTAAAGTAGTAAATTAAAGCAGAAGTAGTCATTATATTCTATTAAATCCAGTAATACAAAATGCATATTAGTTTTGCTACCAGAGCACTCTGTATAACATAAATACCTGTTGTATATTAAATACTTCAACCCATCAACACAGAAGCAGAAAGAGAATGTGAAATAGAAATACAGAATACCAAATCTTATCTGATCTAAGAATTGAGATGGCTTCTGCAATTAGGTCTCCAGAAACTTTCTACTCATGTTTTTAAACATCCTTCAAAAATAATAGAAGCATAATATAAATATTGCTGACTAGAAAATGTTCACAAGTTAGTGTTATCTCCCAGTGTTTTTACTGATACAGAATTTGATCCTGAAAGTTATCTACTTCTGCAATGATGTTGATTTATTAAGAGATTTGCACATCGATGTACATTATTAAAATCTTCCTTAAGTCCTTCCTAAAGATTCTCCTGGTGGGGGTTTTCTACTCCAACAAACATCTCTCGTTGTTAATCCCTTTGTTGATACTCGCAATTATTCTGTTGGGCTTCAGAGAAAGCTGCTGTTAGAAGCCCTTCAGAAGATGGAACTTACCACTGCAGATGCAAGGTAAAGTTTCATTGTGTATTAAAAACTGACTAAGAGACATCGTGTGAAAAAAGGAAAAAATGATCCTCCTGGCAAGAGGCAATGACGAGGTTCCAGCATTAATAGTGAGACCATAACATTTGTAGGATACCAATCTCTTACTATTTGACAAAGCTAGACAATATTAGAGGAATTTAAAAATACAAGTAAAATAGTAGTGCAGAGGCTGATACATCCATTGCCAAAAAATACACCTAAACATGATTTTGGGCATCAGTACAAGATTTTCATTTAATATGCCTCAGTTTTCAAAGTAGTAATTGAAGTCCTAGTGTGCACAAAGTATAAGCACTACAATTCAGACAAGGGAACAGATGTAATTTTGCTGATGAAAGTTAAATGTTCAACCAGATTATTCTGATAGTAGCTAGTCAGTCTGTCAGAAGGAAAAGATATAGAAAAAAATATGGAGGTATTTCAGAAATACTGTGGCAGGCAATGAGAAGCCCTGGATTTCTTGGAAGACTACTGTAAGAGTAGAGTTAAAAGATTGAGATTAGATGCTCAAAGCAAGAGAAAAATCAAAGGAGATATGCTTAAGTTAAATTAGCCAGTAAATAATTAATGGTGTACTGAGAGTAAACTAGGTGCTGCTATTTGCTGGTTTAATAATACAATTAGAACAATAAGTTGTCAAGCGCACAAGCCAGTAGAGGAGAAATACCTATGCATTAAAAAAAATATATGATAATAGTGGAAACCATTTCTGTAAGTTTACGTGTATCAAGGCCTAAAGTTTAACTGGGGCAGGAAGCAGTACCTGGGTGCCTGGATCTGGATCCATCCTTGGCCTTTCTGAAGAAGTATGCGTCAGCATTCTTCTGGGCATATTTCACCTTCTAGTATTGGGTTAGAGGCTAATTTCCTCCGAGGGAAAAAAAAATCATTCTTTTGATTGTATTTGCCTATGACAGGGTTTCTTATAATTTTCCATGATGGATTTGTTGCTGCCCACTAGCAGGAATAGAATGAGGTGGCCATGAGTCTGCTGTAGTAAGGAAATTCTTTTATCCTGTGATAGACGTCTTGAAAAGGAACTGTAGATTTGGTTTATGCATAGGCTGACACATCATATTCAGTCAACTAATAAGCAATATAGACTGTAACAGATAGAACACTGATGTTGTGGATAAAGATATGCATGTATTCAAATATCTTCTATTGCTTCTTTGCATTCACATTTAGAGATAACTGTAAGCGGTAAGCTATCCAAGTATAAAAATGCCTGGAAAATTTGAACTTGGTGTTTTAAACTTGGATTACAGTCAATCCTTGACTGTAAGGATCTTATTTCCATTAATGTGTTACCAGAACAGTGCTGGAGGGCCAGCTGTTAAAACCCTGCCACCAGCTCAGGGAGGAGATGGGAGCAATTTAGATTTCCATGCTCCTGAATATGAATAAATCACCCTGTTAACTCCTTTCTGCTAGAGTGACTTCTCACTGGGACTCATAAGCATACTTCACAAGAGCAAGGTTGTGAAGCTTTTTTAATTTGGAGAGAACAGGCTGCTCTCTACAGGGTATTCACCCTTCATCCCAGCTCCAAGAAACATAAGGACCACGATGAGTCATACACAATGTGCACAAGCCAAAATTTTCATAGTTGGATGCTGAAAGGTAACTACTGAGATCCTAAGGATCCAAAAAAAAAAAAAATAAAAATCCCCCAAACAACCCCCAAACCCCCATACCTAAATAATTTTAGTATAAAACCCTACTAGTAAAATTCAGATCCTTGATGTACACAGCACTGATTGCCACAGGTATCTGAGGTTGCACCCACTTTTGCAGTGGGCTTGCAGACACTCATCTTGGAGGAAAAAAAACCATTCCCTCATTAGCTGATGCCTAAAATCTCAGTAAAGAACCAGTTTTTACATGACAGGAGCATAACAAAAAAACCCCCCAAGCCCCCTTAAAACCACATACTCTCACCAATACAAGGTAGGGGAATGTCAGATTGGGGCTTGAGGTCTAAAAGTCAATACAGAAGGAAGGAAGTTGATTAATGATCTTCAATTATAGCAAATAATGACAGAGCTTTGGGAAAACCAGATTTTGCTGAATATGCTTTTCAGTATAAGAACTGAAGCCAGAAGTTGAGAGTAGAACATTAAATATATATGATGAGAACTGGGAATACAAAAAAGGGAAAGACAAGTTAGTGTGTTACATAAAACATGAACAAATGGTTAGCAACATTTTATAGTTAAAAAGAGGAATTTTATTTAGCCTGTACAAGACTGTCCCTCTCAATTTTGAAACCTATAGGTCACTAAATTTGTGCATTTATTACACACAGATGTACACATGCACACTTGTATATGTACACCCTCCCCCCCCCCCCAATCAATATGGCAGAAAGGCATAAACAGAACATATCAGACTGGGAAGAAACATAAACACTGATAATTTTTGGCTTTTAAAAATCTCTGCTGGACCACGCTTTTTACCAAAGTTTTATTAGCGATAGCTTGGAGGAGTCTGCATATCTTAAAGTATTCATATAACATACAGATATCTGAAATTGAAGCTAAGAAAACCTTTATGCTCATGGGACTTTCTCACACCTAAACTAAGAATGACTTTATGAACTTTATGTTCTACATCATTGTGATGTGTGAGGCTGAACACATGCAATGTCAAACGTGCACATGGATAAATGTGTGGTGTTTACTAGAGCTGTAATACTCATCTGAAGTGATGCTAAGTTTTTTTCTCCTTTGCTTTAAACTTTTTTTTTTTTAACTTAGAATTTTTCACTGTTTTCAATCTGGGCTGAAAAACTCGAGTGAAAATATTGTCTTGCTTATTTGCTACTTTAAGTAAAGCATACAGGTTTCTTTAATATCTTGCTTTTGACTGCTTCATAAAGAAATAAAAGATTGCCTTTAACATTTTAAAGAGTCATTAAAGCAGCAAAAGAGATAAAAGAAAGTTAAAGGGCATGCAAAGATTGAATTAAAACATTTCCCAGCATTTTGATGACAATGTTTGACCATTACAAGGAATAAATCAATTTGCAGTCACTGTGGACAGCTAGCTGAGACTGAAGCGGAAACTGTTCCACTGGGAAATGTGCTAAAAGATAAAATGAGACATATTCCTTATTTTGTGTGAAGAAACATAGAAGGGATTTTTAGAGACCAAGAGATATGCAAACCTTTTCCAGGAAAATGGGGAGATCATGTCTGCTCTAGTTCTAACATTTTCCAATTGATATTCTAAAGATATTTCATATTTTTCAGAATTTAAAGTGAAACATGTACATCAATTATGAAAATTCAATTATTTAGAGATTGAACAAGGTTTAGAAATGGAACAAGGTTTCATATACATTGTTTTTCTGTATTTTACTCTTCAAGGAATGGTGGGTTGCTAATCAGGATTACCAAATCCTTGGACATCTGACTGTACAAGTATTTCCAATTCACAGGTGTCCTCCTGCTGCCTCTGGTAAGCGAGCTCATTTGAAGGTGTGATCCAGATCAGATTCAGAGTTCATACAATAAAATTAATCTGCAATAAAAGACACCCATATTTGTACATTTCTCTAATGACTCAAGAAGCAAAGTCCCTTTGTGGAAAGATACCTTTGAACGTGCTGAGGACATTAAGTCATTAGAAATCCCCTGGGGTTTGTTCCTTTAGGCCGTGTTTTGCAGTGCCTTCAGGCACTCAGAGAAATAAAGCTGAGCTTAAATGGGTTTGCTAAGGTGCCTGCGCAATTTAGGACAATCTCTATTTTTTTCTAAGCTCTACCTTCTAGACCTAAAATGTCTTCAGGAACATATGTTGCCTGCGACTTTACCTGTCACTTTTTCTACAGTATAGGGTTATGATTATGAGTATTCTGCATTATAGCCACCTACTGTGTTGGTCATTGTCTTTCAACTATGGCTTTCGAAAATCTTCAAATCAAGTATCATCCTGTTTAGGTACCAACATGACTTTTAAGGTTCTGGTCCTTAAGTCCTTTTGAAAATAGGGGGTTTATTCTTCAGATGAAATATAAAAACATTACCCTTGATATATTGCTTTTTTTTTTCTTCCTCAGCTGCAATGTAAAATTTGAGATGTAACTCATCACCAGGATCCCTGTTGTGCTTCGGAAATTGCTTGCACACTTGAGGCTGCTCTCTGTCCCTTCTTTCTCATTGCCAGACCCAGTCCTACAAACCAGGGCTGCAAATTGCAAGGTCCAGTTCTTTGACAACAATAATTTGTTTTGTTCCCAACTAATTTACTGAGGAGAAAAGCAGCTCAAAAACCAGGAAGATACCATGGAAGACCTCAGCAACTTGGCTGTGACCGTGTCCGTTGGTTTTGATGTTCTGAAGCACCTCCATGTTTTTGCATCTGCCACAGAACAACAAAAAAAAATTCTTTAGTTGTAAAGTTGGCACAGGAATCTGAAGTCCCGTCTTATGATACTAGGGAAGGCACAGTCTAGCCTAACCTCCAAGGATGGAGTTACACACTCTTGGCCATCCTCTTCACTATAGCAGTGTGGGGTTTTAATTTGGAACACAGTGCTCAGCAAATTAACAAATACATAACTTATTTATTATTCATAAGTTATTTATTACTTTTTAATAAATAATTAGATGATCTTTCAGGTCCAAACAACTCAAACCATTCTATGGTTCTATGAAATAAGTAGCACTGTGAGATGCTGAAGAAAGTCTCATGGTGCTACTGGGAACCAAGAGAAAAATGAACAGCATTAACTGCTGTAGAAATTATCCCTGTGTTTCTGCTTGTTAGCTGCATTTTCTCTTAAGCCAATATAAGCGTGATAGTACTAAGTATCTCCTTTGCAGCGTGAGCTCTGGTTTGCAGAAAGCTGCCCAGGGTTTCAGCTGTGACATTGCTTCACAGGTATGGTGGGACAGTTTGTCCTTCAAGACCTTGCTTCAGCTCTTGGGCCTTCAGTGCCAGCTTTTGATCATCGTTTATAGCAAGATCCCAAAGTATCACTTGAAGGAGTGTCGTGAAAAAGGTTTGTAAGTCTGTTGAGTGGTTTATAACATGATTGGAAATTTTCCTTTTTTTCTCTCAAGTTTTCTCATTTCCTTTTTATTCACCAAGAATCCCTAAACAATGGCAGATATTTTGCATTGTTCTCAGAGTAATTTCCTGTCCTTATTTAAATTTTGTCACATAAATGAAGAGTTTAATCCCCCATAACCATATATCAAATAGCAAGCTACTCCATCTCCTCAACCTTTAGAGCGCTCTGTAATTGGATTAACTGGCAGTTGTTCTCCCCTTGCGCAGCCTCAGCAGCCTGCAAGGAAGGGGGATGACCTGTTGATGAAGATACCACGTTTATAAGGTTAGCGTGGTTAGTTACCCTGGGCTTTTGTTCTGACCGCTTGTTAAATCAAGCACGAAGAGGTTTGTTTTTTTTTTCTGTTGATTTATTATCATGAATCAAACTTGAAAAAGACCAAACTCAGGAAGAGCACAAATCAATTTGTGTGGTTCTGACAGTAACAAGAGAGGGAAATAGTGAGGGGTGCCTTTTCCTCCTCTGCTTTGTATTTCAGGTGTGTGTCTGCTGCTAATTGAAACCCATCTCCCAGGCTGCAGCTGGTGGTGTTACATATGCAAGGAGGGCTCCTTCAGCCTGGTAGCTCAGGTAATGTCTGTTTGAATTTGGAAAGGTTTAATCTACCTCAGACACCAGATGAATTCTTTTATAGCATATCATCCTTTGGAACACTTAAAAATGAATTTCCAC
>NW_009258951.1:5048864-5091685 GCF_000687185.1 Egretta garzetta
CCCCTCTTTCAGCGTATTGCAAGAGACTGGCTAAGGTATTGATTAAAAGAACCTGGAAAGCCCTGGGCATTCCCACCACGCCAGCCTTGGAGCCATGCAGAGGATTGCTACTTGGCTGCTAATGCAAATGGGTATGAGACTCTTGCATTTTATCAAACAGGAAGATATACCAACTGTCCTTTAACGTAGCTAATGAACCTTGATGATTTGATCTTGGCTGTGTCTCTCTGCCCCCAACAGCTGAAGGAAGGAAAGGCAGTTGCTTTCTGAGGTGCACAGGGCTGGGGAGATGCTCTGGGTGAGATGAGGGACTGTTCTCCTCCCAGCTGCCTGAGCAGCCCAACTTTGCTTGCCTTCTGGAGATATGTCCTGGTGCTTCTTTGAGAATAATGTTGGGTGATTCCTATATACTTACAAGTATACTTGCGTACTTACAAGCCAGTGACTAAAGGCTCCTTTAAATAATGATGCATGGAAAAAATTAATTAGCTTTATATATGTGTATTATATATATATTTTTACAGCTGTTTGTTTCTCTCAGATATATATCATAAGACCTATTTCAACCCTGATGCAGAGAGAGTTTTCATGGTAAATAGTGGTACTCAGTGTTAGGGGTCTATACATACTGCTAAACTGATGTCCTCTGGACCTCTGTCTTAATGCTAGCAGCACAAAACTTCAAAGTTATATTCCAAACAAATGTCCGGCTACCATTTCTAAAACCACATTGAAACATTCTGACTTTGGTTCCACAAATATTTCCCTCCCAATCTATACATGGAGTGTATTAGTGACTGTCTGGGAGTAAAACTCCGAGTATTTATAAATAGTCTAAAGCCCAGTAGTCACATTCGGTGAAATCATCTGCTTAACTGTGTGCTGGTTGTGGTTGCCTGCATAATTGGGAGACATGGTAAAATACTTCAGTGCTTCTAGTGAGGTTTGTGTCAACGTTATTTTATAATAAATTTGTCTTCAGCTATGTGCTCTTACCAACCAGGCTAGTGTCCCTTTTTAGAGCACAGCCCTAATTTCATCACAGATGAGGAAATATCTCTGATCCATATCCCTCCAAGGGAAGAATTTTTTCTGGGCTAATTGGACAAACAATGACATTTTGAAAAATTATACGTTTTGAATGTTCCAAAAATATTCCTGGTATATTTGTGCTTCCTCCTAACTCAACTGCAGCTTGACCTAAAAAGCGCTTAACTTGCTGTGTTGTGATGGCATTTCTTTGGGCAAATGTAGTGCAGGTGAGTTTGGAGTGCTTGGCATGTCTGATTCCAGCATGCCCTGTCAATGCTTAAGGGGAGGGATATTATTTTCCCTTCCCACACTCATTTCAGTTTAGTTTAAAAAAAAAATAATAATCCTACATTTCCAGCATAAAAACCATCAATATGCAAAATAGTGAAATCTATTCTTCTGTTCATGCTCCACGTGAGACCTTGAGTCCTATTGGGGGCTGCAGTGGTACAAAATGATAATGTTTCCATTTATTCTGGGGTAATTTAAGAAATAATCCAGTCAGCATATTTTTCCAAACATCCCTTAAAATAAATGTGATTTCATAAATAAAACTCTCCAGTAGCAAAATATTCTTCAGTGCAAAATGATTCCACTTGGATGGAGTCTTATGGGTGTCTTAGAAATGTTACCATTCCAAGGAGGAGATGTTTACAATTTTTTATCAGGTGGTTTTAATGTCTGGAAGAGGCGTGTGACTCTTATTTTTAGGTTCTGTCCTTTTCTTCCTTTCCCTCCAGCTCCCCCAATATTGGTGTTTCCTTAGAAACCCTGGCTGTCAGATGGCATCATAAAAATACGAAATGACACCGAGCTGCCATTTGGGGGAGGTGATTATTGTGCAAACAATGTGTTTTCTACTGCTGGCAAAAAACTTGGGTTTAGTCCTCTCCCTGAAAACAATAACTTCAGTCAAGATCTAGGAGGGGGAGGAGCACATCTCTGCTTCTCTTTGCATACCCTGTTGAGGACAAATATTGCTGTGAAGAAGAGATCATTGCTATGCAGATATATAACCTTTTTAAGTCCTGGGTTGTGCTCCTGATGCTGGATAGATTTGTTGTCATGAAAGCTGTGTGCTAGGGTTGCATAACTCTTTTGAGGTGTTTATGTACAAGCTCTCCCAAGGGTGATGTTTTACCAAACCCTATTACAAAACCTCTCCTCTCTGCAAGCTATCAAATTCTTAGTGAGTGATTAAAATTCAGTATTGTGTCTGGTCAAGGATAAGCTGAGGCTGTTTTTCATACTCATGTAAGCAAGCTATAGTACCTAGAAATTTCCAGATTTTATACGAGCCATCGGTATCCTCTGCTGTGGTCATGTATAGGGTCCTGCATTAGAATGGGCTGGAAGGATTTTTGTTGTTGTTGTTGTGTTCAGATTTTTTTACTTCTCTGCACTGCTTGTTTGGAAGTGCCTTGATTTACCCCTTTTCCCATCTCCTTTCCCCCCTGTGTCCGCCAAAAATCCTTCTTCTGCATTACGCTTGGAATTCTTTACTCCTTCATCAGATGAGCTTCTCTAACCAGGTTGGGAAAATGAATTCGGTTTCGTTACTGAAATGTGCCACCGCTACAGATTGCATTAAAGACAACGAATGATAGCTGGGGTTTGTCATTGTTCTACATTAAAAATCCAAAGCTGGTTTCTTCCCCGTGTTGGAGGTGAGGGAAGTGAGGAGAGGAGGTTCCTGGTAGAGTATTTTCCACCAGAGACAGACAACCTCTCTCCTGTCTTCCTCTACCCCTTCTAGAACACACGAAGTTTGGTGTAGCATCTACAGCCTCAACATTGACAATCTCTCCCCTCACACCACCAGCAGATGGGAGAGCGGTGGGGCAGTCAGAGCAGTAGCAAGTCCTGGATGGGCTGCTCATGAAGGCAACCATCACTCAGACTCATGGCAATACCCCAAGCTCTCACTGCTCCCCTGTGCTCTCGGCTGGGTCCTGCGTGGATTTTGCCCCAGACTTTGAGGTGTGAAGGTAGATTCTGATTTGTTTCTCTGCAAATATATAAACTGCTGACATCCTCTGTGTTTGAGGATTGTGATTCATGAGATGAGCCAAGGTAAAATCCATGAGAGTGGCAGTACTGTCGCTCTACTGGAGGGTTTATTTTGGTGGGATGTGCCCAGGGAACTGGGAGAAGTGTTGGAGCTCCCGCCTAGTTGGGTTTAACCCCGGCAAGCAACTAATGCATGGTTTACACATTGCTTAAGATGTGATTTACAGTGTAATGACTGTCTAAGTACTAAGGAAGGATTTGCACAACGCAGTATTCTCTTCTCTGGGTGAGGGCTAGTGGTGCTGCTGCTCAGCTGCCCTGTGCCTGTGTCTTGCCAAGCATCAATTCAGGTGGTGGGGGGCAGAACTGACTCGCCACCGCCACCTGCCCAGATTTATGGAAGCAGCTCAGCTGTATGGGCTTGTCTTCAAACAGGTCAGACCTGTGTAACACCAGGCGATCTGTGATTGAAGGAGGGAGCACCTATCCCTTTACGTTTTCTGAAAGTCTTGGAGCATTGGTCTGTAAACTCTCTATCAAGTGTTGCCTGACAGCAGCTGGGAAGGATGTTCTGCAACATCTGTAAGTATTCCCAGGCAACCTTTGCATTTACAGGAACAGATATGGTCTGTGGGGTTCTTGCATTGGTTTGCTATAGACTTGTTTGCTTAGGTAACACTTCATATAGCCAGTCTAGACTTGCATAACTTACTTATTTCTCAGCTTTTTTTCCTTTTCATTTTGGTCGTTTTGCCTCTTGGACTCCATCCTTTCAATTTTATCCACAGTGACACAAGGCTACTTTCATAGCATTTAGTATATACACCCTGACTTGTCCTTATTACCATGTAAGTTGTGTGTAATCTCAGTTACAGGGTCCTGAATGTTGCACTGTAAAAGCCAGACTGACATAACCGCAGGCGTCTCCTGATTTTTTTGAATTTTTTTTTTTTTTTTCCCTGAGTGCTCACCAAAATGAGCTGTTGCATGCAAATCAAACCCTGTAACTCCTGCTCTGTCAGCTGAGTTCTACTTAATCCTGAATGTTGCACTGTAAAAGCCAGACTGACATTAACCGAAGGCGTCTCCTAATTTTTTTAATTTTTTTTTTTTTTTTCCCTGAGTGCTCACCAAAATGAGCTGTTGCATGCAAATCAAACCCTGTAACTCCTGCTCTGTCAGCTGAGTTCTACTTAAGGAAATTGTTATCAAATGGGAGTGATTACTCTGTTTTGGTGCAGGTCTTTCCTACTCTTTTGCTGTTGATCTGTGAATGTCACTTAGGATTTTAAATATACATTAGAAACTTCCTCTATTTTCCTGCTGCTGTTTATACTTAATTTTTTAAAGGTTTATATTTGTACCTGTAAGGGACTTTATCTCCTCTAGAGATATATGCGCCATCGACAGCGTATACATCATAGGTTTTCCTCATTTGTGTATTATTATAGTCCATGAAGGGTTGGATTAATAAGATGTTTTTCTGGTTCAAACTTTAAATGAAGCCTCCAGGCCATCAATCCGATACTTGAGATTTTCTTGAGAGAATAAAATCTCACTGGAAATCATAGTACTGAATAAGCCCGGAAATTCAAATGCTCCACAGGCAGGAGATGCTGCTGGATCTGTAGGACGGTGCTCAGGGAAAAAGCGTTTCATCGCAGCCCGTAGCAGCAGCAAACGTGAGCCGTGTGAGTGTGCGTGAGAAGGTGTAAAAAGTGAAATGAAAACCAGGGAAACTGAGTCATGAGAAGTGGAATTAAAATAATATGAATTAAATGTGTGCAGTATCTTTCTACTCTATTGCCTGAGCGAGGGCGTGGGTAATGCAGGTATTCCCAGGCATTTTCTTATTTATGCAAATGTAAGCCGGCAACATTATTTGCATGTAGGTGTGAGTTAGGATTTAACAGTGTACCCTTATGTGGCATAATGATGTAGCCATGTCCATAGGGATTTAAAAACAAATTCAGCAACAGAAGTACCTTCTTATTTAATACCTATATATATACACACACCATCAACCTGCATGTAGCCAAATCTGTCTATCAATTGCACAGGTGTTGAAAGAAAAAAGAAATACCCTGCCTTTAAAACAGAGAATTTGCCATACTGGACCAGGGTGGAAATGCCCTTATTTCAATGTCTGTTTCAGAGGTTAAGAAATAGTCTTTTCTTAGGAATGTACGAGAAACCCGTCACAGACAACCGGGGAATTACTTTTTTCACAGGTAAATGCTTTTTTTTTTTTTTTTTTTTTCCTCCATCAGTTAGCAGCTGACCTCTGGCCTGAAGCGCAAGGCTTCACACCTTTGATACAATTATTTTATCCTAGGTAATGCAAAAATCTCAGACCTTCCAAAAACCTAGGAAAACAGATATACCTTGCAATGTTCCCACAGTACAAAAAGAAAAGGAAAGCATATTTCTTTCTCTTTTAGTTCTTCCTCTACAGAAAATTCAGATCAGAAAGAATCAGAGAAAAATACTTGAGGAAAGGTCACTCTACTGAGCTTCTTTGAAACTCAGATAAAAGAACAATGATAATCCCATTGTAGAGTAGCGTTAGATGCTTTAATTCAATCCTATAAAACAGTCTCTCCAGGGGACTTCTCAACCACAGACCACACAGAGACTTGCCTGCCCACACGAAGTATTTGTGCTGGAAGAGAAGATGCTGGTGGCACCTTGAGCTGCCTGCACTGGGCAGCCAATGCCAACTTGTCAGCACGGGGAAAAGGGACGTGATGGTTTTCCTGGGTGATGATGGTGGAAAATTGCCTGAACATGGTGAAGCTGAGGAAGAACTGTTCCATTCTAGAAATGTGATACAAAGCTTGCCTAGAGTAAGTTGCTGCTTTTGTAGACTTTTGGGTTGGTTTTTTTGTGGTTTGTTTTTTGTTTTATAAGAAGAAACACGGCACAAATAATTTAACACTTGTTCACACTCCAGACTGGGTAATGAAAGGGCTCATCATAAACCCTTGGCTGTGCAGCCGACCACATTGGGGTGCTAACTGGGCAGTGATGTTGTGCCAGCCCCGTTGTGGGTGGAAAGGGGCACTCAGCACCTTCTCCTGCTGGCTGAAAACTGTGAGGCCAAGTAAGAGGTTTCAATTTTCCGTTTGGATAGTTAAATACTGCAATCTCTTCAATTACAAACCTCAATTATTTTAGGAACCTCCGCTTCAGTGCCCACAGCACAAAATCTATGCCAGCGTTACTTGGTCAAATCTGATGTCCTTTATTTATGTTTATTTTATAACTGGGCAGTAAGGGTCAGTTTTGGCTTGTGACAAAGTTCATTTTTCTGTGAGTAGATATTGATGGAATAGGATACAGAGGGTTATAAAGTTATCACTCTGAAAATGTCTCTTATTATAGTGCAAATATTATGAATTCTGTCTTTTTTTTTTTTTAACTTGGATTAGAAAACACCAAGTGCGGCTACCTTTGGTTCTCTTGTCTGACATGGCTTTGCCAGTCTGTAAATTTTCTTTCAGATTAGTAGACCGAGTTTTCTTATCAACCCTTAGCCAGTTACAATTACTGTCACTCTTTTCAGCTGAGTTAATAAGTTTGTGCCAACTAAACAGAAATTTTTGTCCTAAATTGAGATTTTACTGAGTGCCCAGAACTTGCTGATATTGTTTTAAACATAAGAGCTGTTTTAGAAGTAGAGGTGGCAGGCACAGCTATACTTTCTTCTTTGACTGCTGTCCTGGTTTCAGCTGGGGTAGAGTTAATTTTCTTCCCAGTAGCTGGCATGGCGCTGTAGTTTGGATTTAGGGTGAGAAGAATGTTGCTAACACCCTGATGGTTCAGTTGTGGCTGAGCAGGGCTTACACCAGGCAAGGACTTTGCAGCTTCCCCTGCTCTGCCAGGGGCACAGGGGGCTGGGAGGGGGCACGGCCAGGACAGCTGACCCCAACTGGCCCAAGGGCTATTCCAGACCATAGGGTGTCATGCTCAGTGTGGAAACTGGGAGGAGTGGCTGGGGGGAACAACCGCTGCTTGGGGACAGGCTGGGCATTTCTCAGTGGGTGGTGAGCAATGGCATAATTTCTTTTTCCTGGGTTTTGTTCTTTTCTTTGTTTGTTCTTGTTTTCCTTTTCACTCCAATGTATTATCATGATTATCAGTGATTATCATTATATTTCAATTATCAAACTGTTCTCATCTCTACCCATGAGTTTTCTTACTTTTGCCCTTCCAGTTCTCTCCCCCACCCACCGGGAAGTTGGGGCAGAAGGGTAAGTGAGTGGCTCTATGGTATGTAGTTGCCAGCTGGGGTTAAATGACAACAACTTCACAAAATTGCACTGGGCAACTCAACAAAAGCTTGAGTGCATAAAGGATTATTTTCCTCTCATTTTTGTGAGGGATTATAATTTGGAGAATAACAATTTAAAGTAGAATAAAGACCAGACAACATGCGCAAGATAGAGCTTTTGAAAAATGTGCAGTTCAAATTTAGAGTCTATTGGGATTTAATGTGGTGCTATCTGAAATGCCATTGAAAGTGTTACTAGTCACATATTTCCGTGACCTGTTGATCTATACATGTACAGTCCACAATGTAAAATATTGATAATGCAGAAATATATAGAACTAAAAAGAAAATACATATAGACCCCAAGAGAGCTAGGCTTAATTTGCCATGTTTTCTCACTAATATTTGTGGGAAAGGATCGGATATGGGAAAGAATGCTATATAGAGATAGATGCAGGTATGAAAAGAAAGATGGTTTCAGCTCTTCTCTAATGGCAGTATCTGGTTCCACTAAGGATACTTCACATGTCTTCCTAGTGCTTCCTGCCGATAAATATTTTGATATTTACCTATCTTGGGGCTTTTGAGATCATAAGAAAGTGATACATAACACACCAGCCATCTATGGGGTCCTCAGCAGCTGTCTAACCCGTTACAGTTTTGGATGATGTCTCTTGTCAAGATGGCTAAGCCAGCTCTTGCCCATTGCATGAGAATTAAAACCCTTTTTATAGAACGTATGAGTTTTATGAAGTGTTGCCTTGGAAAAAGAGAGTTTGCCTTTTTTAAGAAGAGCACCCTTATTATGGGACAATGGGGCAGAAGAAGCAGCGGTGGCTCCTCTTCCTCCTTGCTGGTCTTCTGTATTCAGTTGTGGGAGGGGGGAGTTGGCAGAGGACATTTTCAGCTGGACATATATTTATATATAACATTGTGCGTGTGTGTGGGGGGGTAGTACATGTTTTTCACAGGGTTTTCCAAGCTCCTTGCTCCAAATGAGCTAAAGCAGCAGTGAGATCTCTCGTGCCCAGTTGCAGCAGCCTGTGATGGGGAGTCACAGCAGAGTGAGGGAACAGCTCTAAGGCCATCTGCCCATTGTGTCCTGCCTCTGGTAGTGGCCAGGAGCAGATGTCCAGGGCCAGAGTATAAGAACTAGGCAAACACTGAGAGATAATTCCTCTGGATATCCTCTCCTGGCTTCCAGTAATCTGCTGTTTAAGGGCTTACTGACCTGGAAGTGGCAGCTACATCACTGTATCTAATAGCCCTCAGTGGACCCTCCCGCTGCAAAGCTTGCCTCATTATGCTCTTGCACAACAGGATGTAATGACTTGAATGAGCAGTCCTAAAACAGAATTTTCTTCATATCTAGTGCTGGGTTATGGCATCTCAAAAGCATTCTTCTGATACGATTTAAAATGTTTCTTGTGTATATGTACTTGTGCAGGTCATCATGCATGAAAACCCAGCCTCGCAGCCTCCCTGAAGTTAAATTCTAGTGTTAGCAGTGTGGATCAATAAATCAAAATACTCAACAAAATAGTTTTGTCCTGGAATCCAAAGCTGTGCCTGAAAAGTATTCACGACCTCAATGTAAAGCACTGGATGAGTTTCCTTGGGCAGCGTTTCTGTTGTATGGCAGCACTGGCTACTGCACCAAGGAGAGGAAGGGGTTAACATTTTAAAGGCCAGTGGAGATTTTTTATTTTTTTTTTTTACAATAAATCTATATGCTTTCTCTCTCTTACTGCATATGAATCACATGTAGATATAAAACATCTGTTTCTTTTGAAAAGAAAACAGAATAGCTACTGTGAGGGAGCAGCATGAAAATGTGAAGTGACTCCTTCGGCAGGAATGAGGTACAGCAGATTGTATTTTGACATTGCTGTGTTCTCCGCAGATGTTTTTAGGCATAGGTGCATATAGAATCTCATATAGGTTTTGTTGCCATAATCACAGATATAAAATAAAATACTGCTTCTCTCCCACACGCTAAGCTCTGGGTTTGTGCTCTGGTTTGTACTGAAGAGTGATGGGTTTATCCCAGCTGTGCTGGACTTTGAGGCAAAGTGCATTAAAAACCTGAACACAGAAGGGTCTCCAAGGTGTGTAGGTTGGCTTGCATATATTAATCAACATATAGTTGTGATGTGGCTTGTGGGTGGGAAGTGTCCTGCTTTTATGCATGTTAAATCTTAAGGCAATGCCTCGTTATCTGTTCGACGAATGTTAATCAATATACTGATTTGACAAAATTGAAGCAACATTGCAGTCAGACCTACTATCTCCTTATTACCGGTGTCTTTCTAAATTTGTGTTGTGCTACCTGGGCTCTTAGCCTCCAAAGTATAAAGGGCAATAGTTACTAAAAAGAAAGATGGTTCAAACTGCTACAATTACATTGTTCTGGGGTTTTAAGTCACATTCATGCTTCCAACAGAGAAATTAATTTGGTTGTCACTGACAGAGCCTTTGCTCCCTGTGGATGTATCTACAGAACTGTTTCTTCAGGGGACAATTAAAATGTACAGTGCTGAGAATAAGGGAGAAGAGTATGGACATAGTATAATAATAACAAATAACAGATTGTGCCCAAAATGTTCCTATCATTACTTGCTTCTCTTCAGATCTCTTTCCTAGCTTGTCTCTTTATTTGTGTTTGTTTTGCAACAGCAGGATGCAGTATCTTCATGAATATATTTCCCCAAGTAACCTCACTAGAAATAACCCACATTTGATCAGACAGAACATGCTTTCATGGGAAGCACAATCCAACTGAGTGAAGAACCTTAGATCCAAAGTGTGTGTGTACATATATATTTAAAACCAAAACCAAATAAACCAAAAAACAAGCTTCCCCCCCCCAGTAAACCCAACCCTCAGGAATAAAAGTTGCTGCTGATACTCTATTTCTACCCCTTCTCTCTTCCTTTACTCTTGGTTGCTTCTAAATGCAAAGCAAACAGCAATACTGCTTCAATAAGTTCTGGATCAGGCTCCTGTTGTTCCTATATAATCATCAAGAATGTCTGTTTCAAAAATTTTGCAGTGTTTTCTAGCTTTCTAGCAAGGAAAGCTAGTTAAATCCTACCAAGTTAATAGAGAGGACATTCTGCAGAGAGGGAATGAAAGATCTGACCCAGCTATGTCTGCGTAGCTACAGGCAAGCCCCTGCTTCTCAGAGCCCTAGGTATATTGGGATAACAATATGGCATCTCCAAATTTCTTTGAGACCCATGAAAAACTATGGTATCATCCATGTTCTGCTGCTGTATTACGGGCCTTCGACCGCCTTACAGGATATGTATACAAGATTGATATAACAGAAGTGCTTAAATAACAGCATCTTCCCCTTCATATGCATACATAATTTAGGGGCTATCTAAGCCCCATGGTTATTAAGAATAAAATACAGAAGAAAATGTCATTGGAAACCTGAGAGGCATGGGTGGTCACAGGACACTGGAGGCTACAGCAGGGAGCTGTCAGGCCATGGAGAAGGGATTCCATCTTCCTCTTTGCCACTGACACTCTTCAAAATCCCCATTCTGTTGTCTTTATAAATCCTGAATTTAAGCCAATCACTGTAGCTGGATGAACAATTATTAGGGGAAAAAAGAAATCTCTGCAACCTGAGGCACAAGATTTGCACCCTTGTGTGTTCCTCTATACTTGTCTCACTTAAAACTTGCATGATTTCCCTTCCTGAGCTTTCTGAGGTCCCAAAGACCCTTTTCTGTGCAAGTCTTCATCTTCCGTCTCAGCTGAATTAATTCCCAGGGTCTCTCAGAAGCAAACATCAACCACTTGGTTGTTCAGGTTGCTCTTCAGAGCTCAGTGCCAGCGGTTGCTCAGCATTAGTTGGTTGTCCCTGAAACGATGTGGTGGCTGTAGGGACTGTCTGTTGTTTGCGTTTCTAGGTACAAATGCTTGGTTTTCTATTGGGCTTTCTTCTGGGGTTTGGTTGCCAAAATACAATGCCAGTGGCTACATAAAATAAAGCTGACTGAGGTTAGTAAAGCATACTTGGCTTGCTAGCAAGCGCCTTTTAACAGGAATATTCAACATGCAGATGGGCTTAGAGAGAGGTTATCTAAGTTCAAGTGAGAATTTAAATGTAGATTCATAGATTTTTAAGGCCAGATGGCACCACTATGATCATCTTGTCTGATCTCCTGCATAACACAGCTATAGAATTGCACCCATTAATTCCCCCATCAAGTACAACATAACAGAAACATGTTTCCTGCAGATGTTTTACTTCTCCGTTGGGCCAAATTTTGAACTGACCTCACATCAGCATCAAAATTAGTGCTCTTAATAACCCAGATTACTGTAATATTAAAGATGAATGCTTTCAAGGTCTCCACTAGAAACTTGTTGGCTTGGCTGAAATTTTTTTTTTTGTAAGATAGATGGAGCTGTACAGTTGTTTTTAGTAGTATTTAGTAAAAACTCTAGAGGGAGGATCTGACAACCTTGCCCTGTGATGTATCAGCATGTCAGAACAACATATGGTGAAAGGAAGAAAAAGACAAGAGAGAAACCCAAACCAGAGCTTTTTAGAAACATCCCCCAAATTGGGTTAGTGACTAAACAAAGGTTTCTTGCTACCAAAAGTACAACAACAACAAATTTGGTCTGAAAATTTTTTCCCCTTCTTGTAGAAAATCATCATATTTTGCTTGTTCACTTTAGGAGCTTTTAAGGGAAATTGTTAATTTTTCCAGCAGGTTTTCTTACTTTCCTGGAGAAACAATGAAACTGAAACTTTTCCAAAAAGCAAACCCATTTTTGATGAGCCCTAGCCAAATCCTAACGTTTCTGTGTCAGCCAGCCAGGACAAATGTTTCACAAAGTACTGTGAGCCCAGCTTCCTGGTCTTTGTTCACCGAAACAACATTTGTTATTTTGAATAGTCTTATTTGGTCTGACAGGAGCTAGGCACGTGCATAAAACATACGCAACATGAATAACAATTGCAGAATTCGATGTTATGCATTTAGCTGTTTTTAAGTAGGAATAATAAAAAAAAAAAGGCACAACTATTTTTGATGTTATTTTTCAGCATTAGCTGAAGAGAGTTATATTGGATCTGGCTCAGACCCAGGAATTGCAGCCTGTCAAAGATTCCCGCTTGAGATCGAGGTGTTTCAGCAATGTTCCAGGGGGTATGGAAACGAGCAACAGTGGGGTGGAAAATGGTAACAGACAGTGACTGGGCAGGGAGTAGAGGACAAATATTAGCAGGAGAATGGATGATACAGATGTTAAAAAGCCTTTTGAAGGCACAGCCTTCAATGCCTTTCCTCATTTCTCCTCTCTGGGATAAGAGTTTATGACTGTAGGGTAACAGACGGTGTGGGAAGTGGTAGTGTAACCCAGCCTGCTGTGCCACAGCCTCTTCCTGCTTCAGCTAAGACGGTATAAACCAAATCCTGCTATAGTCATGCATCCTACCTGAGTGTCCTTCATATAGACACAAACGGGTTGCCTTCGTTTTTGCATGGCTTTCAGAAAACAAGTGCTGAAAGCAATAAAAAAACCCAAATAAATAAAACCTCACAAAACAAAACCAGTTCTCAAACATATAAAATATGGAAGATGGGACAGTCTGGGAAGAGATGGTCTGTTGGTGATCTCCAGAGACAAACAACAAGACTTATATGACTGTGGCCAAAAATACCTCTGTATTTCTCACTTGCTTCCTGGCTGAAATGAATTTAATGTGCAATCCACTGAATAATCTGCACAGCCTATAAGCAGCCTGCGAGCAGAAAGTACATGCCATAGGAAGTAGGAAGAAAATCTTTTGGTGTTAGTCCACAGTATTTACAACTCCTGACAGGATGCCTTTTAGAAATGAGGGTTTCAACATGACTTAGCACACGCATGCTGTAATTTGCCTGTCATTTCCCTGAAAGTTCATTGGCATTGTCAAGTCATGTTTAACTCAGTAAGGAAATATGGATTTCATCCTTGTTGACTTCATGAAGCATTTTGATAGCCTTAAAGTTTCCTGCTAAAACTGCAACCTTCAATCTCTTCCCTACCTCCTCTTGAATTACTGTACTTCTTCATACGACTTCATTATATAAATGGTCCAAAACGAATCATAAATGATGTTTTCAAACCATGATTGTTGTTTAAAATAATTAAATGTCTGGTCGTGCTGGAATACTTGCATACCTTAAACCTCTCTGAATACGTGTGTGAGTAGGCATCCCTGATGCTACAGCCAAACAACGGGCGCTGACAAAAATCAGCTGTTGAGTTGATACAGGATGGCACGTGCCAAGCGTAATGGAGAACACTACATGCTGTGTTGGGACATGTCAAGAGCAGTATGACAGCAGTATTTTGGCACTCTTCTTCCCCCTTTTCACTTCTATGGAAGAGTAGGAGACTCTCTTTGCAGCACCGTGCCTTTTGGGCTTGGTCCAATACCCGTCGACAGAAAATCTCAATCTCTCGTCAACGAGCCAGGGCCAGCGATGGATCTGCCTTTACACAGCTGTTGTTACAGACTTCAGATAGAGTCCAATAAACCTTGTGTATCTGGAGAACATTTAGTTTCCCATGCTCAACCGTTTAGTTAAACATGTTTACAGACTTCATTAACAAAAATAAAAGCTGACAGATTAAAAAGACTTTCATTAATGTAGGAGGTGTGTTCCAAACAAAAAAAATGCTCAGGGCTGATCCCCCAAAGCTCAAACCTGAGTTATTCAAAGCACTGTCTGTGTGGTCTTTGGATGAGTAAATATTCCATCGCCACATCAAAATAAGAATGTTTCTATTGAAATGTTCTTTATTATTTATTTTTCACTCTTCTACTATCGTTGCTTTTTAAATCTGATTTCATGGGCACACACACCATTTTAATGAAAAAGTTCAGAATAGTATCGTTTTACCTGATAAAATCAAAAGGCGATTTTTATAAACAAAAATTTATGCCATTAAGAAAGCATGCATTTCTTCATAGTATAAGTGAGCATAATTGCAGTAAAATACCGCTTTTAAGAATTCTGTCTTCAGCTGCAGTCAGTGTGCCTGACACACGATGGCGAAGCACTGCAGAATTGATTCCATGTTCTGTTTCTGCAAAAAGACAGGAGACTTGTGTTCTGTTGGCTGCAACTTGAAGAGAACTTAATCATCAGAATCCAACAGGGTACCATGCTGGCATTGTCCTTTCAAACTGAAGTTTGGTTATTGAGTTGGAGGAGGGAAAGTTTGGAGATTATGTTTTCTGCTGACTGTGCAAAACTGACTGTTTTCTAAACTTCACAAGTAGATTATTTACACCCGTTTTTGTCTTATTGCTTAGACTAGATGGAGCTGGCCGGGATATGGGATATGACAGGAGCGTATCACTGAACTTTCTGTCTTGAGTGCTGGTTTAATCTGCGTCCTGATTTTGGCTGGGATAGAGTTAATTTTCTTTCTAGTAGCTGATACAGTGCTGTGTGTTGGATTTAGGATGAGAATAATGTTGATAAACCAGGGATGTTGTTGTTACTGCTGAGCAGGGCTTACACAGAGCCAAGGCCTTTTCTGCCTCTCACCCCACCCCACCAGCGAGCGGCTGGGGGGGCACAAGGATCTGGGAGGGGGCACGGCCAGGACAGCTGACCCCAACTGACCCAAGGGATATTCCATACCATATGGCATCATGCTCAGCATATAAGCTGGGGCAAAAGCTGGTTGGGGGTCTGCTGCTTGGGAACTGGCTGGGTATCGGTCAGCGGGTGGTGAGTCATTGCATTGTGCATCACTTGGTTTGTATAGTCTTTTATCAATATTATTATTTTCCCTTTCTTTTCTGTCTTATTAATTTTTCTTTATCTCAACCCACACGTTTTGCCTTTTCTCTTTTGATTCTCTCTCCCCCATCCCACTGGGAGGCAGTGAGCGGACGGCTGTGTGGTGTTTAGCTGCCTGCCGGGTTAAACCACAACAATCTGGAACACGGAGCTCTCTTTAATAGCGGTGCCTCATACTTCAACATGTACCCACTCCTGCTTTGATGCAGATTTGAGAGGATCCCACACTGACATGCTGTCAAAACATCACTGAAGTGGGAGAAGAAAGGTGTGTGCTAATGTGACAGATATGAGGAGAAGCAGGACTCCACGTGAAACCATTGTAGGGCAGGACCAGATGCCATAGGTAGAATCTTGTAATTGGGTATTATTTCCTCTCAGACTTCTCCAACGCCTCAGCAAAGCATTGAACGGCTTGTATGGGGGGGACATTTGTTTTGAGAATTGGTGTGGTTAAACCTGTATTATATATTAATAAGAAGATCTGGATATGACACTGTGAAAATATCAGTAGATCAAAATTTCTCATTTATGTGATGTGTGTCAGCATACTGCAGTTCAGTCTCTGCTGAAGAACTAGTGTTCTTCTAATCAGTAGTAAATCAGTGTGGAGAACTCGCAAACAGCTAGAGAAGACCCTTCATATCTCCACTTCATCTTTCTACTTTTACTGCCAGCCCCTTCCAGAATTCAAGAGTGGAAAGACAGTATCCATCCAAGCACCTCGTAATAACAATTCCCTAGCTGTACTGCTAATACCCCGCAAAATCAACATTTGTTCTTGCAGATGGAATAACTCCCTGTAATCCATACATAAGTATTTCATTTTAGATAGACACCTGGATTCCAGTGATGACTGGTGTAAATTCTAATCACATTTCAGAAGCATATTTCCCTCTTGATCCAGTATTTTGTTAGACACAAAATAACATTTCTGCTCATTTTGGATAGATTTTTTCCTTTGCTTTTGTCTGTTTAAATACAAAAAATGTGAACAAGTGGAGGAAAGCCTGTTGACTGAGACAAATCAAATATGTACAGAGTAATTCACACACAAGATTTAATTTTTTCCCTGCTTCTCTGTAAAGTTATGATAATTTTCTGAATCAAAATCTTAAGCTTCATGTTACTATGATCTATTCATGAAAACAAATGCTAGCTTCATTTCTCAACTATTATTTTACATATTACATATTACAAAGCCTAATCTCTCATTTCTTATTCCAAGCTCAGATTGTTGAGCTTCGGATATTCAAGAAATATGCATATAACTTAATTTAATGTAGGTCTCTCAGCTTTCCAGCCAGGACTAACCTATTGATTTCATGTTCCCACATATGAAACCTAAGCATACAGGTGATTATATGCAGAAATGGAGCCTGGCAGTCTTATTCTGAGGTGCATCACTGTGAGTATTATAGTATCACAGAAACACTTATGTTGGAAAAGACCTTTAAGATCATTGACTCCAACCATTAACCTAGCACTGCCAAGTCCACCACTAAACCATGTCCCTAAATGCCACTTCTACACATCTCATAAATACCTCCAGGGATGGGGACTCAACCACTTCCCTGGGCAGCCCATTCCTGTGCTTGACGACACTTTTAGGGAAGAAATTTTTCCTAATATCCAACCTAAATCTGCCCTGGCACAACTTGAGGCTGTTTCCTCTTGTCCTATTACTTGTTGCTTGGGAGAAGAGATGGACACCCACCTCGCTACAACCTCCTTTCACGTAGTTTTAGAGAGCAGTGAGGTCTCCCCTCAGCCTCCTCTTCTCCAGACTGAACAACCTCAGTCCCCTCAGCTGCTCCTCATAAGACTTGTGCTCTAGACCTTTAACGAGAAACATCTTGTTAAACTATGGCTCATTGAGTTGTTCCACCCAAGAATTTAGCCATTCCAATTGGGGCTATAGTCTAAAAAGACAAATCGAGTTCAGATTTAAAGTGGGAATAGCATGTCATCTCTGAAAAGAAGCTAAATAGCTTTAACAATTTGCACTTTTTGTATTTCCAATTTACAGATCCTTTTTCTCTGTATCTATTTATTGAATATTATCTTTCTACTCTGCTTGTCGGAATAATACCTGAAGTTTTGTGATACACAGGCTTCAGCAGCATTGTTGACTTAAAAAGTTCCTCTCTCCTTCACATTACATTGTATTCAACTCCCAAGATAAGTTCATGGATATACTATATAGATCTGATCCAATTTATTTCAAGAATAAGATATTGGTTGGAAAAAAGTATATCCTGTTATCTTTCTTTAGGAATTATCTAAATGTGTTAAAACTCCCAGCCTAACTGTTTTTAAGAGTTAGGCTGATGGAGCTTGATGCCTCTATTGAGGAATCATATGGGAAATATGCCAGAATAACGAGTGACTGGACTTGATAAGCCAGGAGGTCCAATTTTCCTGATAATTTTTCTTAATTATGTTTTTGGGGGCTTTTTACTCTGGGCTACTTGGTGATATTGGTAGTAAAAATTATCCCCCTGTCATTGCTTTGATATACCTAACAGCCAAGTAAGTCTCTTCCATCTATTTCTCCTCATCTCCAAGGACCCCGCAGTCAAGCTGCCTGCCAAGGTATAATTAATTTATACTTTGTACCCCAAGGAGAAACAGCCGAATGTTCATCAGCTTGTATGTTCTAACACTTTGATGCCTTACTAGCTGGGATCTTATTAGTGTTTATTTGAATACCCATAATAAACAAAGCTGTATCCTTTGCCCTTCATTTCCTTCTTGAATGTAATAAATCACATTCAGGCACTAATCATATTACATCCACTTATTATTATGGTAATTCATACTAATAAAGGGCCTGACCTTGCTGCTCCCGCTGTAGGTAGTTGGGAGGGGAGGTGGGTATCAACTGCAATAGTAAAATACAAAACATAATGCCCAAGAATTGGCTGTGATTTAAAAAGCAAATCCCAAATTTGAGTGCCAGCTACTGTATTTAAAGTGCCTAATGATGTAGAATTTCTGTACAGGGCAACAGAATCTGCACGATTCTTAGTCCAGCTCATGAATACACTTGTGTGTTGGCTTGGGAGCCTGAACTTCAGCTCCATATCTGAGAGCTTCAGTCTTTGTGGTCTCTGGCAGAGCAAAACATCCATTGCCAGGAGTTCGTGTTCTAATTGACAAAAATGAATCTGCATTATTTTTTAGCAATTTAATGGGAAAAAACTAAGTTTTTAAGTAATTGTAATTGTGCTGAAACAGAAAGGGTGTCTTTTTCCAAAATAGTGAAAATTGGTACAATTTTCATCTGGAGATTTTAATTCTTTTTATTGCCTTCTAATTTGGCACTTTATTTTCTCTTCCAGTTCTAAACCGAGCTGTCAAAAAGCTAGGTTGTAGTATCTAGGAAGTGTGCACAGAGAAAGAAGAAAAAAATGTCACATTTCTATGTTCTTTTATCTCCTTAACTTGCTAGGAGAACTCAGTCCAACCCAGAACTTCAACAGGGAGAAAATACAACTATAGAACAGCACACAAAAAGAAAGAAAATAGTAAATAGTTATTAAATGCGATACTCTGTTAGGTTAGCATATGAATAAAGCAGTAATGAGTCTTGAATTCCATATGACATACCTTTACATTCCATCAGAAACATTAAGGAGCTGAGTGCTGGTAGTGTGGCAAGGTCATGAAGGGGTTACAGAAATCCCTAGTCCACAACCAGGGTGCTACAAGTGTGGGGTGTGAATGTCTCAGAAAATGGATGGATATGTAAGGCAATTATCCTCTTTGAGACCAAAGTCACGTGGACTCCATCACTGGTAATAAGGGATTCAGTGGCTCAGCATGTATGTAAAATATTCTGTGAACTTGTTTGGGGGAATGTTCTGTATAGCATATCTGCAACACCGTTATGAGGTAACCGGAATTAGAGAAAATGAATGGCTTATACAATCCCGCTTTATGCGTGAATTACAGAATTAGTAGTGACTCATAATGTGGAAGGCTAGTTGCATGGACAGTAGCATAGGCCATAAATACAGGGTTTTTCTGTAAACCCTTGCTGTCAGGACATTACAGCTTGGCAGACTATGGTAGGGAATCAAGGCTGCTCTCTGGATGTCCAGCTCCTTTTGTGGCTTCCTTTCTCTTGCTTTGGCTTCTCCCTCTGGAAATCTGTACATCTTGTAAAAGTCAGTATAGCGATGTACCATCCTGTACCCCAATGTGCAAAGGCAAATATATGGGCAAATTTTTTTAATCCAGAGAAAATAAAACACTTCCTCTGATGTGGATGATGATCAGCACATTGAGGTAAAGGGAGCTTCTCTTCTTTAAGGACTGCCTGGAAGTGCTGTTTTCTTATGATTTCTGACCTTCTTGTCATTTCCAGTCATGTTTGTAAACAACAGAGCCTCCATGTCCCTAAACCGGTTGAAAATTCCCCCTAAATAGAACATCTACAAAAGTCATCAGCATAAACTTGATATTTACTTTTCCTGATGAAAATGTTATTTACTTACTTTCTCTTCTGAATACCAGGGAAACATTTTTGTTGTTGTTCGTAATTAATAATGCTTGGCATGTTTTGCTTAACATTTTATTGCATATAAATTTTTAGAACTTAATTGAATTCAACATCACATTAGGAATACATATATATTAAATCCCCAAGTCATGGGTTTGGGGTTTTTTTTCCCCTCCTCACATGCATTTAGTAAAAGAAACATTTCCAAAATTCCCATCTGTTCTGCATGTAAATTCAGCTAATTATACACTGATTGACAAGGCTATAAAAGGACATTTTTGTGAGATGATAGGTTTAGCGGCCTGCTGCACTAAAAATTAACATGCGTAGGCATTCTGCAATTTTCCCATGGAAACTATATGTAGGAGTCAGGGAGATACAAAGACATACAACAGAATGTGCTCTGACTGTCACCCATGCAGTATCATAAAGGGTCTGGGTTGTTTGCATGTGTTCACCCATAACAGAGGAAACGTGCATATCAGGAGGGGTCGATAATCCAACAATAATGACATTGCTTTCGCAGGAGCAGAGGTCAGCCTTGCCCGCCCCTTGCCTGAATCAGCAGGTTATCATTCTTCAGGGCTCTGCTGTTGGCTTGGATGAAAGCTGGAGGTGGTCCAGAGTGCTGTGGATGGCTACCCGGGCACGTATGAAATGGTCAAAGCAGATGAGCTGAATTTCTAGCCTCATTGAAATCCTGAAGCCCAACTGGGAGTATTGAAACAGCAGAAAGGGTTTTGTCTTTTGAGAGAACATGGAAAACTTGAAGTTTTCAACCAAAAAGATGTCAAGTGCTTTGTTTTCTTAAAAAGATGCATATAGTGGTGGGGGTGGCAAGAGCAAAGCAGGAAAATACTCTGGTACCTAGAGAAATGCTAGCCTTTATTCCTACATATATTGTCATTGTTAGTGATCATACCTTATCCAAAAGGATTACAGATTTAGCAGCTGAGCACCTTGGATGCACTGCAGCACAGTACTGATAGCTGCAATTATAAATTTTGGGCATTAGCAAACACCTTGGAACTCAACTTTAAATACTAGACTTTTGTCTAAAGATAGCCAAGATGCAAGCTGAGCCACTCAGTTACTTGATAATAAACCTTATAAATGTTTAAATAATGCATTTTATGTTTCTTTGTTGTTTCTGTTCTTTGGTTTTCTCTTTTTTTGGATTTGTCATCTATGTAGAGCACTTTCACTCTAGGCAAAGAAAAGGAGAGCTTGTATTAGAATATAACCATCTTGGGTATTAAACCTAAAAAAACCCTTGTTCTAGAACAGCGGGGGTGTTTATGAGAGAATCTGGGAGAAATATTATCAGAAAATTTTGACAGAAATGGAAGGAAATTGAACACAGGAAAGGTCAAACAGAAATCAGACAATTTCTTAATTGTATTCTTAACAAGGGTAATTAAGCATTGGAACAGATTAATAATGGATGTGGTTCATGCACCATCAATGAGGATCTTTAAAATAAGATTGAATTTCTTCCTAAAATGTATGATCTAATTTCAGCACGAGTTATTGGGTTAGATGAAGGGACCAGGAAATAAAATCCCAATCTGTGGTGCAGAAGAAATGCTCACAGTATTTCTGATGGCCCTGAAATTTCTGATTCTGGAAGAATCCACTAGGCGAAAATTCAATTGTTCTACTAAAGTGAAAGGACAGCATAACAAGGTTAGAAAATTAACACGTCATCTATGAGAGCTGTAATCATATCCATGCTAAAAGAATACCATGCCATATTCCTTTTTGTCTGGTCAGTTTGAGTTGCTGGGAGGGGAAGAAGAGCTAATCCTCCACAGCAGCACATTTAGGAGTAACAGGGGCATTAGCAAGTTAGCATCTTGCAAAAAGTGCACTGATCTCGCTGGGAAGAGTACCCAGGTAAGATGTTTCGTGTACACAGCGTGATTCAGTATTCACAGAGCTACATTCCCGAGCCACTGCCCTCATTAAAGTTTGAAAGTACACCTGGTTTACGAGTCTCCCAACGCCTGTACTCCCATAAATCTTTTTTTCCTAATGTTTTAGCCTAGCCCATAGAATAACACTGGTTTTGTGGGTTTCTTTTTTTTTTTTTTTTTTTTTTTTTTTTTAAGATTATACATAAAAGGATTCTGATGTATTTGTATATTTTATGCTTTGGAGACAGTGTTAATATAATACTCATTGATCACATCAACAAGGGGTTCCTGGTTGAGGTTCCCGGATGCTTGCAGAGAGTTTTGGATCTTTCCAAGTGTTTTTTTTTATGTTTGACATAGGGGGAAGGAAGAGGGAAGGAAACAGAGTTGAATTGCCTCTCAGATGCTTAGCCACAGAACCACATCACTGCTATTCCCCGTCCCTTCAGTGAACCCTATGAGTTACACAGGATGCAATTCAGGAGCATTATTTAGCCCTTACAGTAGCTGCCCTCATAGGAAAAGCTGAATCTGGAAATGATACATTTTAGTAAATGAAGTGCCTTTTTACGAATGGAACGGTTCGTCCCCCAGCAGGCGACAACTGAAAACTCTGCTCCAGATGGAGAACGTCAAGCTCCTCATATCGTAATTAATCTAAAACAGACTTTAGCTAATTTATTGTCGTAGTTCACAGAATAATGTCAATAAGGACCAAAACATTGGCTAGGATCTGTGGGGAACCTTAAATCAGAGAAAACTAATACCATTAGCACCTTGATAGCACTTCTACAGAGAAGAACAGAACTAACAACTCCTTGAATTCAATCCAAAGCAACTATTAGCTTCTCTGGTCTTGTGATTAACATGACAGTGCGTAGTGCCGGCTGTGTACAAATGTGGGTAACACCAGCTTTGCAATTCCACGTAATTTGGTGACATGCATGAGTGTCACACACCGAAAGGGGCGGAAAATCATAAAATATTTGCAAATATTGAAATGAATGGGAAATTTATAACTGATTTTAGAAACAATCAAAAATTTTGGAGTTAAATATTGATATGGAGTGCTGAAAGGAGCGTTCCAAACATTTGTAAAAACAACTGCTGCCTAATGAAGATATTGTCCAACTTTTGCATATAAACTTTCTTCTTTTTTTTTTTTCTGTATTTTAGCTGTTGCATTCCAGTAGCACATAAAACAAACTTTAATCAAGGAGGAGGTTCCAAGCACCTCTTCATAGTGGAAACAACAGCAGTTTCAGAGCAGTTTAAAGCTGTAGCACAGAGAAACTATGCACGAAGAAATGATTGGCACAGACAATAGCTGTCTCTTTGGCAACTGTCACTTCAATTTGTTGGTAGCAATTCACTTTGGTGTGGTGGTAGTGATTTACAATAACTTCCCCCTTCACAACTGAATACATCTGTAAAAGGATTCCATGACAAATAAAGTGTAATGCGTATTTTTTTACAGTAAGCTTGTTAGAATATTGAACCATCCTACCATCAAAGAAACAGGCAAAGTATAGGGCACAGTCAAACCACACATTAGAGGGAAAGCACAAAATATGTAATGGAACTGTCAAAGAGTGTGCTAGGCACTGGAGACTGAGAAATGAGAGAGAGGGAGGTAAAGGACATTTTTTTACAAGTTATTTTCTCTATTTTTTTATTTAATTGTAAAATTTTACCTTTTTTTTATTTCTTAACTTAATTAGTAGGGTTTCATCCACGCTTTTTATTGAGTTGACTGGCAGGTTTTTACTCCAGAAGGACAGAATCCTTTCCAAGGAAAGTTTGGGTAGGTGAGCCCAACACCCCTCCCAGTGCAAGGCTAACTCCAAAATTAGACCACATTGCTCATCACCGTATCGAAGGAGGGGGTGGAGATCATGAGAATGGGGATTTTGTGTCTGCTGCCTCTCATCCTTTAACATCCCAGAGCTGGAGACAGTCCAGATGGGGTGTCATGGCTCCACATAGAGGGGAATAACCTCTCCCCTTGACCTGCTGTTTGCATACTGGCTAAAGCGCACTAAGCTTGAACAAATGCTCCTGAACACGGGAACGGCTCTGTGCAGAGGCAGGCAGGAGGGGAGGAGCGTGGTGCCTGCTCAGGGACCTTTCTGCCAGTGCCCATTTCTGCTTTCCAGCAAACAGGAACATAGGAGCTTTGCTCTTGTCTCCAGGAAATTGCACTTCACCATTTCAGTGCTCTTTATGTTTGTTGCCATTATTTCAAGGAACTATAGTTTCCTACGTCTTGGGGTTTTGACACTATGAAAGCACATAACTGATAATTTCACTTCAGCCTGGATGTTTATCATCCCTGGCTCCACGTCAACAACCAGTTATTTCCCTCTGCATAGCGTGAGGGTCTCAGTGCAATAATAGGAGCATGTTTCAAAATAATGTAACTTCTGTGTGAATGAGACTTTAATTTTAGTTTGGTTTTCTTATAACCAGGGGTGGGAAAATGTTTGCTGTTTTTTTTTTTTCCTTGTTGCTTCTAATTTACATCAGAACCCTTAGTAAACACCACTTAGTCACCAGGAGGCTAAATTTATTTAAATCAATATGTAATTAGGTTCCTTAATGTATTACCTTTCACTTCAGAAATTTAAGAAATCTAAGCAATTAAGTTTGTGGACTGATATCCTACTGTTTTCTTTTTGTTTCTGCTTGCCTAACTTTTACATGTAATTGATCATTTCTAGATCCAAGTATCACATTGATTTCTTTAGCTAGTTGCTCTACTCGTGTATTTTTAAGGAATGAAATGATTACATTTTGGGGTGGAAGAATCTTTCATGTTAACTTTCATTTTTTCCAGAAAGTGGAACATAAAATTAGAGGGTATGAAGCATGATATTATTAAGCAACAAGGCAATGCAAAGGTGTGTTTTCCTCTTACTTGTGCTTCAAAATTGTTTTGATTAAAAGAAATGAAATTCCTTCCATGAAAAAGAATATCTGCAAAGCGTAGAAATCCCTACTCATAGGCAAAGCAGAACATTTTAGAAACTTCCTACTGTGGTGGGGCCAGGTAAACCCACCATATGATACTTCATGGAGTACTACATTTCATACAAAATACTTAATGCAACCTATCTTTTTAGTTTTAAAACCATTTAATAAGTTAAAGTCTTCTATCTTTTTTGACAAGAAGGACCTGGACAGTAAATATGAGATAAATGAGTTTTGTTCTTCCTCCCCTGGTATCAGATAAATGAATTAATTTGTTAGTATACAGCAACATCATCCCTCTCACCACCCCAATGTAATTGCAATTGAGGGAAATTCTGAATATTAAAGATATGAAAAATCAGAGCTGGGACAGTAAAGACTACATTTCTCCTGTGTTCCTTTTTAAAGTACCTGAAATGCTTCACAGTCACAGCAATACTCTCATTTATCCATAAAAAAAGATGATTCTTTGCATGTTAATATGTATGGATTATAATAATTCTTCCAGGAAGAATGGAAATGTTGCTTTTTTAAAAATGTATGAAAAAAAAAAAAGCGCAACCATTTTGGGAAGAACAGAACAGTCGATAACATGCCTGCTAGTCTCATTTCTTTATATAAGAGATTTATTTATATATGTGTATGCAAATTCTTGACATTAAAAATACCCTGTATGCAATGTAATTTACAGTAAATAAAAGAAGCCCTGTAGCTACCAAAGAAACTTACTCTGTAGAAACATATTTCCATTGCATGAGGCTCATGGCTTAGAGTTTTGAGGTTGTTTTAAAAGTTTATGGCTTTAGATGTTAAAAATTGAAGAAAAAAAATTAGCACTAATTTAATGAGACTTGCCAAATAAAATGGCTTCCCAAAACATTGTAGATATTTTACCATGAACACAACAATCATTGTAGCAAACAAATTTCTTTATATTGCCATTAGCAAGCTTTCTGTTATTTGTGGGCGAATAAATAGTTATTAACTATTCTAATCCTACTAAATCAGCCTGGAGAACCAAAGCATTTAGCAGAAATAGCTTCAAGAACACCCTGTGAGTGAAATGGAGCCTTGGGTAGGGCTGCCATCAGTCTAATGCTATCTCAGACCTAATTTACAGACTTTGGAGTCTTAAGTGGTGCACAGACCTTGTGCTGGCTCCTTCCACTGGCCCAAATCTCAGCTAACAAGAAGTACAAGGTGTTTATGCACCAGCTCAAGAAAATGTTCAGGCATGCACATAACTACTGGAAATGTCCAAGTTAAAGTAAATATGTGATGAAATATCTCCCTAGAGCAGAATCACAGAATGGCAAGGATTGGAAGGGACCTCGGGAGATCATCCAGTCCAACCCCCCTGCTAAAGCAGGTTCACCTAGAGCATGTTACACAGGACTTGGTCCAGGTAGGCTTTGAATATCTCCAGAGAAGGAGACTCCACACCCCCCTGGGCAGCCTATGCCAGTGCTCTGTCACCCTCAAAGTAAAGAAGTTTTTCCTCATATACAACTGAAACCTCTTCTGCTTCAGTTTGTGCCCATTGCCCCTTGTCCTGGCGCTGGGCACCACTGAGAAGATTCTGGCTCCGTCCTCGTGACTTCTACCCTTAAGATATTTGTATGTGTTGATGAAATCCCCTCTCAGTCTTCTCTTCTCCAGGTGGAACAAACCAAACTCTCTCAGCCTTTCCTCATAGGGGAGATTCTCCAGTCCCCTCATCATCCTAGTTGCTCTCCTCTGAACTCTCTCTAGGAGTGGTATTCCCTGGTTGTTTGGTTGGGGTTTTTTTCTCTCATATCCCAAGCATTGTTAAAAAATGGGTGAAACTGGTCTCAGGAAACTCAAAGGCTCATGACTTTCACCCAAATAAACTTGTGGTGACCTCAGTACTTTAGTCCTGGCTTAGGACATAAATACCAGAGTGAAAGTGAAACGATCATAGATAACTAGTAATTATCTTCTGGTAAATCTGTCTCAGTAGCATACAAGTTATGTTCTGCTGCACTTTGGATGTATTCTTGTGTGGGACATATGTCATATTCAGTATAGGTATTGCTGCTCAGATTTGTCTCCTGCTAGTTTTCAGCTACTTTTCCTAAATAAGGCCAATATGGAAATGGTACATTATGGAGTATAAATATCATTAGATCTAATTTTCATCCTTGACAGGAAAAGTGGCTGGCTGTGGTATTATAAGGACAGAGCCTGTTTTAGAGTAAGCGGCCCAGAAGGTATTTCTAGTTATTCCAGCGCTGTGAACCTGAAATTGTACTTTCTAGTACTTGGTAATCCCACTCACACAGAGACATATAATTGTAACAAGTAGTGTGTTAACTCATTTTATTCATATTCACCTAAATTAGACATAGTATATATATAAAAGAAACCCAAAATGAAAGAAAACAACAAACACTTGCTGAATGTTTCTGGATACCTATTTATGTCAGTATAAAAATTGTTAGATTTTTCTAGGGTTTTTTCCCCCAAGACTTGGGAACAGCTTTCTGAGCTATCTAAAAAAAAAAAAAATTGCATCAGAGATGACATTTCAAAGATACTACCCAAAAAGTAAGATTATTGTGCCCGTTTCCCTGTATTTCTAAGCAGACCAAGCTTATTCTTAGAAACAACAGCCCAATAATTGTGGCTGCTTATGACATTAATTAAGCAATGCTATATGAAGCTTTGATTTTGTAATCTTTTCTGCATATGAATAGTCCAAAGTTCAATGTAGTCTAATGATTACGACCCACTTGAAGTATTTGATTCTGCAAGATGCTGTTTTGTGCTACAGCTTTCAGCTCCCTTTGACTTACAAGTGGTTGGAACGTTGCGAATCACAAGTACGAGTGCAGCTAAAAATGGAAGGAAAAGTAAATAGATAAAACAGAAAGCAGCATTTGGACTCTCACTCCTGCTCTCACAACTCTCTGCACACAATAGCAACATTTAACTTGAAGAACTGGAGGGAAAACCGTTGGGGTTTCCAATGAGCTAGTGCTTTTTTAAACATTGCACATTTGTACGCTACAAATGCAGACCTGCCAGACACCAGTGCCACAGTTTTTGCATGCTCCGTGCTCAGCTCTTTTGGGTATTTGGTGCCGAGTATGACCCTGGCACCTGCATCCACAGATGCACCCTCTGCTTATGCCCCTGATTTCATAGCACATTCAAGTATGGCAAGGTTCAGCTGTGCAGGGCGAGGAGGGGTGGGATGACCTTGAAGAGCACTGGGAACACACACAGGTACTTGCTTGGTGCTGATAGAAAAAAAAAAAAGTCTTCCAGTGATTAATCCCACACTGCACAATTTCGTATTTTTTTTTTCTTTTCTGTTTAGACAAGGAAGTTTGGAAGCATGGTTTAATGGCAATCTGCAAAATAAGCTTAGCCTATGAAAGAATTTTTAATAAGGGTGTGCTACAGTAAGACAAATCAAATGTAAGCAACTTTTTTTTTTAGTCTAATCTGCTTCAAGAGAAATGGCAGATTCAACTCCAACGCTCACTGCATTTTCTGATGCAGCCTACTCAGACAAATAAAGGCTGTAGGTAAATACAGAATTTTAAAAATAATACTGCCACTAGATATGTTTTTTAAGAAATACTGCATGTGTTTTTTGTCCTGTATTGGACTAGAAGAACAAGATTGATCAAATTGGATCCTGTTGAATCCAGGCTCCCAGTCAGGTTGATTTGTCCCAGGTTGCCTAGGCTTGGTTAACGAAACATAAAGGAATAGGGAGCACAAATATTTCGCGGTCATGGAGCTTCTGGAAGTTACCAGGACAAACTTCTCTGGACTGTGGAGACATGAAGAGTCTCAGGTTATCTGAATGCTCTCAGTTCTGAGTTCAGTTGTCGTTGGTTTTTAATAAGGAAAATCTTTAAACATCCCATTTGGACTGGAAAATTGCATTATTTCCAAAATGGTCTCCTTCCTGAATATGCTTTCCCCAAAATACTTCTGAAGTGTACCTTTTCATCTCCATTTTGAGATGAAAATAAATATTAAAGTTTTGGAATTGTCCCACAGGCTGGAAAATCTATTTTTGAACCAGCTTTGTACACAACATCTGCGAAATAAGAGAGAGCAGCGCAGAGATCTCATTCCCTACCTGGAGGATAAAGCCCAGCTGTTGTTCCACGGTTCAGAGCCGTGAAGAATATCATAATTAAAAGACACTGACAGGGGCATCTCAGGTGGCACGATAAACTCACCTGTAACTTACCTCTATATTTAGCAAACAGTTTTTTATAAAAAGAACGGTAAGAATTAATGATGATACAGGTTGCTTAAACTCCAGAAGGAAATAGGGCCTATTTGCTGCACAAATTCTCCCCTTTCAGCTTTGTTTTCATTTACAGCTGTGCAAGCCGAGTATAAAATGCAGCTATTTTCTTTGTAGTATTTTATGTCTGGTTGGAACAGTTATAAAGACTGATGCAAGGCAGCCAAGAATTGGACCTTTGCTGTCTTCTGCTTGTTCCGTGGTGCTTGGTTTTATGTGGTACCTGTTACACTAAACCAAAGTCACAGAGGAGGCTAAACAGTAAAATAAAAGCTTGACATGCTCTACTAAATCTTATTCCCCAAACCAGTATCATTTTAATGTCTTAAAAGTTTTATCCATTGGGTCCCTGTGGGAGGAAAATGTTGGATTCATAGCAGATTTATTTTCACTAAATTTCTGAATTTCAATCAGGTTTGTTCTAATAACTGTCAGCTGACCTGATTAAAACACACCTCTCTTCTAGCTGATTTAAATCAACTTGGCTGCTACACAGGAAGCTAAAATACGTTTATTTTAGATGGCCATCTGGTACACTAAATTCATTTATTCTGGAGAACTTTGCTTTAATTCAATTACCAGGACCATATAAAGAACAGTTGGGGAGGGGACCATTTTTTATAATCATGCTTTGTAAGAACTGAAATAAATGACTGCCTTTACCTTGGCTTTTGAATTGGGGGGAAGGGGGTTTCATATTCTTATTTTTTGGAGAGAGAAGTGTTTGGTTTGACGTAGAAGTTGAGCAATCGTTTTAGACTTAAAGGGACCATACCACATATGAATCATTTAAACGGAGCAAGACAAAGGCCCTGGCATGTTACTGACTTAGAAAATTGTCGCATGTATTCTCAGCTTCATGAGGAATGCCAGAAATGGATGCCATGCAGCATATGTGTAGAGCGAATGACAAAGCCCAAAATAAAGAGAAGAGAAAGGAGACAGGTACCCCCATAGGACTATTCAACCTCTAGTTATGTCCACAAAATTAAATGGCCTCAATTTAATCCTCAGCTGGACATTTTTCAGGAAGTGAAAATTTTCAGAAACCAGAAAATAAATGTGAAGCTGCTCCATGATCTTCAAAGCAATTTTGAGAGAGAAAACCCATTAAAATGGATTTTCATTTGTTTTTTTCCTACTACTCATAGGAGGCAGAATTCATAAAAATGATGGAAACCATTGATAAAAAATACTAATTAGCATATATTTATATCATTGGTGTATCTTTCATAATTCAGCTCTTATTGCAAAAAAAGGAGTCTCTTTCTACAAAAGCTACGTTAGATCAGGTAGCAACAGTTCCCATTGCTTGCTGTTCTCATGTTATCTCTCTCCAGTGTGCCAAGTCCCAGGTAGCCCCATCTCTACCAGCATCTTTTTCTTGCACATCCGTGACTCCGTCACACAAACAAGCTCTCCAACATACATTTGTAGGCTACCTGTTTGATCAAATGAGTGAAAAAGTGTGAAAAGCTAACATGGGCACACCATAAAAAGAAAATACTGACTTGACATGTCAGTTGGCACAGGAGAATTCGAAATCAGATGGTCTTCCAGGTTTGCTATAGGTGTAGGAGACAAATCTGTATTTCAGGTTCTTACATGGGATATGGTGTAGGCAACTGAGGAGTTACAGGAGAGCTGGAATATAAAGAGAGTAACAGAGGATTTGCCTGAAAGCTTTAATTACAGTTTTAAAGCAGAAAACTTAAACAGGCTTTATGATAAGAAACATTTTTAAGAAATGTATTGTGACCTTGCAAATTACTGCTGGTGTTACGCACAGTGCAAAATCACGATATAAATTATATAAATACTGTAACTTGGTTAACAGTTTAAGTATCTGACTCATAAATTATCATGAAAATGGTGCATATTTTAGGATCCAATGATGTCTTTACCCATTGCTTGGCTTATGGTTGTAGATCTGAAAGATGGCATCAGAAACAGCTCACGTCTGGCATTTGTGTGGTATTCGGAGCCCTCTCGTCACATCTGTCAGCTGTTGGGCAGGAGCTGCACTCGGTAGATGTGTTGGCATGAAGATCAATCAAGTGTGTATGGATGCTCTTGTCTAATGGGAAAATGCACAGTTGTTTAAAAGTTCCTGGTCTGCTGTTGGGTTTATGATAACATTTGTGACTATTCCTTACAAATAACATAAAGATCAAATTTGACCAATGTTCAGGTTAAGAAACATAAATAGTACTGGAAAATTATTAAAATTTATCTTAATGATTATTTTGATATATGTTACATGAAAGCTTAGTTTTCTTAGTTTGAAGCAACTTTTTTTGTTTCGTAATTCAGTTATTGTGTACAAATTGAGATGAAAAATAAAAAGGTCAACACTGAATCAATTTTGAAGATAATGGAAGAAAATATTTTACCAGACTTGGTGTAAGTATGTTTATTGATTGTGATTTTGGAAGAAATTGATAGATTTTTATTTTTAATCCTAATTTGGGACGAAAAACATGCAAGGTCTCAAATATCAGCAAAAGAAATCTGTTTCCTGCCCAGCTACACTCAAGTAGAAGATACATTTTGCTGTAAACGGGTTACCTGCTCCTGAAAGGTCAATATAGAAATTGTCTTTTATTACGGGCCTGACATTCTTTTAAAACTTGTGGTTATTTTTTTGTGTGTAGGTAGAGGAGTGTTGGTGTGGGAGTTGACAAGAGGGGACAGACAACCTCTGCTAGGTTCCCCACCACTCAGCCTGCATCCCATCGCTGTCCCTGCATCTTCAAGCATCCTGCACCAGGGCTGAGCTTCTTTCGTTGCAACATTGTTGTATTTTGCTCACCTTAGATCCAGGCAATAACCCTCACATGGTTCTTACTTACCTTTCCTTTGTAAAGGATTGCAGTATTTTTTACAGCCCCTCCGTTGTTCTGGACTTTCAGATTTAATCTCTGTTGCTCGTGGTGCTGCATCGCCCTCCCTGACACCAAGGCGAACCAGGGAGTCATAGAGGGGCACCCAGCTCTGGAAAGGAGCAGACGCGGGTGGTTACTGCAACGTTGGGAGCACGAGCAGCTCTCACTGTCTCACTGTGGTGCACTTCTCACCCACCTTCGTTTCATTAAGGCGATGCTATCAGAATTAAAGTAAGAGTTAGTGCCTGCTTTAAGGCCATATAATCAGAATTAATGGGTTTCATCTCTTAAAACCATTGGATAGATAATCAGAACATATGTAGTTAAATAAATGTCATTGGCAAAGATTTACCATCTTACCAAAATAGAAAAGAAGAAGAGAGGAAAAAAAAGGAAAGAATATTGGTTGGGTTTCATGTTTGCTACCATTTTAGGACCCCGCCCCCCCATAAATCCAACACTGCTGTACGAGTAGGATTCGTTTCTACTTGTTCCATATTTCTCATAAATCCAACACTGCCATACAAGTAGAGTAGGATTCGTTTCTACTTGTTCCATATTTCTGGTCAACCAGGTCATATTCTGGGGAACAGGGGTTGTGAAATGCATTCATTTTTTCATTCCTCATTTAGATTTACTCAAGATTTAGATAGATTCATAGTGGCTGGACTTTGCCCCCTTTTCATGCCCTGGTCTCTTGATACACTCGTGTGATCAGTTGAAGCTGATGGGACTGTTGTTAGGAAGGAAATGTAGAAGCTGTAGAAATGTAAAAATGCATTAATTATATGTTTTACCAAAAAACCCACAACCTGAATAAAACATTCAGACAACTGAGTACTGCACAACTGTCTCCAATATGCTTAATTTAAATCTATCTTGTATCCCTTGTGAACCTCTACTTATATAAAGTATATCCTTTTGGTAAGAATGACAACATTTTAAACAGAGAGAAAAAAATGTGCAGTGCAAAAATAATCTTTAGGATGGTAGCCTAGAGGAGAAGTTTGCATCTTAAAGCAACATGGCAGCTGTACAGGGCTGGAACTATTGTAATTCCTGTTTCCATTTAAACTGTTGCATGGGGAGAGATGATCGTAACGGGTGCAATCCACATGCACTGCAAACGAAAATCCCAAGATGTACTTTTGAAAAAGTGCAGGAAGTGGTAAACCAGATCTTCATTTTAAACTGGAATAGAAGGCTTGGATCTGTTTGGTCTGCAGGTGTCAGTAGATGGCTACGCATGGACTGGAGCGGCTGGATGAAATTTTTGTTCCTTCAGTTAGCTGCCAACCTAAGCATCTTTAAACACTACTTTGGCCAGTCCACCCTTATTTCACAGAATAACACCCTTTGCTTTATGTATGATACAAAGACTGTGCATTGGTAGTTTAAGCAAATTATAATGAAAGGGAAAGTTTCTAAAGGCTAAAAGCAATTTTGTCATTGCAAAGTATTCACAAGCTTCCATTAAATATTTTCTCTTTTTAATTGCAAATGTCAGCTCGGAATGGCTCTGTTTTTAGTGCAGTTAGTAGCATATTAGTTTTTTCCCTCCAGGGGAAGAAATGAATTTTCCCCCTCCAATCAAATGCCAATATAGAGCATTTAAATAATTTCTTTAGCAAACACATTTTTCTATCCCGCCTATGAATGAAAACAGAGATTTATTCTTTGTGCTTGATTTGTAGGTTTTTTTCTTCTACGATAGTGAGCTTGTATTTTTAAATATAAATGAAGTGATTTCTCAATGCAATTTTTAAATTCCAGTTTTCAGAGCAGTTTTCTGACTAATCTCTATACATTTATCTGGAAGGGGGGAATGTAAAAGTGACTGAGGACAGTAGCAGTGATATATATTCAACTTATTTCTGACTGACTGATATAATTGTAGCTCTCCAAGTCCTATTGTGATTGCAGGATTAGATACATACTTTTATTTCAGTTTAGTATATTGGAGCAATGCCTTCTGAGGAATAAAGAAACTAATAGTTTCTTGTCACTAGCAAGCTGTAATTACATGTATTTATATTTAACCTTTCCAGATACTACTCATTAACATTTACTTGGTACAGGCACAGTTTACATTTTGATATACTGCTTTTGTGTAAAGGTTATAATGACTATGGTAATCTTTGACTTGCCACTGTTCCCTCTACTGAAAGTGCTGGGGCTATGTCAAAACATAAACTTGGGGGAACAAGGGTTGGAGTATGGATTTTAGTTTATTTTGCTACAGAATTCTGTTATGGTAGCCATAGTAATACTAATAAAAAAAACCCCAACATAATAAAACCAACAAAAAAAAATTAACAAACCAGTTCTAGTCTTAATGTCATGACACTGTGAACTACTCCTAGATACATAGAATAGCTTCAGTTGTAAGAGACCCCTGGAGGACATCTGGCCAAACCTTATGCTCAAGCCAGGGCTGGCTTAAAAGTTAGATTTAACTTCAAAGTTGGACCAAGCTTCTCAGGGCCTTGGTCACACAAGTTTTGAACATTTTCCAAGTGCAGAGTAAACCCACCGGTGCCCACCAAGGGGCAAGAGAAGACACTGCTTTGAATTACTTTTCCCTCCTGTGCTCTAGAGGGACACCACTTTTCTTCTTTTTGCTCCCCAAGGATGGGAAGGTGCAGCTGGAAATACCGTTCTTTGCTGAATTCTCCACCTTTCCGATCTTGCCTAGAGGTATCCACAGAAAATACAAGTGTCATGCACAATTTTAGGTAGCAATAAAAATAAATCTATTGTCATGACAATGACTATTCTAATTATGGTCTTATTAGAATAAAAGCAAGGGGGATACTTTGAAAGACGCTGTTTCTAAGAAGGGAGAAATTTTATTTGCTTGGTTTTCCTTCTTCCCCAACTCCTCCCTCCTCTGTAGTTTGAAGTTGCAAAGAAAAGAAAAACAGTTTAGGAAAAAGGAATTGATGTAAGTGCATGTTGGCATTTATTTCTGACTGCTGTAAGGCTATTTTAATCTTATCAAGGTGGATTTCTTCAATTAGACCAGTTAGGGGAGTTGGGAATATTTAATGGTTCACCATGTACTGTAGTTTTGGAACTGTATATTAGCAGCATGCTCTTTCCCATGGCTTTCTTGTCCAGGTTGCCTAGGATTTATTTTTCCTTTTGTTTGAATGGTAAGGAAGCTACTATCTTTAAAAATAGTTGGTAAAATTTCTCTTATAGATTTGTCTTACAGACTGATCTTTGCTTCTAATGAAGAGGACAAATTATCTTCTTCATTTATGCTTCCTGGTGGACTCATCCAAAGACTAAGTGCTTTTGGAGCTACCTGGTGTTACAATTTGATGGTTTCAAAGAATTTCTCCTTTGCAGCACACAGAATATGCACTCGACACAATTCACTCAGCTTCTCCAAATGAAGACGTTCATTAAAGCACTAAAGAAAGAAAAGATATGTTGCCCCAAATTATGTTGAACTCTCCTTAGATAATACTTTTTAAAAAATTCTTATGTGATCAGCAGTCATCTCGTTGCAGATGGCTGATATTTCTAATTGGCGTAGGCTTTACTAACAGCTAATTGTCTGCTTAAAGCCAGTTGTGTAAACCAGGAGAAGTAATAGCCCATAAGACATTATAGGTGATTAGTAAAAATAAAGTTCCTTGAAACACTGAGGCATCAACTGAATGAAAGTTATATCTTCACTAAAACCTCAGCAGTTCAGGAGGACTGGATGAATTATCAAGAAAATTACAAGCAAAGTGGTTAAGCTACTCAGGATGTCAAAAAATGGCATGTAAAAACCAAACCAAAACAACAAAAAAAACCCCTCTAGATTATATTTGATCAAATAAACAGAAAAACTGGCAGCTGAACAGCTGATAGCGAATAAGAGTGAGATGCAGAGTGAATTTTTCAGCACTCCAAATAGAATTAATTGCTGGAAAACTGGAGAAGAGAACGTGTGTTTGGCAGTACTATTGACTTGGGATTTTTCACACATGATCTCAGCAGCTTAGAAATATCCCGCTAGCCAACAAGTCAAATAAACCAGGGGCTGTTACGGGGGAAAAGAAAAAAATCAAGATCACATTAAATCAAAATTGACTTTAATTCTGTCCTGAGAACAGCTACATGATCATACATTAATGTTTCACAGAGAAATTCTTTTAAAAGCATATAAACTTGAAGAAGAGTAGTATAGCATCTGAACCTGAACAGGCTATAAAAATATTATAGCAAAAAAATCTCTTAGTGTAAATTATTAAAAGCATCTAGAAATTATGGAACAATGCAGCTTTTTAATAACTGCTTTATGCCACCATTATCCGCTGAGCCTCATATTTTTAAGGACTAGAAGGGACTCTATTTCCAATGAGAATTTATAACGTCCCCACAGCTTGCACATACCTCGTGTGATTAGCAGCGCCTTCTCCTCCACACAGCTTGCTGAAATCGAGGTGTGTGCATGACAGGCAGCTCCCGGTGACACCAAGAGACCCCCAGATACTTTGTTCAGTAATGAAATATTACAGAATATACACGATCTCTTCATTCGTTTGAGAGTTCTTGAAACATCCTACAATAAAATCTAGCATTACATTTTCATTAAAAACAACAGATAGTCATGATCCTATCAGATCTTGCCATGGGGAAACCCAGCTTTTGGGTTTTAAAAAACTAAATAAAACAAAAGACAAGACTTAGAAGCATTAATCCACATGTCAGCATCCAACCTCCAATGTTTGGGGACATTCGGGTCTGGCATTGGATTGAAACGTGGGATTTTTTGAGCAAAAGTATTGTGTGATATAAACAAGGATGGATCCAGCCTAGTCATTAAATTCTGGAGGGCTCATGACTAAAGAAATGCTTTGCTGTCAGCAGACAAATACCAAAATAGTTGTTCTCTGGGGTGTGAGAAACACCAATTCAGATGCAGACACGCACCCAATTCCTCCATTTTAGAGCATACTTAAAGTTTGATATGCTAGGGACTGGTAAATTGATCAGGGAACCTGTGGGTCATAGCACAAATTTTGGCCCATTTCTGTGTTTACACGATTTCAAACAAAGCTTTTAGGTGATTATCTTTCCATGTCAGAAAGCATTATGATTCACCCCTCTTTTACAATATCATCTCATGCTAAAAAATAGGATGAGCCTTTGTGATGTTTCCAACTTCAGCTTAGGGCAGGTAACCTTGTGGAGGCTTCTGAGGTTCACAACTGGGGACATGCTGAGGGTTTCATTTTGGATACTCCCAGTAGACCCTGCCGGGTTGTGCTGGGCAGAGCTGCTGCTCTCGGATGGTTCATGGAGGTTACCTGCCCACAGTCACCAGAGTGACTTCAGAACAGTGCTTTCACTCTCAGGGTTCCCATTTGATGGACAGGACAGATGATGTTGTGGGTCCTGGGTTGACCTGAATTTTAATTACCTCAAATCCGGTACAGACAGACCTTGTTTGAGTAGAAGTGTTGACACAAAATACTTACATACAATTGTCTGTGCAGATCTCAGTGCAAAATTTTGCAAAATGTCTTTGAGTCACCATGACCATTACAAATAATAAAATCAAAGTCTCATCCTAATTGTTTGATTCTGAAATTCACGGAGTGATATCCTGGAGGAATGATCAAGAATATTTTATTATCTTTATTTCTGCTGGAGTTTTCTTTTATCTGGTCTCCTAGTTAAAACAACTAACAAATGCCACCTGGCAACCATGAACAATTCATATCATTCATATGAATAAACACAATGTTATCACAGACATTATCACAGAACATTATCTGGAACAGGCAAATGTGCTGTGATTAAAACACCAAGGGAAACCTTTTTTGGTTTAATTAATGTAATATTAAGAGTTATGGGTTTGAAATCATGTTTGCCTTGCAAATTGCAAGACTTCAACCAGTTTGTAACCAGTAGGATGCTTTATGCAATCCAGCTTGTACAGAAAGATTAAATCTTTTTTCATGTAAGATTATTGCTTATGAGTTCTTACCCTGTAAAGTATTTCATGGTCCTCACCTGATGCCAAACTCGCAGCTAAGCCTCAGGAACTAACAAATGCCACCTGGCAACCATGAACAATTCATATCATTCATATGAATAAACACAATGTTATCACAGACATTATCACAGAACATTATCTGGAACAGGCAAATGTGCTGTGATTAAAACACCAAGGGAAACCTTTTTTGGTTTAATTAATGTAATATTAAGAGTTATGGGTTTGAAATCATGTTTGCCTTGCAAATTGCAAGACTTCAACCAGTTTGTAACCAGTAGGATGCTTTATGCAATCCAGCTTGTACAGAAAGATTAAATCTTTTTTTCATGTAAGATTATTGCTTATGAGTTCTTACCCTGTAAAGTATTTCATGGTCCTCACCTGATGCCAAACTCGCAGCTAAGCCTCAGGCTGGACTGGCTGTGCCAAGGTGGGTGAGATCCCGCTGGGATCTCCTCAGCTTGGCCAACTGACAGCCCTGGAAGTGCAAGGAAGAGCTGCCTGATGCAAGATGCAGAAGAAAAGTGTGTGTGTGGGTCTCCTTCCTTGCAGCTAACCCATAATTTTAGAAACCTAATGGATCTACCTGAAAACTGCTGAAAGAACAACCCAGTCCCTGAAATGAGTCACCTTTTCTTACAGTGAGGTGTTATTGGGCAAGGCAACATACAGAGTAAATCATAGGAGTTTCCATCCCCAGGGTTTGGAAACCTCAGTCACTAATCTTTGAGTTTTGAAATTGCTTTGTAAGGAGATTGTTGCTGTGGTTATTGTAATGCTCATATTTGCACGCTGATGTCCCTTCAGCCATTCTCCGCTGACAAGCTGTAAGACTATTTTGGTGAAGTCTCAGTGGGAATGACAAACCCATTTATCTTCTGAAATGCTCTCAATGGGCAGCAGCCACCATCATGGCCTCAGTCCTGTACCTGCCTTTCTTCCATCCCCATGTTTTAACTCTGGCCTAAAGCTGTTTTGGTCTGTAACAGGGATGGAGGTAGCTCTCCCCTCATGGCCAGTTGGGCATAGGGTGTTTCCTCCCAGTGCTGCCTCAACCTGTGTACACCTCCTAAAGGGAGTCAAGACGTCATTGTGGGGAAAGAAGTGGTTCCTGAGGGCAGGGGGTTATCTGGGGATACTTCAGCAGTTAGTAATGAAGGTGAGTGCAAACCCCAGGGAATGGGCTAGGGAAAAGGGAATCCTGCAAAGCCCATGTAGGCATGGGTGTGAAGAGGTCAGCAATGGTGTCAGGATTGGAGGTGCCCTGTATCCTGATGTGGTCATGGTAACAAATGAAAACCAGTGCAGGAGAATCATCACATGCAGAATTATTGTGCTAAAATAGGCACAAGTTTCATCAAGCGAGATGCTGCCTCCTTCTCCCCTTCCCCCTCAGCCTGCTCAGGCTGTGGCCCTGTGCCATGGGATGCTCCAGACTGTTTTGGTGCATAAATGGCTTTTTTAACACAGCTGATGTTTCCAAAAATGTAGTAAGAATTATGTCAGCATGGAAGAAAAGAGATGACAAGCTTTTGACGGGTGCTGGGCTAAAGCAGTCCTGGTGTGGCTTTAAGGGCTGGGGGTGGGTGGGTCAGTCATTAAAGCCAGCTGGGGGTTTAGGGTGGGTTGAGGTTTAGGCTTCGATTTAAGAGGGGGGTGGAGGAGGGGTTTAGGTTTTGGTTTTGCTTTTGGAGAAAGTAGGGAAGGAGGTGTGCTTGGTCGTGGTATTCACACTGATTAAGGTAATTCTTTTTACGGCTTTTTTTTTCTTGTTTGTATTTGTGTTAATAAGCATTTGTTCCATCTTCTGACGCTGAGACCCTAGGTAAAAGCCTCAGCTTTGGCAATGCATTAGATGTTCTTTAAGGTGTTAAAAATAAGCAGAATTTATGTTTTCAGCAGCATTTTGGCACAAGTGTCTTCAGACAGTGAAGAGCTGTTTGCTAGGTACTCTGGTTAATGAAGTGTCCTTTGATAATTAATTCGTCAGATTCAATTTATTATTTTGTACAAAAAAAAGAAAGAAAACATTAATGTTGAAAATCTGGCTTTAAATGTAAAAGTTGGGGTGAGGGAGTGTGTCAGACAAAACTGTTAAGAATAGTAAAAATTAGCCCCCGTGTATTGGTGTTAGGGGTTTCAGGCTGAACCTGCTGCAGTCATGAATGTTTTGGTGCTGGATGTGATCTGTGCTGTAACCATTTATATGTGGGCGTGAGACCCATTTCTCATTGTGTAAGTTTGGTTTGGGGTTAATTCCACTCCAGGGCTTGACCTCCCTGTCTGCACAGCCTCAGTAATCAGTGGGCTTTTTTTTTTTTTTTTGTATGAAGAGATTGCATTTTCATTCCTTAGTCTCAAATATCTTAGAAAATTAAATGCTTTGCAGGGAAACTACTCTTAGTGAACGTGAATGTTATTGGAAGAGGTTTGCTCTGCACTGGGCTGCTGTAAGGGTGTGATCTTATGTGGCCTGGAGTCAATAGAAGGGAAAGATAAAAAATACCAGGGCAGCTAAGCAGCAGCCAGTGGCTTCTAGAGTTCATATCCTGGTGATAAAATACTGGTAATCTGTGAATTCTGATTTTTTTAGGAAAACACATTCCAAAATGTAGCTAATGCAATGAAGTCCTGAGTGCCTGGTGTTCAAAAGCCAAGGAACTAAAGCTTCTCCCCTGTGCTTCCTGCACATGCTGTTTTCAGGAGTGTTAATTAGATGTTAACTAATATGGAAGCTTATACTTTTCTATTTTTTGGTAATTTCTCTCCAACGTTTCTCTCTGGTGATGTAGCTATTAATAACACTCTGCTTGGTTTTTAGTTACTGTCGTGGTTTAACCTGGCAGACAGCTAAACATGACACAGGTGCTGGGATGGGGGAGAGAATCGGGGGAGGGGGGGAAAGTAAAATTCATGGGTTGAGATAAAGGCAGTTCAACAGGACAGAAAAGTAAGGGAAAATAATAGTAATAATGAAAAGAATATACAAAAAAAAATGATGCACAATGCAATTGCTCACCACCTGTTGACTGATGCCCAACCCCTCCCCAAGTAGTGGTTGCTGCTCCCTGGCCAACTCCTCCCAGTTTATGTACTGGGCATGATGACACATGGTCTGGAAACAGCCCTTGGGCCAGTTGGGGTCAGCTGTCCTGGCCGTGCCCCCTCCCAGCCCCTTGTGCCCCTGGCAGAGCAGGGGAAGCTGCAAAGTCCTTGCCTGGTGTAAGCCCTGCTCAGCAACAACTGAACCATCAGGGTGTTAGCAACATTCTTCTCATCCTAAATCCAAACCACAGCACCATGCCAGCTACTGGGAAGAAAATTAACTCTATCCCAGCCATTACTACGACACTATCAATAATGGCAGCCTGTTTCGATGGTAGTCATTCTTATGTGTAAAGCTTCTTCAAAGATTAAAGAAAAAAAACCCTCTGTATTTTCTGTTGATAACAATATATGTGAAAGTTGTGATTAGAAGCTTCCTAAAGCTTTATGGATATATTCCCCTTGCTGCTTGAGGCAGAAAGCATTTGGGTCCATGAAGTTTAAGAAACATTGCCCCCCCGTGAATATTGTAGCTTGGTTTAAGGCGATTCCTCAAACTGATCTAGGACATCATTCCTAGTTGCATGAAAGAGCTCGTCCTTGTTGATGCACAAGAAAAAACAGAGTGGTTTAGCCTGCTGCTGAAGACTAACCTGGGCTGTTTGAACTGTTGGCAGGGTTTGTCAGAGATGGTATGGGTTACAACTGCATGGATGTTCCCCTTGGAATATTGCAATTTTCTGCAAAAAATAGGAAGTGCTGGCTACTGTAGATGACCTAAGGGAATTGTCAACCTTCTGAGAATTAAAATGTGTATGCATGTATATCTACTTTATTTTGATGTCCTCTAGGAGACTTGTTTTGCCGCATACTTTATCTTCCAGCACTCTTCAGTAGTGCCATCACTATGGAGGTTGTGCTGGCTGTGTCATGTTGTGTGTAAGGTCCAAAACCTGAGGGGGGCCTGAGTGTTTTGTTATGTTTTGCCATTAAATTTCATTAGGGTGATATGCAACAAAAAAGTTGTCATTAGTTTTGGTTTGGTTTTTGTCTCTGCATGCATTTAGGTCTTTGCTATCCATTTTTAATAACCACGGTACTCTGCTTGGAGGAGATGCTGCATGTCCTTGGTGTGCTGCTTTTGTTTATAGGGTAAACATGTGAGAAAGCGCCTAAATATTTTCTTAGACCCTTGAATGTTTCCTTTAGTATCTGTGAGGAGGAAAGCTGAAATAAATCTGGAAACCTTGCAGGATCTGAGCCTGTGCTCTTCCTTCATCCATCGCTAGATGGCAAGCTGTGTGTAGGAATGTACTTCTGCCTTGGCTGGAACTTGGAGATGCTGAGCCACGCCGAGCAGTGAGTTAATTTGTGGAGACGCAGAACTAACTGAGCAATGACAGGCAGCTCACTTGAAGAAAACCTGGGTGAAAGGGACAAAAGTTGAGCAGACAATTAACTCTGAGGAGACATCTGTGGTACACGCTGAAGGGACGGATGGCAGGGAACGGGCACAGATGACTGGCATCAGACCGAAGGCTCTCGTTGGGGTATATGACACAGGCAGCAGTGAATGTTTGCTGTTAAAATGTGAGAGTGCTGTGATTTTTTTTTTAATAATAATTATTTCTTTTTAATGTAGATGCTATAGGTACACAATAGCTACCAAAGAACAGTGAAATTCAAATTTCGTTCAATGTTCCAAGTGGTTGTTATCAAATGTGTTTCCTGAACCACAGTAAAGAGGCATCAGTGGCAGTTTATGCACATATTTAGAATTAAACTTATAAGCAGAAACAAAACCAGTGCTTGGGGAGTTTCAACTGGCAGCAGCCAAGCTCCCCCTCTGTGCCCCCAGTGGCAAGCACAAACCTGCTCTGTCTTATTTCAAGGGGGAGTTGCTGCTTGTTCAACACTTACTTGAAACAAAAAAATCCTACCACAGTTCTGGGCCCTTAAACTTGAGCAGGTGCTCTGGCTGACTCTTTTGGGAGTGCCACTAACCGAGCCCTGTCTCCTTGCATGCCCAGGCTTCCTTGCTGCTGTGCATGGGAGCAGC
>NW_009258951.1:5091707-5121986 GCF_000687185.1 Egretta garzetta
GTTCAGCAGCTGCTGTCTATGGAAGTAATGTTAACTTGTCCTTACTGCTTCTGCATCAGATAGTGTTTTCTGTCACTGGGAAGAAAGACAGAAAAGAGGAAAATAAAAGGGAGAAAAAAAAATCCCCAGCCCTGAACAAATCAAACTCTCCTCACCCCCCAACCCATGCTCACTCACAGGAAGTGCAATACCTTGCTTAATCTTCCATTTACTACTACATGTGGTATAATTATGCTGAGATCTTCTGCAAGGATCTAGGGTATAACACTGATGCAATGACGGTAATGGGAACTTCAGTGAGCCAGGACCTCATCATTTAAGTCTGGTATATAAAGGCTATCGAAGAATAATCTCTAACTGCTTTAATGTTATCTGCAATACTCTTCCCACCCGTATTTGATGAAATATTGCATCCTCACTGATACCACTTCTTGTGGTTTGGGTTCAAACCCCTCTGAGAAGAAGAGACAACTGTGCTTGGTGTCCCCTGTTTGGGATGCTGTGGTAGGGCAGATGTGGAGATCTTGGCTAATTGCCTTCAAGACGAGCAAGTTGAGTAATGAAAGGAGTATTGATCTGTGTACTGGTGAGCATTGCTCCTTTGAATTGAGGAGATTGATTCGTGATACTCAAGTCTCTTCAGCTTAAAGGTGATAAAGGAGTTGGTACGTTATTCCAAGGAATGTGACAAATCCCAGTTTTGTTAAATGTCTGCAATTCCTCTAATGCAATCCAGAGGCAAAGATAAATCTTTGAAGGAGGCCCTATTTCACGGATATTTTATATCATCCCTCTACTGGATACATTTTTAGCAACTTAATGACAATCCTAAAGTTAAATATCATGGGAAGATCAACCAACTACAGAAGACTTTTGAGTTTTGACTGTTTCTGTGCATACTTGTCATGAAAACAGCATGATGTATTCTATTTCAGATGACATTAACTGTTCTGAAAAGGCATTGCATATTGTCTCCATTGTAGGCAGCTGGATCAACAAAGTCTTTGAAAAATATGGCTGCAGTATCAGCGGTGCTTCTAACAGGCTTCGATAGTTTTATTATCCTTTGAAGAAAACACTAGCACTGTAGTTAATAAAGGAACAAGCAAAGCCCCAGATTAACTTAAATGCAACAAAATCCAGTTTCAAATATTAAGAACTAAAATCAAACCTATTTGTATAAACACGGTGCTCCTCTGAAGCATGACTTCTTTTAAGATACCTAGTTAATCAAAATTCTCTAGAAAATAGGGGAACACAGCTTTTGTAGAAGTGCAAAGTGACAAGGAAACACCAGAAAACTCTTAAGAGAGTGCTGAATGAATACCTTCAAATTACATTGCACTTGCAGAGGAACAAAATTACTGCAGGAGGAATCAGAGACCTAACTCTCCTTTCTGCCCCAGCAGTCAGGTTCTTTTTAATTAAAATGTTATAGGTTTTGACTGGGGGTGGTTTTAAAGAAAAAATATTAAAATAATACACATGTTCAAAGGTGGTGTTATTGCTTTTTTTAATACCATCACATTATCAGAAAAAACAACAAGGTAATCTATTGTATGTATGTGGACTGTCCACCTGCGGTGTATTTATCCTAGAAAGAATTAGAGCTTTTGTTTCTCTTCCTGTTTCACCTCTAATTTTATCATCTTAGGAGCTATTTTAGAGCAGTTATTGTGGTGAACTAGATAAAAAAAAAAGTGTTGGAATAGACATTAGTCTCCTTGCTTTAATTTTGGTTCTGATTCGTATGTCATTGAGCATCCACCTGTGCATGCACCCAAATACCATCACTCCACAAGTGATCTCTTCCACTGGGTCTGTACCCAAGGAGACACATCCTTAGACCATTAACGAAATCTTGCCTTTTTAATTAAATACTTTACTTTAAATGAGGGTTAAGTTCTATTCTTATTCAGTAAGTTTGGGTTTGTATTTATAAAAAAAGCATGTCTGTTGGCACGGCAACTCTGTCCTTAGACCATTAATGAGATCTTGCCTTTTTAATTAAATACTTGAGAACTTAACCCTCGTTTAAAGTATTCTTATTCAGTAAGTTTGGGTTTGTATATATAAAAAAAGCATGTCTGTTGGCACGGCAACTCCTTCTTCCTCTTGCTGCTACTCTTGTACCAGGCCTGCTGACCTGCAGCAGCTGGGAGAGTATTCCTTAAATGAAAGGAGAGACTTCATTACATTCCTGGCAATTCAAAAGACCTGCTCAACTGGGTGTACTGGAAAATTTCAGCTGCAATCAATCACTTCATTACTTTAATCTCATACAGTTGACTTTTAAATGTTAACATCTAATATGGTTATCAAGCTATTGCTTCCTCCGGTTATGAAACCTCTCAAGTGAGGTCAGGCACGTTTGTTTAATCACGGATTTTATAGCTGGTCATTGATGTGACAGTGTTGAGTCTGGCCGCTGTGCTAACCAGTTATTTTTGTTTGGCATTCAGCTCATAACATCCACTCAAATCAGTACTGTACTGTTTTACTTTCAGGTCCATAATTCCTGGGGGAGTTGGGGGGTGGGGAGGGAGAAGGAGGAGGAAATAATGAAAAAGAATATTAATTAAAATTTTAATTTGTTCAGCGGAGCTTTGGGAAACACAGAGACTTTCACTCCCAATATATTCAGCAGAAGCAGTGCATGTCACTATAAATATGGCTGCTGCAGTGATGCATGCTGTTATTAGTTAGTCGTTACACATAAAAACTAGAATCAAGACAGTTTAATTAAATGACTTGCCTATTCTATGCCTTTCTCCACAAGATGTGCATTCCAACAGAAAGGAGACTCTGTGTGTAATAGACACTATATACCTTGGCTATTCCTTGGCTGCAAAATTCCTGAAAAATAAGAATTGATGTTTTTTTTCTGTATGTATCTGTTCCAGACTGTGGTGAAGTGTGGTGGGAGAAGCACTGAGTGTTGATTTCAGCAGGCACTTGGACACTTTATTCTGACCATAAGAGTGTAACTTATTTAATGTATTTTGCAATACATATCTGCATAATTATACAATGGTGATGCAGTTTTAGTGGTGGTAGAACTTTTTGCAGAGTGCTAAATGGCAGTTCTGGTGGTAAAAATCCAGGACATACTAATTTTCAAGTCTCTTTCATAAGGATGCATATTACGAGGTCAGGAGGTTCATCTCTTAAGCACTCATCATAGCTCATTCTTAAAGCCTGAATAGTTATCTCCATAAAGTGAGATCATTGCAACTGTAAAATATTTCAGTAGACCAAGTTTTGGTATAAATAAATAAGTCTAAGGGGATGTAAGATGGTAGAGCAGACAAGGGTTTTGTTTTAGGTCTGTAATGCAGACGAACACTTCTAATGGAAAAAATATTTTAAAATGAAAGGAAAAATAAGTAGTTATTTTAACTTGGAGACTAGCATGGTGGAAGAAAACCAGCACAAAGATTTAACTTGTGTATGAAACCTAGAAATTAACCAAGCAGACATATTATAAAGGATGTTTGAAATACAAAGCTAAACGGCATAGGTGGTGATAGAATTGATATTTACAGTAGTCCTGTCTCTAGGAGAAATGATTGTTAATAATGTGTATTATTTCTCAATTTCCAGGCTAAGAACAGACACCTTCATCCAATGATCGTTAAAGTGGGAGGGGGATAGGGAAGGTGACAGAAGTGAAGTAGGTCTTGAATGAGCAGTCAGTTGGGTCTGGAGTTGGGAAGCACGTGAAAGCTTGCTCTAATACCTTTACCTGGTTTAAATCTCCATCTGCTTAAAATCAAGTTACATGAAAGATATGTGGCAATAGAATGAGGCTGAAAGAGCCCTGCTGGAAAAGGCAGAAAATCCCTGTAATCTTACCAAAAACAGTTGCCACGTATATCATCCAAAATTTAATTCTAGCATCTGCTTCTTCATAGCCTTTCTAATAGGAGCAGTAAGTTCTTGCAGTAATCCCACACTGGACCTGTGTGAGATGATGGGGTGTGGTATATTTATACCAAGGTAGTTTATAGTGAAGTTCATTTATCTGAGTGAATATTCTGTAGATTGCAATTAATGACGTTATTTCTCAGTAGCAAAAGCCTATACTGTGCTTTGCTCTAGACTTAAACGTTCCCCAAAGAATCAAATGAAGTAATGTAACATAATTTATGTCCTTACTTGAAGCTGTATCATCTAGTACATAATTCTTATGAGCAGCTCTTTTATTGAGAAGTATTGCTGCTATCAATGGCACTTTTATATTAGAATCTTTTTATACAAGCACACAATGCAAAGCTGGAAAGAAAAATGTATTATTTCTTCCAGTCACTCATCCCTGTAAACCCCAAAGACAAAGAGCTGAAATTCCTGGGGGTGAGGCAGAAGTGCTTATTACTACAAATTCCGGTACATAAAGCCCAGGAGATCAGACTGGTTTCTGAATGCTGAAAGACAACTGACATTATACTTGAGGAAAAAAGAGGGAAAGGGTGGAATTTACTTGAGAGCTTTCACAGTGGAAAACCAGGGTGAAAAAACATCATGTTACAGAAATAGAGAAAAGATGAGATTTATCTGGGATTACTTCTTTTAAAATCCTAGGTGAGCCGAAATCTTCCTTAAGAAATGGGTTAGGCCCTGTTACGTTTTATTTAATAACTCTCAGTATAATACCCAGCTCTGATACAACAGCTCATATATAAGGACCTCAGGCAATGATATTTTTTTACCCCTGTTATATAGATAAGAGAATTAAGGTAAGAAAAGGTGAAGATAGATGGCAGCAAGTGTCAGAAATGGAGCCCTGAGGGTGTAGGTTCAAATTTTGCAGTTACCTGATCCTATGCAATTAGGGTAGGCCACTATATCTTGTAACTAATAATTTAGTTCATTCTGGAATTACTGTTTTTGGTGTAGAAGTGTGGAGTGGGGAATGCTGTTACTTGCAGGGACGCCTTCGCAGTCCCTCGGTGTGCGTGCCAGCTCGTGGAGCAAAGGAATGGGTTGGGAGCTGGGGCAGGCGGAGGTTCAAGCCTGTTGCTTCCCCAGCTCTTCAGGGCATCCCTTGGGTCCGTGGCGTGGAGCAGAGGTGCTGAAGCACGTGTTGATGGGACCTGTGCAGAGCACGCTCACGGGACACTCAGGATAGTGTAAATAGTCCTATGCCCGCAGCCTGTCCAAATAACAAACCCTTACATTTTAAACTGCAGGATTTTACAGCTTGATCAGGTATCTTTGGATGCCAGTGCTTATTTCCCTTACCGTTCCTATGCAGTCCAAATGCATCCCTTGAGATCTGTAACTTGGGGCACAGCATGCTCTATTTCTGGCTTTAACTAGAGAAGGAAAAGGTTGCTGCACAGCGTGTGTTTGTCCTGTTAAAAGTGTAAAAGTATTTGTTCATGTCTACATCTTTTAATAAACGTTATTTTTAAGTCGAATACCTTTTCAGTGCATTTTCCTTTCTAAAAGTATTGCATGAGGACTATGGGTACTGAGACAACACAATGCAGACCCCAAAGCAGATGCCACAGTGATCAGCATCATATTTGTACTTGGAAATTCCTTAATTCAATGCCAATATTGATTAAAGCAAAGTATTCTGGCTTTGCGGTCCATTACGGGTCTGTGTTGAACTTTGTTAGCGGTGACCTGGAATGTATGTGCTACTTAGTGACAAGAATGGGACATCCATCTCTCTCTAACACCACCTTACCAGTGGGTGGGTTTGTTTTTAAGGCTCAAACATCAGATTCTCTCTCATGCACAGTTTCCCCTGTATGTCAAAATCCTGTGGGACTTTACAGATACTAGAGATTCTCACTTTCCTCATCAAATGTTGCCCTGTGCATGACATAAGGTAACCATGTCCAGCAGATCGCCGCGCATGGCAGGAGCTGCCCCTTGCTACTGCCATGCTGGAGGTAAATGTCCTGGGAGATGGATGCATGGATGTATTTCTCTTTAGTTATGTAGTTATTGGATGAGCCCATCTCTGCTGTATGACTGGAAGATCAGGTATGGTCGTTGTGGTCAAGCATAATCATTTGGGTTGAGGATAAATGGGATATTTATACCCTGGGAGACATGTTCATCTTAATTGTGAAGCTCTTAGAAAATACCTGCTTCAGCCTACACAGTTTTTTTTTTTAATAGCCACAAAAATCTCTAAGAAATTACATGTGTGTGTGTGTCCTTGCTGAAAGGGGTGGCAAACCATGAAGAGACACTTAACAGAGTAACTCCAGTTTTCACAGCTGTCACGATTCAAGTGAAAATATGGACAGCTTTTGGTGACAAGACAGTTTGAACATTCACGTTTCTTGGCATACTTGATCACTGCAGGGAATTTAACTATTTCACTCCAATTAATCTTTGAAAGATGCACATACATCTCCAGGAAAGTGGAAGCAAAAAGATCCTTATTAGATGGGTTTGGGCCAGAATTTTCTTACACAGTTTCAGTTCCTGAGTTGACATGGTCCTTACTGACTCTTTTCTTCTCCATTAACCCAAGTCCTCCTGCAGTGCATCTGCCTGGCTGCAGAGCCATCAGACTTCTAGAACTAAATCACGTTAACTCAAACCAGCATTGAGATCTTCTATGTTTGGCTCATCTTTGGGTTAATTGCAAGATCTCACAGATGATTCTTTATTTTTAAAGCTGTTCTTTTCACTTCTCTGAGATGCAGGTATTGTGCTTGGGGAGGGTTTTTAGAAACTGCTTTTGTTTCATAATGCAAGTTGTGAATTAAGTGCTTTGGGCTTCCTGCACCAGTGGACCTTTCTTTGATATGGTTAAACACCTGAGAGGTGTGCCTTGGGGCTTTCCTCTCTGTGGGGTATAAAATATAGATTATTTCTTAAGGTAAAAAAACCAACCCTATCTTTGAAATGTGTTCAGTGAGAAAAGTGTGCAAGGTTACTGCAGCCCTAGGGCGACAGTAGTGTATGCTCCACAAGCTACACAAGTTTGACATTGTGGTTTGGGTTTTTTTAAATAAAAAGCCTCTGTAAAGCAAAGCACTGTACAGCACTTATCAGTGGGCAACTCTTATCAAGATCTAGGAGATACTGTGAACTTCATGAATTAATGCATCAAAATTAATACATAACTAAGGAGTCTGAAGTGATGTAGTTGTTCAGTGGAGAAAAACTTCATTTTCATCTGAGAAGGGCTTGGGAGAACACTTTTAAATGATGGGGCTTGCTCCTTCTGCTCAGATCTACCACAGTGACCCTGAAGGTGCAGGGCAGGTTGTGCTTATTTTCGGTGGGGTCCAGCAGAGCCACCCTGTTCAGCCGGCTGATCGTCGTTTGTCTTTACTGCATGGGACCAATGCAGTGCCAAACAATTAGAAAACAATGCTGTATTTTTCATTATTTATGGAATGGATGAAAAGGCAGAATTTGTTTCACTAATGCCAGCCTATTTAGTATGAAATCCTCAACTTGCTCTACTGAAAAACACTAAACATATTAAAAACCGAAACATGTTATATTTGTTGCCATGCTGATCTAGCCTAGGAGATTGGATGTTTATCCAGGGTAAAGTATAGCTATGCAACACATCCACAAGTCAACCAAAACTTGGCAAACTCTGTAGCTCTGCTTTATTAACAACCCCAGACGAACAAGTGACGCTGCAGCAGCTCTTTGCTGTGCACACAAAAAGGCTGTCCCATGACACTGTACCTCTAAAAGGTAGATAAAACCAACATCCACAGAGCTTTTCCTGATTCTTAAATCTCTGCAACAACTGAAATCTGTCCTGTTGGTTGCTGGAGGGACCCCTACCCCTGTGGGGAGCATTTGTTATGTGGGGTGGGGAAACGACTTCTTTCTGAGAGGTCTTCTCTAAGTTATGTGGCAAGTACCCTGTTAGGAGGAAATGATGCCAGGTAAATCTGTTTCTCTATTCCGGAAGCTCTGCCTAGTCTCAAATTAGGGAAAACAACAGAAGATTGTCCTCAAATAATTTTTGTTCTTCCATGGTCACAATGTTGTTTAATCTAGTTCCTACTTAGATCTGCTGAATGTCTCTAGGGGAAGAAAGATCTATATGTCCTCCTCGTTATTTTTTTGGGGCGAGGAATAAAGGTTAAGGCTCAAGTGCTTCCTCCCTTTGCTTCCCTTATTCTCTCTTACCTTGCTGTTTTCTGCTGTGCCCAAATCCTCTTACTCAGTGGAACAAGGCTGTGCAAGAGAAGGATGTGGTGTTGTGATCATCAACAGATTCATTTTTAGTGTCTGTCTCTGAAATAATCCATATCACTGTACAGTCCTTGAAAGAAAGACTTCACATCTTTGGGGATACCTAGATTTTATCAGTTGAAAATGGCTTTTTTGGAACTGCAGCTTAGTCACCAATCAACCTCGCCTGATTTCTGGTTTCCAAGTGATTTGGTATTATTTTCTTGACTTTCATGACATTTTGTAACAAAAACTGAAAGTTATTAATGTATAGAAAAACTCTCTGTATTAGTAATAATTGTCAGGCTTTACTCTTAAACTTTCAACCTCTGCATGTCCCAGGGTTAGAAGATGTGTCCTCAAGACTGATTCCTAAGCAGCTAGTCAAGGTACTTTACTGACTTGAAGAAAGAGTTGGTGTCCTTGACCTGCATTTCAGTGATGCCTGTGGCCTTTTCATATCCTAAGCCAATACCTGAAGTATGGTACGAGATGCCTGCTCCTGCCTTCCTCCCCCTGCTTCCCAACGTGTTAAGCATTTTGAGCCTGTGATAGCTCTGGTTGTCACCCAAAATCCCTTCTTTGAGCTCTCTGGACAAATTGGTACCTTGCCAGGAAACACTATGGTGCTATAAATTGCACAGTAACACATATATATATATATATATATATATATATACACACTATATATCCTCAGGTCCCTGGGCTGGCTGGGATCACCTTTGGAGTATAACCTTGCATTTGCAGGTAGTTGTGAGCCAGTTTCTGTTGATAAATTAAGTGCCAGATCTTTAATCATAATCTTTAATCACATGTCCAACTTTGATTTAATTATTCATAGCTGCTGGAAGCAATCTTGAAATTATGTACACTTTCAGGAAAACACTTCAGTGTGGTCCAGGACTATACATGTGTGCTTAAATACCTTATTAAGTGCTTGTTCTTCAGAAATATTCTGCACGCTTGGGATCATGTGCCTAGTTGAATGGAGAGGCCGTTAGGAGAGAAACAAGAGAAAATTTAAGGCATTGCTGCAAGAAGAAATGTCTTCCTATTCCAGTGATAGTTGGACTTGAATGGAACTTGGTCAAAATTTTCAAAGATGTTAAATTTGGTTATCCTAGGTATTCTTGAAACTATTCCTTAGTGAGGTGTGTGAGTGGTTTGGTTTTTGGCGTTGTTTATTTGTGTGGGGTGGTAGTGTTTTTCTTGTGGATGGTTTCAAGGGATTTTTTTTATGTGCAAATAAATGGTGTTTTGTTTGGAATGAACTGATTTTGAGTAATTTTAAACAGTCTCCTGCCAGTCCCTGGAACATTTCTCCCACAGCCAATGGTAAATGGAAACTGCAGTCCAGAGGTGTGATTTAAAACTTTTGACACTGAGTGATTTCCCCACAAGAACAACCTGAAAAGTGAACAACTAAAACGCCACTCTAGATGGATGGTGGAGAGGTTGAAGTACACTTCCCATAACTATGAAAACCCCAAACTCTGTGTTCACTATGTTGGAAAAATAAGTGCATTTAGGTCTGATTATTTTTAATGGCATATCCTACAGGTACATGGAGGCTTGTGGTAGTGTTGCATACTGTTTTAACCTCATATGTATCCAAAGCAGTGTATGTAATGTTGAGATTCCAGCCCAAGAAGTCTTTGTGCACGTAGTAGCAGATGTTAACAAAGAAACAGCAACGTGGGGAAATTAGGTCTCTTCTAATTCTCTAGGAGACCTATGACACTTTATTGATACTTGAATTTGATAGCTTTTCTATAGATTTCTATCCTTTTATTTGCTCTTACCCTTGTGGAGAAATCCCAAGGGAATTTATTAAACTGAGTTCAGAGACGAATGTCATCTCTTGCAGAATGTGTTTTTCTGTATTGTCAGAAAACAGGGTTATTTTGACAGTAGAATAATGGAGATAGCTATGATTTAAAGAACGGAAAGAATTCATGACAGAAGTGGAGATCTGTCCTTGTTGGGAGCCCGCACAGGGTACTTGATCATGGGTATTGATTCAGCCCATCAAAATGTGTTGTAGTAAATGTAATTTATGCTCTGACCTTCAGCCAGCTCTCAGTTGGAATGGAAAAACACAGTACAGATACTTACAGATGGGTCTACTTATCACTTGCTCCAAGGAAATGCAGGATAGACGTATGAATTCAAGCAACTGTGCAGTCTGGAAGGGTGAGCTGGAGGAAGGAAGGACGGACTTTATGGTGGAAAAAAGGCATGGAAATACCTGTTCTGTAGGCATCGCTGCAGATAAAATTCAGTCATAAAACCCCTCAAAGAATTATAACTCCCAGAAAACAAACAGCCCTCTCCTGCCCCCCTTTTCAATTACATCGTGATTTTTTTTTTTTCATTATTGGATGCTAGGTCTAATTTTATTTTTGTTTAGGCCAGTTCACTGGTCTGGGAACTTGTACCTTGCCAGTCTGCAAGCGACTTCACACAGGAGCACAGAGGCAGAGTGGTAGTTTCTATCTGTTGCAAGGGTTAAGGGTGCACCTAAAGGAGCAGAGCAATGAAAATATGACTGGGAGAGAGATAAGCATCACTGTAAAGGCAAAGAAAAGAGCAGACTGTGACAAGAGACTCTTATTTAGTATTAGTTACAGAAATGTAACCTGTTACCTCACCTTTTAGCAGGCTGACCTCAAGCAAGGTGGGGGAAAGTCTGTGAAGAGTCTCACTTTGAATTCAGTTACAATTACAGAATAAAAATATATCCTATAAGCAAGCCAACTATATGTTCCAGTGCATAATGGCAAGCATAGCTTGTGTGACTGCTGGCAAATTGAATGTATGAAGTTGTGCATAATCATATTGTATACCAGTATATGTAAATTAATGTCAATGTATCAGTTTACTATATGATACCCTGAGATGTTGTAGTTGGTAAGAATTGAGGATGGCTGTGTGTGTTTGAGGATGGTGAGGCTGTAAATGGCTTATACTGGAATCCCTTTGTATTTTATTAAAATCCCTCTTCTTCTCTGCTGGCTATGGAAACCTAACAAATCTTTCAAAAGGGGTTGTGAAAAATGGGGTTTTTATCAGAAGTGTTTTTCTACTGTTAAGCCAGGTTCCCCATATCATTAATTCAGTTGCAGACTGATGGAACTGTATCTTGTTAGCATGGTATGGAAAAAAATAAAAATGCAGTAGTAAGAAATTCCAGCATCTCCCTGTGGCGGTACACTCCGTATGTTATAAGATATGTGTCTTCAATGTCACAGTGCAAGAGGCTGGTGTACGAAATCTTATGTTTTGAGGTGGGAAAAAAAGAGAAAGACACTTATCAGATCGAGTTCTTGACTCAAATGGCTGGGAGGTTCAGCGTCTTAAAGTACGGTGACCTCAGGACAGGAATCTATTTACACATGGACCTTAAAGGGGTATAAGGAGCAGGTGAATTGCTGATCTAGGGTTTGCCCTGCGTAAACACAAGCACTTATGAGAGTGGTTTGAGATGCTGTGTCTGTGGAGGAATATTTGCAAATCCTGTAGCACACCATAGGAATCCTGTTGCCTCTTCTGTAGGAAAGAGTATGGAATAATGTAAAAATGGGGAGGGTGAGAACACAGAGAGAATGGTATTGTCTTGTAGCCTGCAAATCCTGTGTGCAGTTGTGGTGTTTTTCTTCAAGCATGTAAAAAAAACCCTCAAAATGTGCCCCCCTCCCTTCCCAAACAACCCCAAACCCAACCAAACAACAAATCAAACAAAACAAAAACAAGCACCAAAAAACCCAGCTTCTTTGGAAGCAAAAATGCAAATCCAGTCTCATGGCAAGAACAGAAAATGGCACATCAATTATTTGCCCTGACAAACTAACGAGAGCAGGGAAAGGTACAATCTCATTACCAACTTAATCTTCTGGCACTTCTTGGATGCAGTACAAGTGGTTCTATCAATCTAGAAACAAAAGGATTATTTTTGGGCCAATTATTCAAGCTCAAATACTCTTGACATATTAAGTGGGTTGATCTAAAAACCCACAGCACCAAAGCCGTATAAGGCGGACGGTATTCTGTTGGCAATATGTAATTTGTTTCTTTAATGAGATTATTTGTCATGCAAGTATGCATAGCCTTCTGCCAGCCATGTATGCCTTTGCTGCTGCCGTACAGTGTTTGCAGTGTCTCTGCTGGCTCGCCTAGTGCAGAAACCAGTTGAACTTTAGATGGCCATTTCTATGAATTTACTTTCATAATTAGGTTCTCCTTACATCCCAGTGCTCTGGGTGACGCTGTGGACACGAGGGTGCGGTGGATTCTTCCAGAGCCCAGCTGCTGCACAGCTGGAATATCCCTACCTCGCTTGAAAAATACTGCCTGCTGCTATTTCCCTGCATTTCCCTTGCTCAGGCTGTAAGTCCTGATGCAATGAAACTATGATTGATTAGCAGAGGCAATGGGCATTTAACGAAGTGGTGTTGCTTTTTTTTCTTTGTGCAGAAAACTTAAGAATCTAAAAAACCAGCAAACACTTATGAAAAGCCTATAAATAGGTATAGTTTCACTTATCCTGGTATGATGTAAACTGTGGTGAATGTATGAGTAAATTTGAGGCATTTACCCTTTTGGGGCTGTATTTTTAAAAAGGTCAACAGAACCCTGGGGTTTGAGGCTCATCTGTCTCTCCTGAGCTGTATGGCCTGAGAGAAGCTCAAAAAGCGATGCTTTGCTGGCAGGCTCTGGTGCTGAGGATGCAGGCAGACGCTGTAGCGACCAACTTGGGTGATGGAACATCTCCGGTCCCCGTGCCCTGCTGTTGCCTCCTCGGTGGGACAACATCTCTTGGCCCCTCTGCCCACAGCCCTGCCCTTGCTCGAGGATGGGGGACAGCCTGGTGGCACTGGTGGTGGTTTCTTTCAGTACCAATTTATCCCAGATGAGTCCTGTGAAAATCTAGCACCTTTGTATCGATAAGACAGGAGTCTGTGCTTCCTTGGGGATCTGTTAACCTTTGTGACAATTACATTTAGCAGTTGTGACTAAAAAATAAACAATGTTGGTGTTCTTCAAATGAAAAGAGAAAATTCTAAATTAAGAGTTAAATTCCTTTAATAAAGACTATTTAAACACTTTATGAAACACCAACATTAGCTTTAAAATTTGTGTATTAGAAGATCTTGCAGACAGGGCATTACGTGGCCAACTATAAAAATGATTGTGTTAATTCCAGGCAGTGTCCCTGCTCACTGCAGGGGGGTTGGACTAGATGACCTCTAAAGGTCCCTTCCAACCCAAAACATTCTATGATTCTATAACTATTCTTTTGCTTTCTTCCCTTTTGCCCAAATATTTCTGAAAAACATCACAAAACCAATCTGTTGGAAATACATAGTTTTGACAGTTTGAGCTGGTTTGGGTGACAGTACAGTCTTATTAATGTAGATTTTGGTTTGGGCTAATTAGCTGTAGTGAGGAGGAGGATTTGTTGTTTACCACAGGGGTTGACATCTGTGCTGGCTTTGGTACCCAAGTTACATCCTTCAGAGTTACCTTAAATGCTTGTGAGGCCATCACTCAGCACCTAAGCCTCCCGAAACTCCAATTTCTATATTTTTATACCTACCTATATATATAAAAAATACACTTTAATGTATTTTATGTACATATATATAAAAGGTTTAGGCTTTTTTTTTGACATCCATTGTCCCCTTCTGAATAATTCACTGGGTGATGTGTGTTGTGGGATGTACTCTGGATCAGCCTGTATGTGCCTTTTCTTTTTTGTTTTTGCAACCACTGAGAGAGTTGTGGATGGAACGAAGTGTAATTCACCCTTCTGCTCTGACATACACCGATGCAGACGTAGTAACAGCCCGCTCGCAGCTCATATCTTCTTTGCACTGCCACTGAACGAGGCATCATAAGAGCTTGAATATTTTGGTATTTGACAGTGCCTGCTTTAACACCAGTGTTGCTTACATGCAGGTTTTGTCCTTAAATTAAGTAGGTAATTATTGTAGTAGTCCCACTGCATATCCAGTCAGTGCTGCATCTCGTCTGTCCCATCACTAATCTGATGAAGGAAGAGGGGGAAGATGTTGGGCGAGGGAGATCCATTAATTGCACAAGTTGTCCTGATGCTAGGGCAATAAAATCCCCTTCCCTGTAATATATTTAAGGCTTCCTGACATCTGTCACAAAGCTAAGATCATACATATTTTCTTACCTATCTGTCTTGAAGCTTGCTGTGAAGGACTACACATAGCTCTCCCAGGGACTGAGCCCTGTGACTGCACCTGAAAACTGCAGGTGGTAGAAACAAATAAACAGACAAAAGTGACTGCAAAGCCTTAGGCTAGCATGCCTTCAGCTTCAGGATGTTTTGAAGGGCTTTTCTGGAGCTCCTGCTAGCCTTCCGCTGAGCTCCCGAGCCAACCTCTAACATCAAGGGAAACTTTGAATTTAGAGCTCACCTGGATCAAACAGATGGATGTGGAATGACTTGTATTCACTTGACTCAAAAGAAAAAGATCAAGACAAATTAAGTGTTTCTAAATATTGATTGAATAATCACAAATTATATTTAACTTTTTAAAAATGCAGAATTCACAGGGTGTATATGTCCTGAGACCTGACATTGCCCAGCTTCTGTTCTCAGAGTGCTACATGATACCAAATGGGTGCAATTTTGAATCTTAAGACGTAGTAGCCACAATTCCTGGTTTAATTATTTATTCATTTATTTTTAAACAGGATTTGGCGTCGTGCCTTTGAATTATTTGGGAAAAATATTTAGCTCAAGGTGTTTCATTCTAACAATTAGTCTATAAAGGTCTTGCCTTCTTGGTCTTGCATTTCTGTTTCCTTGTAATTACTGCATGTAATCATGCCAACACAATTTAGCTAAATTCCTGGGGACTCCATAAAAAAACCCAACAAACAAACAGGCCTTTCTGCAAAAGCTGCCCAGCTGAGATGTGTGACTGACTTGAAAAGTGACCATTTCTGTTTTGGTCAGAGGTTTTTTGCTATCTTCAGGAATGGAAATGGAAAGTTGTCCATGCTGCTGACTGGGGAGTGCAGCTGGTCAGTGGGAATGGACTTCAGATGGAGCGGGAGAGTTGTATAAGAAAGATCACAATTAAAAAATAAGGAATAACAAGGTCAGTGTGACTCTGAGTGTCTTATAAATACTTTCTGGTCTGCACTCTAGCCTCCCCAGTAATTTAGTCAATAAGGGGAGTTGTCTGCATTAGCAAAGAGAGATTTTTTGGGATCATTTTTCCAGTTTGGGACATATTTTTACCCTATCTTACTATTACTTATTTGTCTTTGTACATTGTTAAAGCAAACTTTTATGTGGGGGAGTGCTAGATCCTTTTCTTTTTTAATTAATAACTGTTCTTGCTGAAGAAGGGGCAGCAGCCGGCTGGAAGGACAGATGGAGTGTGTCAAATGTGACAGTAATGAAGAAGGCCACTTGCCTGCTGGGTGACCCATGTCCACAGGTCACCCTTCCACTTACATCTCTGTGCCGCTCCATGCGGTTTTAGCTGCTGCCAACCTCTGACTGCTCTCTGCCAAATATTTTGAGTTTTCCCTGTGTTGGGTAGAGATTTAGGGTGCCAGCTGAAATGGATTGGGGGGACGACACATGGAACATGGCAAAACTTCAGCTTCATGTGATGGTCAAAGTGCAGAGCGATGAAGAAGCATTAAGTGATGCTTGGTTTTGCTGTGAGGATTGCAGTAAACCACCTGCCTGGCTTGTCTTTGTGCATGGGAGACAAATAGCACATTCCACTACAAAGAAAGTTTCCTAACATTGAGAATATGGCCATGCTTGGTATCTGATGACTTAAATTTTTTTTTTCTGGGATGTTTAACCTGCTTTCAAACTAATTGGATTGGGTGCAAATTAACAGCTGGCTAAAATATGGTCCTGAGGCAGAGGGGTTTTTTTCCTGGCAAAGCAAATTCTACTAAATAAACATTAATTTTCTACTTGAAAAGCCTTGTCTAGAGGTTAGGTGGGTTTTTAAGAAGTCCTTAGACAGTCCCTTCACTGGTGCCAACACATTAATCACATAGCATACCCATGCTGTAAAATATCACAAATGATAAAACTGGTACAAATGCAGAGATTTTATCTATTTTCTCAGTTTTTCAAGAGTATAAGTTAGCGCTGAGATCCTGTCCATACTGCTGCTTAAAACAGGGACATGTTGTGATTGGAAGGGACGTGTACTCGATGGCAACGGGATTCAAGCAAATGGCAGAAATCTAGTTGCTGGGATGGTCTACAGGGTGGAAGACAAGTACCAAACTATGTTATAATAGATATCGGAGCATTTGCTTGAATGTTACCATCAGGCAAATACTATTTGATGTCATGACAGTAACATCAGTTGGTGCATCTGTAAAGAAAGCTATGCATGAGTTGGTGTAGTGATTTAGGTAGCAAATGTGTTACAACAATAATGTCGGTTTCATGAGGGACAGGGCTTAAGAAAACTCGTCTACTTCAAAAAAGCAAAGGAAAAGGAGTGAAAATGCAGTAAAAAAAAAAAAAAATATCAAAAAGGTCTGCCCTTTCCCCCACACCCTAAAGACCATGAACAAGCAAGGGTACAAACCCAAAACCCTGGGACTCTAATGTCTAAAGTCCATTGCATGAGACTGAAGAGACTGATGCACAATATTCATGGGTCCTCATGGGAATGCTTACAGCATCTTTCCTGAAGACATTTGAAAAGCACGATGCAGGTAAATGGCTGCATATCCCTCTCGCACAGCTCTTGGGCTATTGGTGCATCTGGTGCCTCTGCAGTGTGGCCAGGGACACCCTGGCACAGGACCAGGAGCATGCCAAAGGTGCAAAGGAACAGCCTATATTCAAACAAGCTTGCTTGGAATCTACAGAGCCACTAAGACAGTGATCTAAACCTAAAATGTGCCCTTCTTGCAAAGAGAGGTAGCTCAGGTAGAAGAAACTGACCCTGATTAATCTCACTCTTGCACTGCAGTTGCTGCTCAGGTTTTGGGCTTCCCCTCTGTAAGGTTTTGGTTTTCTACCCTCAACATTACAAGTGAGGGCAGATTTGCAAAGCTACTGCGAGCAGGGAGAGAGCTAACATTTACTGATGGTATTTGCTCTATGACTGTTTTAAAGTATCTACTCTTAAAATCCTGAGCTAGGTTAAGATCCTTGAATAGCTTGTTAAAACTTCAATTCTCAGAGACTGTATGCAGTCAAGAATAACAGTCCCTTTGATGCCTGAGCAGTCAATAACAAGCATGGCTGACTCACCTAGCAAGGGAGGTGAAATGGCCTGAAATATTTTGCTATTTTTTTGCAGTAGCATAACCAAACACAGGGAGTCAGCCCCATCCTGCGGTCCCTCTGTACCTCTGGAAGTGTGGGTGCTGCAGTATCCCAAGGCAAACCATGTGATCATTATGCTTTACTTGGCACATGTTATGCCTTACCTAGAATACCGTGTCCAGTTTTGGTCCCTCTCTGTTCATGAGAGTAGAAAAACTAGAGAAGGTCTAGTGGATGGCCACCAAGATGATTACAGGGTTTGAGAACTTGGCACATGAAGAAAAGTTTATGGAGTTGGGCTTTTTCAGCTTACAGGAGAGAAGGCTTGGGCATTCTGGTCTTCTAGTACCTAAAAGGTAGTTGTGGGGAAGATGGGGTATATCCCTTTGTAAGGATGCAGTGTGGTAGGATCAGAGGAACTGGGTACAAGTTGCTTCAGAGAAAATTCTGTGCAGTTAAAAGAAGAGGAGGGAAGAAAGGAAGAAATAAAAAGAAAGAGGATAATTAAACATTGGAATAAATTGCCCAGAGAAGTGGAGGACTGTCCCTTGCTGGAAGTGGTCAAAACTTGGCTGGGCATGGACCTTGATGATGTAATCTATGACAGTGCCTTCAGCAGAAAGGTGGATGAAGTGATATCTGCATGTCCCTTCAGTTTAGCGTTTTCTGCAGTCCTGTAGTTCTTTGCTCTGGGGCCACCCAGAGGGATGTTTTACAGCACAGGAGGCTTTTTCTCTCCTTATACCCCTCTTTGCAGTCGAAAGTTCTTATAAGCATCAGGTGAAAAGTGATGGCCCATTGGTTGGGAAGTGGTTTTCTGTGCATTAAAAGGTTTAAGAAATTTAAAACACAGTGCACAGTTTTCCAAAATCAGACACCATTAGGCTTCTGCTTCAGAAGTTTGATACAGGAATCCTATTTCAAAATTGCATCAGCTGCATTATGCATGTATCACCAGAAAACTCTCCTGCCTACGTGTGGCCGGGCTGCCTGTGGTGAACAGCAGTCACGTGGACTTGAGCAGCTGAGAGCCTCCAGCCTTTGTGTCTGTTAGATTTGGAACAGGCGCATTTAAAAGCAAGCAAAGTAATTTTTTGGTTTTATGTATGAGACTGCGATGTCTGGAAACCCAAGAGTTGTTATTAATTGAGATATATTTCTTCCTCTGCTTTCGGTAGGAATATAGATGCTGTTTTCAGTTTTGCTGGAGTTGAAATCCTGTCTTCTTTTTCCCCGTAAATAGCATGGGTAATCAGTGCTGTGCATTTGAATTACACTGGAATTAAGTTTCAAGTGGAACAGCACGGTAGCTATTTCATTATCTCTCAATTTATTCCAGAATTATGAAACAACATTCCCAAATTTCATTTTCTTGTGTAGCTTCTTGAGATAGCATTTGTATATGACAGGCCAAGATACAATGTGAACTGTTTTAATGTATTAATCTGAGGAAGCAGGCATTGAAAGGTTCTGCATTTGGTCATGAATATATATATATTTGCATACCTTAAGTAGAACAAATGGATGCTGGTGCTTAGTCTTGGATTTTCAAAGGAGCTCAGGAAGCTACTTTTCTCTTTGAACATCCTAAACTTCAGAGGAAATATCAATTTTTTGCAGTGACTCTGTAGTTTCATAACCATCAAGAAGAAATATTGATTATGTAGTAACTGCAGACTATCTGTCCTTTTTAGCCCATCTCCTTGTAGTTATCTTGAAGGCTTTGTTCTCCACTATTGTGTCCTAAGCTTGTCAATTCTTCTTAAGTAACATTTCTGAAGTTCTGTCCTTTCTAAACAAATGGTCAGCATCTTATCTGCTATCTTGGCTGTTGTGGCTTCATTCAGTCTCTCATCCTTTATCTCTTAGACTTCCTTCTAGTCCTCTTTGAAGCTGCTAAGGTCGTTGCCATTGCTCTGGCACTGACAGCCCCATCAATTTTGTATCCCTTCACTGGTCCCCTTCCTTCTTACCACATAGAGATAAGCCTTTATTGTTATTTCTGAAGATTTTTTTTCTTTGTTTTCTGTCTGGTGTTGGCTCTTAATGCATTGCCCTCTTGTTGTTGGCTCCAAGTGCTTTAGCACTTTCTTAACATGGATGCTTCCAGATCTGCAGTGCTGGCTCCCATGTCCATCGCTCCCTTGTCAAAAGCATGAGGCTTCCTGCTGTTAGCGTTTCCCTGTTCTGCAGGGCCATGGCTTGCTTATGTGATCAGACAAATGCAATAATTAAGATGGTTGACTAGACTGAGTTTTAGTGCTCACAAAGGTGAGCACAGTCAGCCACTGAGCTTTGCAGCCAGGTAACGTGTGCTGGGGAATTAGAGTCCCATCATGCCTCTTGGACATGCTGAGAATGTGCTGACCTCTGCAAGAGCATGGAAAATACCACAGAAAACTTGGTGGTGTAGGTAGAGCTGCCTTTGGGTCTGTGTTCCTAGTGAGGTGCCCGTGTCCTCCCCACTGGGAGGGTGATGCTTGCTTTTGCACTGCAGAAAGCTGGACAAGGAGGCCAATCTATTCAGTGAATCTTTATTGTGTGAGGTTAAGGTTGATCATTCTACCACTAATTTTCTGCTGGTTTTGTTGAAGTATTTCTGTGCTGTCGCATGCCTGTTAAGGGTTTCTTCAGCTTCTCATCTCTCTTATTCCAAAAAAGCTATTTATTTCAATAAAACTATTAGTTTCATTGCTGCTACTTGAGAAGCATCCCAGCTCTTGTGACTGATGTGGAGTTTGAAAACTTAAACCTTACAAAACACTGAACTTTTTCGGAGGTGAGCGCTGCCGTCTTTGTGACTCACTCCCTCTAGGCACAACATAAAGCCTCTCCATGTGAAAGAATCCACCTCTCGCTTTTACTGCTTGCACTAAAGGTACCTATTGCTCTCTCCAACACAGCATACGGCCTTCTCGACAGCCTGGGGCACATGTTTAGTCAACATGCACTTGCTTTGAACAGAGAGTCCCAATTTCTTAAACTGTTTCCAAGGACAAAGAGTTGCTTGCAGTAACACTTAAGTGAGCAATCTGGTTTGTCCAAATAACCACAGTGTATAAATAACTTCTAAAAAGTTGCATGGCATAAAATAAAATGTAGTCAGTGCAAGATAATTAACATCACTTGAATATTATAATGTGCAAAGGTGCATTTGATCCCATTCCTACAAAGACCTGATTATATTATGGTAATGAGAGTCTTCTGAGATGCATTGTTGTTATGAGAAAACTTCTTTTGAATTCAGCACAGAAATAACTCACTTCCTTTGATCAAAAGAAATGTCAATTACTTTCATATGTGAGCTCTGAAATCATATAATCAAGTCTAGTCCTTTCAATAGTGAATGGTTAACACAAAAAAGTAATTAAAGTACTTCAATAGCATTTATCATAAAGCATTTGTAGAGACTAACAACAAAGTACAGAATCTTACCCAGCTTCTCATTATTCTCTAGGTTAATAAGATATTTTTACGTCAGCTTGATAGTGGTATGCATACTCAAAACACTTTCTTCCCTGGCAATATTGGATATTCTTCCTTTTCTACCTTGTCTAAAAGGAGAAAGGCATCTCTGTGGAATTTAAGTAGTGGGAAACCTACTAAACCAGATGTCTGGGAAGCTTAAGAGGGCTTCACGTGGAGGCATCTCCTGTGTGTTGTCTTCCTACTGAATAAGGAAACTGGGCAAAAAGTTCAACTGGACTGTTATAAAACTGAATGCAAAATGGTAAGAATTTGTCATCGGTTGTATCACATAACTTCCTAAAAGAGCAGCCCAGTAGGACAACATACCAATGTTCTCTATCTGTGGAAGAAGTCCTTGTAAAAATGTTTTAGGGAAACTGAGGTCTGTGTGTTTCTGAAGTCTGTTCTTTTATCAGTTTATAAACAGGCTAAATCCTAGTCTGGGACACTAATTTAGGGTAAACAGTCTATATCTGTCTAGACTGGTGTGAAATGGGCTATCAAGAACTCATTGGAACTACCTACTTAAGGATGGAAAGCTTTTACAGCTCCTTATCCTGCCCTGTAACAACGTTCATGCATAGCTTATGAACTACTGGTATTGTCCTCAAAGAGGAGCGGCTTGCTGTTCTGTTCCTCAGTGCCACCACAAGAACATGGGTGCAGGAAAGATGGGCTTGGATTTTCTTGGCTCTGATCTTGGTGAGCAAAGGTCCCCAGCTCCGTTCACTAAATCAGTGTTGGTGTTGAAGCAGTGGAAGTGGCTAAAATAGGCATCTTGGCCAGAGATGCTACTGCAGAAACAAGAGGGTGGGAAATTATGCTGCAGTTAATAGGTACCAAATGTGTGTAAGTTGATCTGTAATGTAGTAATGTCACTATGTAAAATAAAAAGGGAATTCCTTCCTAAAAAGTAATTTAAATGCAAGAAGCTAGCTGGTTTTGGGACAAGTTTGTAATTCAGATGATGTGCGTACACTGACTAAAACTTAGTCTCTGACCAAAGCTGAATGTCAAGAAAACAGGCGAAATATTCACTCTTCTACCCTCCAAAGCATGAGACATGTTCATTCCAGTGATACTCTTTGTTAAGCAATTTTTTATTTGAGGCACTGCAATATGTAGGGAATTTTTTAATACTCAGTATGCAAGTACAAAACCAGAACTGGCTAACTGGGCTCTACCGAGAAGGATCCTGGCACGAGATATCCATGGTGCCACAAGGAGAAAAGAGGACTCTGTTGTTCAACTGCAATGGTTTTAGTGCTGTGCAATACATCTATCTCAGCAAGCACATGGTCCTCGGTGTCACTGGCCAAAACTTTCATGGTCTGCTTCAGAGGTACTTGCAGAATAATAAACAAGCTTTTTGTATGTGTGACTGCAGGAGACACTTGTTGAGGGTAACTGCTGTATTTCTTTCAGAAGTCCTGCCAACTTTAATTAACTAAGGTTTATTCTGAAATGCAGCTAGATTAGGAACTTGTTTACAATCTGTTTGCATTGTAATATTCAAATCAGAACATCGTTCTTGTCTTACTGACTGCAAAACCTGTCATCTGGCTTTCCATAAGTGAATTGGAACTCTGGCAGTATTCTCTGCTCCATTTCGCTTCTGTTTTTTTGTCATAGGTTTGGGGACACTCACCATTTTTGAACAGCTGGGGAGATGATGACTGCGTGCCAGGCTGCATGCACTTGTCAGACCTAGCAGCCATAGAGTTCTCAACATTTCTTTTCAGATATGCTTGTATCATACTTGAAAGTTTTTTCCATGTCACCTTCTTTGCACACTTTCTGTCCATGAACACTTGGTGTCTCTGATTCAAGGACTAAGCTCCAATCTCCTTGAGGCAGAAGTTGCCCCCAACCATCACTGTTCATGCTTAGAGTAGGGGGGATTGCTCCCTGTGTGCACATGGAGTGTGTGGACTCCGGTTTAACTACACAAGAGTTGTATAAACACACGTGTACACACCTTTGGCAGGTCTTCAATAAAGCTCAAGAAAAAGTTCTCACAGTATTTCACTATTGATCGGCAGACCTGACCTGCAGTGGGACAGTTAGCAAGGCTTGGGGAGAGATGCTGCTGCATCTTCTCCTCCTGTTTCAACCCCTACTCACTTTGCTCTCAGCAATCTGTTTAATGTTAAAGTTTTGGTTTAAGGGGACAGAGCAAAATGTATTGGACTGGCAGCACAACTGGCCAAAACCTTAGTTCCCACTCCGGCTGGGACAGAGATTGATGCTTTTGTGCTAGAGTGGAAAAAAGCTATTGTAGTGCTGGGGAGAGAAGGGAGAACACTGTGATAATGGAAAGGAAGGATAAATAAGTACTGCTACTAGGTTCTCTAGATGATTATGTTGAATTGTTTTGGACGTGATTTGCCTTTTTTCAGGGGAAGGAAGAAGCTAAGTTGTTCGTGCCACTGCCATAAAATGCCTTGTGTAATTTTTATTGTAATAAAATTATTTTCTAGTGTTGATATATTTTGACTTATCACTTCAGGTTTCAGTGCTGTGTGTACTACTGAAAACCATAATTATCTTTATGAAAATGTTTTCATAACAACAGGCCAGTCTCTCATAAAGTACAGAAAAAAACCATCATGTGCTGTCACAAGCTCTCCATTGGTATTGAGTGCTGCATTTACTTGCTCTCAGTGCTCACATCATGGAAAAAGGGAATTTTACCTTGTGCCCCTTTAATAAAGTCTTTATTCCTCTGCTGACCTCTCGGTGCCTCGCTGCCATTCTCCCACCCCTGGGAAGGGCAGGGCTGCCCCGTGCAATGTGCAATCTGCCAGGAGGAGGCAAGTCATGGCCAAAATAGTGCTGGAAAGGTGGCCTTTGGCCCCGGGTTTGCAGCAGAGCTCTCTTTCATTTCTTCTGTTGCTGCAAGCTGGCCTGGGTCAAGTGAACTACTTAACCAGCAGAGAGCCTCGCTGACGGAGAGCGTGTCTGCAGCCGGAGGACTCAGTCCTGCTGCAGCAATAAAAGCTCTGAGTGTAGCTACTCTGTGTAGGTGGAAATGGAGATCTCAAGATGACTTTAAAAACAAACCGTTCTTGCCCAGGAAGGCAAGAGATGGCAGACTAGCAAAGTAGCCACCTGCTTGTGCTCTTGTTTGAAATATAACTTGGGTGTCCTCTCATGTCATGAATGTTTTGAATTACTGCCAGGTATCAAATACGAATACTATTTTGCATAACAGGGCCCTTTATACTCCTCTGAAGGACCAGCAGAGCTATAATCACTGCCTGAAAGAGTTCAAAATTTCAAGTATTTTTGCTCGATAGTTCTATGAGGTTTTTCTTTGAAAGAAGTCCTGCCACAGGGACTCTCGATAAGCAGGCATATGGTAACTCCTTCTGACACTAATGGGAGCTGTGCCTGCATGAGGACCCTATAATAGATTCCATATAACAAAGTTCAGCTTCAAGAATATGAAATGCAGTGGAAAAAAGAAAGTCACAAAAGACCTGATTCTGCTCTTACCCAATATCAATTTTAAAGTGATGGGAAGTCATAGTTTCCCATAGATTCGCTCCTGTGAGTGAGCCTCGCTTCAAAAGCTGATTGTTTCTTCATTTTCTTTCTAACCTGTAGTCAGTCTTCCTCACTCTGCTCTCGAAGGCTGTGTGGGTCCTTCTGGTTCATCACCCAAACATGAGTTGAGGGCAGGCTACCATCACCTCTGTAGCTTCTCTGTCTGCTCGTGCTGAGGCACCATCCATCAAGTGAACAGGTTGGAGGAAAGCACGGTAGCTGTCTGAGCTGCCAACCTGAAATAAATCACAGTGCTGAACGAGACCAGCTTCTTGATCCCATTTTTTTCCTGCCTAATTGCTAAGTCAAAGCTTGCTGTCTATTTGCACGGCACTGGAAGAGGTGGGCTTTAGCACCATGACCTTCTGAGCTGAAGAGGCTGGAAATAGTGAGGACTGCAAGATCTGGGTCTGCTCAAGCCTCAGGAGAAAATGTCTCGTGTTGCTCTGTCATCCCTGTTCTAGCTGATCTAGGAGGTTATTTTCAGAAATTCAGGGTTGGAAGATGCTCATCAACAGGCACCTGGCAAAAATGGCAGCTTGGGGTTTTGTTTATTTTTGTTAACTACTTATTTCAAGTTATAAACCAGCCTCTACTTCATTGTATGTGATCCACGTTCTGAGATGTATATGGATACTGTCCTTTTTCCTGAACAAGGAATACCAAAGATGCTGGGTTGTGGTGGTGCCATTCAGGAGTGTTTTATCTGGGGTAAAACTGGGAGGTCCTAATCTGTAATTTGTTCACAACCGGGATACATACTCTAGAGAAAGCTGATTAATGTATTTATGAGAGGTAAAAGACAAAACCATGGAAAAATAGAAAATAAGCCAACTTTGTTGCTAATTTTTGCAGTTGTTAGATGTCAGAAAGTCAATGGTACAAGACCAGTAGCAAGAAAGGATGCAAGAGGAACCCTTTTCTTCTTCCCAAAGAAAAAAAAAGTAACAGAAAAAAAGAGACTCGTCTTCTCTGAGTTTTGAAAATATGCTGTATATGATGAAGCATGACCGATCTATCTTGAATGATGTTAAGTAAAGGTACCAGTGCATTCCAAGTTTAATTTATTTAGTTTGAAAACTGTGTGGACCTTTCTTGAAGCTGTTCTGCTTCAAGGAACAGTCAGTGATTCTGGACAAGACAGAATGAAATGATGAATAGTTCTGTAAACATCCCTGATCATGCTGCACAAACATGCAAACACTCACGGATTGCCTTGATGGAGGATAAACACAAGCTCCTCAGAGCTGGGGCTTAGGAAATGCAGGGTGCAGATTGCCTGCCATGGGGGAGCAAAGCTCCTGTCAAGAAAAAGACAAAGTTAATTACTAGTACATTTTTTTTTTCCCCAAAATGTTTTGAATTTCTAACCTTGACTTCTGGACACCTAACTTAAAAAAAAAGCCTGCTTTTGTCCTTTTTTTTATGTTTTTATTTGCTTTATGGTGGTTCATGTTGCTCGTTCATTTTTACACTGCTTAAAGGTGAACTCATGGTTAATATGGATACCTTTAATTGTCGTCTTTTTATTTTTCTTTTTGATAGCACACCTTGGGACACCACTTTGCTACAAACCTTAATTTTAATCATGTTTTGAGAACTGCCTTTATATTAGTCAAGCAATCTAGGTGGAATAAAAAATGGAAATTGAGATTTGTCCTTAATGGGTCTATTTCCTGTGCAGGCTGTTTGAAATATAAACATGTCAAGCTTCACTTCCCAGTTTCTAAACCAAGGCTTCCAGGTGTGTCAGGATTACACATGGAGTATTATAAGATTTAATACGTTTCTACTATCAAGCTATGAAGTTGCAGTAATGTAGGCGTTTGATGTGACACACCATACTATGCGCGCTCTAATAGAGGTCGTTATAATGCATGTTTTGAAAGTAGCGTTATTGATGAGCAGCTGCTCTGCAGAACCCAGATTGCCTTTCCAGTGTGCTTTCTGCTCATAAGTTGTTTTCTCTGTGGGAAATAAATTGTTTTCACTGTGGGAAATGTTAGTTGTTTACTAATAAGTTGCTTTCTCTGTGGGAATAGGTTTTGAATGTTAAGATAGAAGATAGCACTTTTCTTTGTGCCGTTGAAGGAAATACAATATGTCTGAAGTTCTTGAGCTATTGGAACTTTTTAAACAGAAGATTTATTATGTCCTGTGTCAATCTTGCACCCAGTATGCTTTTAAGAAGACATGGGGAACTGTATTTTACCAGCCACTCAGAGCTGGGGGCTTGAATTGCGGTAGAGTCTGAGCAGTGCAGGTTGCCCAAATGAGGTCTGCTATTGATGGTAGGTGAGGGTGGCTTTCACTGGAACTTGCACTCACCCGCATCTTTTCTAGTGTAAATAATCTGTGTTTATTGGTGATACATCATCCTGAAATACCCATGCAGTGCAGCTAAATATGGTGTGGCTGTGTTTTACTTCCTTCACAAGTCTACTGGGATTCATTAAAAAAACCCAGACAAAATCCCCTCTGTGTGGTGGTGTGAGCACCAGATAGACATTTACTTCTGGAGGTGTTTGTCATTGATCGTCAGAACAAATGCTGTCTGAACTAAATTCAGTGGAACAAGTGTTTCGTAGCTAGAAAAAGGTAATTAAGGGGGAAAATATTCAGAAATTAATTTGCTCCTGATATTTTTCTTCAAACTCTTTTTCAGTAGGTCAAAGTAACTTTTTGATGACACTTTTTAATGTAAGACAACAGAAAATCATCCCAGAGTTCCTCAGTCTTTAACAAAACAAAATGCTTCAGGAAAGTTGTTCAGAGGATTTTGTGGAAAGAGGTGCCAGAGTTTGTTTCTCTTCTGCCACTAGAGGAAAGCATGCAGCTCGCTTGTTCAGAAGATCAGGATAAAACTCCGTGGTAATGGACCTGGGGCAGAGGCACCTGCTCAAGAGAAGATGGGCACTGCTGTGGGGATATGAAATGAAGGTCAGCTCTTCTCCGAGGGAGTCCACTCTAGTCCTAAGCATGCTAATTTTATGCACAGCATCATCAGTGTCCTCCCATCTTATATCCTTTCATATTTTAAATGTTGCGTTGCTGAGCTGTAAGGTGGTTCCAACAGCTTTGCTTGGTTCTGCAGTAACAGGTCACATAGAAGTGGTCATTCATGAGACCATTTTTAGGTTACTTGGTGTGGATACAGGTTGCCTAGATGATGTCCCTTCTCCACTGGTGTCAGGAATGAAGGGTTGTAGATGAGTGCCTGTACATACAGCTGCGATGGACTGGAGTGGCATATACCCTATGAAGCAATGAGGGACTGCTCACTTCCCTCTGGATTTTCTGTGCTGTGATTGCACATCAGGTCCATGCTCTGCCTCTCTATAACGTGTTGATACATCTCCAACTTCTGGCAAAACATAATTATGGTTCTTTCAAAGGTGGTAACTGAGAGCTACCATCTATGCGTTGCTTCTGCAACTTTAAGACTTGGGAATGCCAGCTGTAGTTTGTGATCTGGTGCCTCCTGAAATACCTTTGGGGTAGCATCAGATCTCACGTTGATCATCCAGATTTCCCAGTCCATATCTATCCCAAGCCTAATGCTGTGGATGAGAAGCTTCCTAACTTACATTAGTACTTCAGTGATTGAGTCCCTTCACACCCAAAGAAATATCCTGGATGGCTTGAAACTTGCTCTAGGTTGATAAACTAGTTAAACCAACAGGAGGGCGTATTAAGATTTGACTGCTTGCCGCATCCTATTACAAAAAAAAAAAAATCAGAGAAGGTGTAGGAGCACTGTTGGAGTCAGATGAGGTTTGTTCTATCTCCATACAGCTTGCTATGGTAAATACAGATTGAAAGGACAGCTGCCAGCTTTAGCGGAGCCAAGCCTACAAATATGTACTGCTGGTGAAGCGCAAGCGGAAAGAGTATGGGTGACTTCACTCAAGTAAATTAGCCCAGACGGATGTACATGGCGAGTGAGCTGAATAAAACCAGTCTCACTGAGGTAATTCAGAAATATGTCCCTCTCCAATGTATGGATGGAGCAGATGGCATATGAGTGATGAGGAAGACTTTAAAAAAAAAAAAAAGTATATGAATGACCTCACTAAAGTTCATATAAAGGAGATACGAGGAAGTAGGTCAGTGGGGAGTGAACAAGACAAAGTCTACAAATAGAAAAGGTTAGATCATAGACAACATAATTAGCACAAAAAGGATGCTGTGATTTAAAAATAGCTTTAAGGAGGAATGATACAGTAGTGAAGTTAAAGATACAGAAACCTGAATTATAGAAGTAACAGTTTTAAAACTTTCCTCTCTTCCTTTGAACAAGTCAGGCTTGAAAGAATAAACCCATAATCCAAGCAGCAAATCAGTGCAGAAAATAACTCATTGCTCTACAGAATGTCACTGAAAGCATTGGTGCTAACAGCCACAGGTTCAGTGAACGTTGCATACATCAAAACCTCAGACAATGTCTGCAGGCACAGGAGCGTAGGACCTAAAAGCAGAAATGCCATGCAGGTCATGCCGGTACTCACCAGCTTGGCTGGGGCTATAAATCACACCTTCAGTAAAAAGAAGGTGACAAGCAACAATAAATGAAATCTTGCTACAGTTCGAAGTGAAAGTCTTCAATTTCATGTGTTATTAAAAAATTGTGTTCTGTAGTTATGAGGAAAAACCATACTTTTGAACACTTTAAAAATCATATACCGGTCACTTAAGGGAAATTTTGAGAGCTAATAGTGCTGTGGAGTGGCTGTGAAGGAGCAGTAAAAAAGAATTGCTGTAGTTGGGGGCAGTCTGGCTGGTTGGTTCTGTGCATTCCTGAAGCTGTAATTACCAGAAGGATCATGTTGCTTTGACTTTGATTAAATCTGGGGAGACACTTATGAGAAGCTGCTACACTAATTTTCACAGCTGAGCATCTGTGACCGAAAACCTCTAAGAAAGGAGATTTTGCCTAATGGCATTTATATCAAAACTTCTTAAAATCATTACCTTTAATCACAGAATGGTTTGGGTTTGAAGGGACCTTAAAGATCATCTAGTTCTAACCCCACTGCCACGGGAGGGACACCTTCCATTAGACCAGGTTGCTCAAAGCCCCATCCAACCTGGCCTTGAACACTTCCAGGGATGGGGCATCCACAACTTCTCTGGGCAGCCTGTTCCAGTGTCTCACCACCCTCATGGTAAAGAATTAAAAGAGAATTTGCATATGCTAACTGCAGTTCCTGTTGTAATTCAGTGGGTGCTGGGACACCCAACCTTATGTGAACACAGATGTGAACTGTTGGTGCTATTAATAAATTAAAAGAATGACTGAAAAGGGACAAAGCTTAAAAAGTAAAATAAAGCATAGAAAACCTAAGGAAAAATTGGGGGTGAGGGGGTGAGAAAGTGTTGGATGTGCAGGAAAAAAAAAATTACAGTAATGAAAGCAAGCAGCCCAAAGGTTTCTTAGAATGTACTTGAAAATAAATTCTGGAAATTGCAGAAAAAAACCAAAAAAAAGTTGTGATGAGATTTTTAAAGTGAAATTACATGATGATTCAGAATGGAAATGGGGTTTGCACCCAGCTGCCTATTACATCCTGGCAGGCAGGGTCTTGCTTCCAGGCTGGGAGAGAATTTGCTCGGTGTTAGCTCAAGACTTGCTGGCGCACAGCAAACTCCTCCCACTCGCTTCAGGATTTTTCTTCTATCAACTCTCAGGTCTGGGAGCTGGTGGAGAGGGACTGTCAGATTGCTGATCTTCTCCAGCCACAGCTCTCTGGCCACTCCTGGCTCCCAAACCCCCCAGATGTGCTTGGCACCCC
>NW_009258951.1:5122018-5150996 GCF_000687185.1 Egretta garzetta
GTTTAAAAGCACTCGGCAACAATGCAGAGTCATGAATTTGAGAAGTAGTAAAGCTAATGATCTCCATGTGGCAAAATGCAGTTTTCTCTTCTGTAATTCAGTGTTCCAAACGGAGCCATAGAAAGTCTTCTCTCAACCACCGTATACAATGGAGACATTTTAAGTCACCTTCTTTTTGCAAGCATTGAGAAAAACACATTAATGTAGAAAATAGTACTGAGTGTCATAGACTGGCTACGTGTGATACAGTGTGTACGGAGAGAATACCTTTCTAATACACTAATAAGTATGATTTATCACTAGTCAGTAGCTCAATTAAAATCAAATTTTGTTTTCTTTTCCTTTTAAAAATGCAGCTGGCAGAAAAACTTACTGGGACCTCAAAGAAGATTTAAGCTTTTGAGTTTCCTATGTAGTGCTGCGGTTCCTTTGTGTTGCTAACTTTAATAGAAACAGAAAAACCTCACTTACCTTGAGATAAATTGGTTGCAGCATATATTGAAGTCAAAAGAATGTAAAAGCACAAAGTGAAATCTAAGAACAGGTAGATAACTACTTTTGCTGACTTTCCAGATTAGTTTCAGTGGCTTAGTGTGTTTCTCCTAAGGTTTTGTGAACTGTATTCTTTTATAGGTCATTTTCCTGTAGTATAGTTAAAAACAAAACAACAAAAAAAATAATCCCGATCCCATTTTCAGTTTGGCTGGAAATACATTCTCCACGAAAGATGCAGCAGCGAGGGGTGCTTCACAAGGAGCACAGCTGGGCTTTTGTAGGAGGAGGCTGAGCCTGCGGGCGAATGGCAAAGAGCACTTGTGCCTTGCCAGGCTGAGCGTGGGCACTCTCCTAATGACCAGGGACACAGTTACCTGCAGATTTCAACCCTCCTTAGAAAAGGTCTTTCCAAGTATGCCAGCTCTTCTGTTATGTGCGACTTTGTGTTTTGCTCTGGTTCCTTGCTCTTCTCAATTGGTCTTTCAAGGTCAGCTGGTTGTCCTCCGTTCTGGTCTGCAAGTTGCCTTAAAAGTTAGGTGGGAGTTGCTCTCCTTCAGCTAAGGAAAAAAAAATAAAGGGGGAAAAAAAGGCTAGCAGGAGCAGAGCTGGAGTAGGAATGTGTTTGGGAGCTCTGGTGACTGGGAGGCTGCCTCTAGAAACACAACAGGCAGCAGAGTTAAAAACAACCTGTGTGCTATATGGCTTATATTAAGCCGACTTAAGCAGCCAGCACACCTTGTTCAAGAGGTGCAGGAGCAGTGAAGTAACCAGAAGTCACTTTTCATGTGCTGCCTCCAAACCCTGGCTTTTGTTTTGAGTAGTGGTTGGCATCAGCCAGGCTGTGGCTTTTGAAGCCCAGGAGAGTGAGCTGATTTCCCAGGGTTACCTTGAACAAGTTGCGTTATTCTGCCAAAGTGTGGATGTATTCTCTATATAAGGTTTCTGTCCTTTATATATAAAGTGGGGCTTAATATAGAAAATGCTTTATGTTCTTAGGTAATCTCACATCTTTTATGTCAGGCCAATTATAGAGGGAAGAAGTCTGAACATTATGCCAAAATGCAAGGAATATAATTCCTAGAGTATGGCATGGCTGAAGATTTTAAGACTATGACATACAAAATTGATATCTGGTTAAAAGAAACTTTCTTTCTGCAAGTTTTTTTTACTACTTGTGGCTTTCTCTGAAGCTTAGGACCGACTTCTGCTCAAAATTTTTTTCTGGATATAGGCAGTCTTGTGTCTTTATGATTTTATTCTGGAAGTAATACAGGGAATGGTGGGAGTAGGGCTTGGGAGGGAAGGACAGAAGTGCCTGAACAGAGAGGAGAGAGTTACTGGATTTTGATATTGTTCAGCAAGGAGGGAAATCCTGTAAGGTCAAGGTAACTTCAGCAAAATCAGTCGGGATTTTGCTATAGAGGAAAAATCAGTGGGGATATACCATATTCCTTAGTCCTCATACCGGTTCCTGTACCAGCTGCTGTATATTGATCCAATCGAGATGGCATGATCCCCAGATGGAGCAGGAAAACTGCTGCTGTCAGCATCATCCTCGGGGAGACATGGCTTTTCCCAGGCCCCCAGGCACAGGGGAACCACCAGACCATTGCGCACACAGTCACCGAACAGTCATTTAAATAACTAAGCTCTTTCTCGAAGCAGTGATTATTGTGACTCAGTGAAGTCCATAGATCAAGTGCTGCGATATAAAGTCATTTGCGATTGAGCAAAAGAAAGAGCAGGTGAATTATATGCAAGAAAGCTCAAAATAGGATGCCTTGCATTCGGATTTCTCTGCTTCAGGCCACCTCATCAACAATAACAAATACAAATCATAAAATTATACAGTTTTGACTCCAAATTCAATGAAATACTTTATAGTCAGGGTATATTTGCTTCAGGTAAGCATCAAGGTCCCTGCTGCCACCAAAGGCAGGCAGAAGGATCAGCTCAGAATATTCCCAACCATGAGAATGCTTTCAAAATAATACAGGGACGTAAGAAGAATTGCATTTTAATAAGACCTGAAAAAATGTATATCAAGAATATATTTTGCAATCTGTTTTCAACAGTGAGTGGGTAATAGCCTTTTGAAATCATTGCTTTTGATTGCTTCCAGCGTGTTAGTGGTAAGCCAGAAAGCAAATTACTTCTTTGTACACCCGAGCTAATAAAGATTTCTTTTGCAATAGGTTTTCCACTGTAACTTTTTACTTTAGTTAAGTTAGGGACCAGCCTTCAATTATATCTTCCTTGCATCAGACCACAAAGCTGACACAATTAGTTGTTTGCTGTCCAGAGTAAAATGATATTGTATTTCTGGGATTGTGGTTGGTTTGGGACACAATTTGATTAGCAAAGTTCAATGCCTGTGTACAGAGAAGAGCTTTTCTAAGATATTTAGTGCAGGAAATGGATACAGAGCTCACAACAAATCAAATTACTTGGTAAGGCTAAAAAAAACCATGTCTATTGGTGTGTTGCAACAGGAGCACTAACAAAACCTGTTAATTAACCTGCAGGTACTTCTAGAAACCCATTTTCAGCAGCTTCTGTGTTTCCAAAGCATTCACCTCTTGGCCTGAGATTTTCACTGCTTGATCTATAATCCAAAGTAAAGGCATTTCAAGAATAGAGAAAACAGTTCCTTATCAGCAGCTGAGGAGCAAATAGCAAGAAGTTTTTACATGAAACAACTTTTCTTGCATGTTTAAAAGATGTCTATCCCAGGCTACTCTGAGTGGGAAAGGCAAAAAATTGGCATGTTTACACACACACACACACACACACACACACCCCTGCACAGTCTTCCAGGGATGAACTGCACTACCCGACTACAAGAAAAAGAGGTTGGGGAAGCCTATTTCATCCTGGTGAGATGCAATAAATATTACACATTAAGATTTTAGTTTCTTGAGGGAAGCTTTTTCTAAAGCCTTCAAGTTTGGTGTGTCCAGACAGAATCCTACCAGCCCACAAAGCTTTTTTCTTTTTTAAAATAACTTTCTTTGTAGTAATTGAGTAGTTTGTGCATGCAGAACAATTTACAGGATTGGAACTTGTAAAGTTTGTCACTGAGGAAGGGTCTTGTAGTCATGAATGATGATATAGCTTCACATTGACGAGCGGGCTAGGGACAGCACAGGGTGCTCTGCAAGGAATATGTTTTCCCTGGTAGAAACCGGATGGGATTCATCCCATGGAAGAATGTGGCCAACATCTGTGTGGGGGGAAGTGGCTGCACTGACCCCAAATTGCTGATAAATCAAACACCTGCTCCTTGTGAGGTGTCAGAATTACAACATTGGTCCCTTAAACATATTCCTTGGATGCTAAGTTACCTCTGGTGACCATAACATGAAGGTCTGACAGGATCAGTTTATTTAAAAACTGCGTTGGAAATTGTTAAGCTTTATGGGAACTCAATGTCGTACTGCTGACGTGTGGTGCTGTTTTTTCCTCCAAGCACCAAGAATGTTACTGCTCAGTAGATGCTATGAATTACAGCTTCGCTCCTTCTGTGCTGGCCTGTGCAATATCTGAAATTTGATTAGGTGTCATTCCACATCTGAAAGGTTAAACGAAAAACATTTCAGTAACACAATATTTTGCCAATTAAAATACCTGACCCATTTTTTCCTGCACTCAGGCCAAACAGAAGCACCGATATGCTCGGGTTACATGTTTGGTTCCCCCTAAGATGAGTTTGGTGGGCTGGCTGAGATTTCTAGGGTGGGAAGTGTATTCAAAAGGCCAATGGCAATAAAAAAATCACTGTTTAGGAAATAATCCTCCTCCTGACAGAAGATGGGGCTTTTCACACTACTTGACTTCCCCCATGGCTTGGAGAGCAAAGCTGTACCTGTGGGATACAAGTGATACAGAGCAGGACCATGGTTGTGGGACCAACCTGAGCTGAAATGGCAAAATCATTTCAGTTGGATTTCAATCCAGTTTTTTTACAAATTTTTATTCATTTATTACATGAAATTTTCACTTCCTTTACATCTCTTTTGGGCAGATGAGTTAAGAACTGAGCAAAGCAGTATGAAGTAGATTTGTCTGAAATTTGTGATTCCTTTAATAAAAGATTCTCCTGGGATGCAGGAGGTACCTGCCCAGCATCTCCTGAAGGCAAGACAGCGAATATGCTGATGCCATCTACCCTGCTTCTCTGGCACACACAGTAAATTACACTGCCTGGGGCTTGTCCCTGGTGAAGTTCCTGTTGATCTAACAGGGCAGCTCTGAGCTATGTTGTGTGGATAACGCCGTTCATGATGTGGGTGCAGGAGTATCCTAGAAAAGTGGAACTGGAAGGGGCTCCACAAGACCAGACGATCCATTACTCTACCCCAAAGCATCATTCTTGGAAAGTATTTCTCTAGCATATAGAAATTGCCTATAATGTTGATTCTAGTGTCCTTTTTTTCAGTCAACCTATTCTAGTGTTAATATCTTTTCCTTTATTTCTTTTTTCTTTAAATGCCCCATGATGAATTTGGAAACATGTATATCTATACTGTCCTGTGTGGAGAACAGTTTATTCTCTCCATCCTTGCACTTTTTTTTGCCTTCTGGGAAGCTGTTATGTTTCCATTTAGTTGTGTGTTCCTGAGTCGCTGCTTATTCCATCTGTCCCTGTAGGTTGTGTTTCCTAGCCAGTTTTGGTAGCTTTTCCTGGAACTTTCTTCATCCATTCCATATCTACAACAAAGTGTGATGCCCAAAACGGAGTGCAGTGCTCCAGGTGATGCCGCCTCAATGATAAGTACAGAGGAAACATCATTATCACTTGTTCCACTCTACTCCTTGTTTTGACATTGATTTACATTTTCCTAATAAAAAGCTGAAACTGTTTAAAGTTACCAAACTGGGGCTGGGGAGAGGAGTTCAAGTTTTCATTTGGCTCTCAGTGAATCAGTAGAAAGGCAAAAGGCTAAAAATGGGTGTTTTGTGGCATCTGAGCAGAGGGGAGAGCAGATGGATGACTGCTACAGTTTCAATTAGGTCGAGTTCAAGGGAAACCTAATCAACAGCCAATTACAGCAGTTGAGACTGGTAGTAATGCTGTATTAACAAAAATTATTTTAGAAAAAAAAAAAGTAATTATCTGCTAGGCTGGACCAGGAGAAGAGATACAGAAGAGCTGATGGACAGCATTTGGTATGTTTTACTGTGAAACTCGTACTGCTAAATCTAATTATAAATATGTGCCTGTTATCGGTGATGGCGAGACTGAGGAGTCGGGACGAGATTGCTCTCAAAGTTCAGAGCACTATGGCGCTTTTGCTGCTGTGGGCAGTAACTCTGCAGAAGCAACGTGGTAATTCTGATTTAGCAGTCTTCCAAAGAATTTGTCAGGCTTTCTTAGGTTGCTGCCTTATTTTGTGGACACAATTGGGGAAGAATAATCCAAGTGGATTTTTAAAATGGATTATTTTAACTGCATTTTGAATTGTGGACAGCCAGACACTTAGAAATCAAGTGGTCTTAAATTGGCCTTAGGAATGAATTAAGCTAAACCGAAATAAGGCTATGTTAATTCTGAATGTCTGAAAAGCCTCATAGCTGTTAAGGCGGTTTTAACTAATCCCTTTTAACTTCATATTTTTAGTTAATTTGGATTATGTCTTGGTGTCCCTGGGCTGGCAAACCCTGAGATCAAAAACCGTGTTAAAATTAGCTTCTTCGTAGGGATAAAACAGAATATTGTTGTGTGTTTCAATGGAACAGTACCACTTAATGGCACTGAGGTTTTTGCTTTGCTAAAATCTAGAGAGCTTCCCCTCTTGCTGGGATTGTGACAAGACAAATATTTGTTCTTTGGGCGTCTACTTTTCTTTTAATTGTTTACAAAGTTCTTCTAATGAACGAATTTTGGGGGGCTGACCCTTATTTCTCTGGAATAAGCCTTACATTTTGCAGGTGATATTCAAAACTACTTTATCTTTTTACTGGGCATTGAACATTGTTTTATTTACAAATATGGTATATACGTTCAGCCATAGGGTTGTGAATGGATATAAAATGGATTAAGTTGGTAATAAAAACAGTAGAAACAGGGAGATAGTAATTGTTCCTCTCCGGTCACATCATATTCTAAGTTAATATTCCTCATGCGAGTGGAAAGCAAGCATTGGAAGGATAATCAGAAATACTTTGGATCCAGTAATAAGGCAACTGAATCTGCAAATAGTTTCTGTCTGCTTTTAGAAAGCTATTGACTCTATCGAATAAAATAGCAAGGCTGTTGTTGCCATGAGGATGGCTATATGAGACGCACACAGAGGTAAATATTTAGCTAGTGATGAGTAACTGGAGCCATTTATAGGCCTGATCATAATTTCTGAAACACTGCGCTGAAATGCATTGCTACTGATTTCCATTTCATGCAAGTTAAAGATAGTTAGAAGATTTTTCAATATTTTTTTTTTCATACATCTAAAAATTCTGCTGCCAGGATTATGATTTTTGTGTGTGTGTGTGTGTGTCACATTCTAGCCTAGAGCAACTCTTTGCAGCTTAGTTACCACATAAATCCCTGGAAATAGAAGCTTAATTGAGATGCTGATACTCTCTTAATTGAAGAAGCACTTATAGGTAACATTATTTTATCTTTGAGGAATTATTATTTCATTTTTTACAGAGCCCAGATAATTACCATTTACTCTCTCCTCGTATGGCAACAATTTGCTGGTGGCTTTCTTAGGGCTTCCTGGCTTTCCATGTTGTGTCTGTAAACAATTACTGTCATCTGAAGGATGTAAATGGCGATGCAGTTGTTCAGACAGCAATTAAATAGCTATTTAGGCTTCTTAAAATATGCTTATATTTTTGCATAATTCTACTTTGCAATATATAAAATTATACCACAGTACTCTGAGGCACTATTTGGTATGGAAGCACGCTAATGCAACCCTGATGCAATGGGCTGATTTACCCGCCCATCATCACCCCACCCCTCTGGATCCCCTTTCCCACTGAAGCATCTAAAGCCAATACTCTTCCAGCCCTGCCTGGAACTCCATGGCAAGCCATGACTCCAGCTTTTGTCCCCATAAAGACTAGATCAATGGGTTTGTATTTTAATGGGTTTTTAAAACTTTTTTTCTGGTAAAATTTGTATTTGCATGGATTACGTTGAAAGTCTTGCATGGTGAGCAGGCCAGATGAAACCAAATACTTCTACATGCAAATGCATCTCTACCAAAACCAGAGAATATCTATTGGTATGATAGCCTGCTGTCTGTAACTCTCTTTTTGTTTGCTTGACAAATGAAGTCAGAAGAGAAAAGCTAAAGGAAAACACCTTTTTTAATCTCTGAAGAAAAATGTTTAAACCTTAATAAATAAAATGGAAACAGAATTTAAGGGTGATACTCCTTTAGATATTATTTCACAGGAAAAAAAAATAAAATATGATGTGCCGTTCACAATATTTTCCTAGAAATTATCTTACTTTCTTGTCAATACAAATGGAGCATTAAATGACCAGTCTGGAAACACCTTTGTCCTATTTCATTCTCTAAACAAAGAAATAATATTACAATTTAAATGTATATACAGCGTTAAGATAAAAGAAATGTCATTAGAGGCTACTATAATTTGCTTTTTTCTTTGTCATCCTATTCACTGCATTTCACTGCATGCCATATATACATGTTTCTCTCCGTCCCATTCTCTTTAGTAAATGCAGTTGGCTTCATTCACAAAACTTAATAAATAATATACCTTGAGAAACAGTTACCATGCAAACACTTTCAAGCGTGAACTGGGTAGCGTGGCGTGGCAGTAAGTCATAAGAAGCTTGAGAAAAAATCAGTTGGTGTCAATGCACAGGGTTCAGGATGCTTCTGTGTGCTAAGGCTGGTTCTGTGCCTGTTCAGAAAGCGGGCAATAGCATCCCGGATGGTGTTTAATAGGTTTTGTCATTGTTTTGACATTGCTGTCAAAATTATTTATCAAATATGCCTAAGGCAGAGGAGCTCTTTGGGAGCTAGAGAATCTTGATGTGCGAAGGTCTCCCAGGAACAGATTTCAAGCGAGTTAGGTATTGTGGGCTTGTTGGGCTCCGTGACAAAGTATGATCTATAGGTATGATCTTATCCATTTATATTTCTGTAGCTATGGTCAAGGTGATGGAATTAGCTCAGAAATATCTGTAACAGCTCATCAGGGATCTAAAGACCTTTGAGTTTAAAGATTTTTTCAGTTCATTAAGAAATCAAAGTAAGTAAAAGGTAACTACTAAATAATCACTGACTTCTGAAGACAATTTGCCACCAAATTAAGTCTAATATTCAGAGGGAAGGACACTTAAACTTGAACTCCTATAAAGGCACATTTGAGAGACATTTTTCCTCCCATGGCAAACAGCACAGGTTCTGCTTTAACTGCGTGATGTTTCCTTCCGGTAATATCACCCTGATGCCCTAGGTATTCCTGCCAATTCTCCCACTTCATCTTTTTGGATAAATTGGGAAGTTGTGATGGTTTTTTTTTTTTTCCCCCCTTCTGTGTTTAATGTGAAAGCAAGACAAGGGAAGGTGTAAGATGGCTCCTATGGGAAGTGAGCAGGTTAGAGTGGCTCTCGTTTATTCCTTTGAAAATCCACCTTATTCTCTTCAGCAGAAGACTTTGGGTGGCCTCTTTGAGACATCTTAAAGGTGCCCTGTTTTCCAGCAGTGACCAGGAGAAAAGAGACAATTTAGGGTCATATATTTTTGTAGCCCACGATAAATTTGTAGCCAGTTCTGGATGAAGCTGTTTGACTTCAGCATGGTCTTGTGCTTTCTCTTAAGGTGTAGTTCGGGGGGTCCAGCGCTCTGTATGAAAGTTCACTGGCTTATGTTGAAGGATAACATCCCATGAATTGTACCATGGAGCAGCCTGTGGGCAGCTGAGGTGGTGATACCCTCCATCTCCGTGGAGGAATTGTTGCCTATAAGGAAAAAGCTGGGTGATGCACAGGACCATGCTTTGAATTACAAAGCAGAGCACCAAGCTATGGGAGGGTCTTTCATTTTCCTCTCACAAGTATATTACTGACTCTTGACATCGGCAGTCCACCTGTTGACCCATATTCTCAGTAATGTATATGCAACAGCATAAAGCCTTCCTTAGTAAGATGATTATTTTATTTTGCATATATGAACATGATGAGCCATTTTTCCTTCCCGGTACATGTGTGTTGTCAGGCATACTGAATTAGAGTAAAAATTGATCCCCCTTTTTTTTCTTTGGCAATTTTCCTAAATTTCTTGTAGATTAACAGGACTTCAATGTCTTAGGGTAAATTCCACTTCTTAGATATTTACAGTTACACTTATCATCTGAGTTACTGAGCTGTTACTGCCTGAACAGAATTAAATGTCAGATAAAATAAGTGCCAGTGTTTAATGGCATGAAAGAAACTTAACTATGGCTCAAGAATTTCTTGGTATTAATATTCTGGTTATAAGAGATTGAATTCAAGCTCCCTTCTAATTCTGATTCCCGCAATTACTTTAATTTTCCAAGACATTTACTAGCTAGCAGTGAGGCACATTGAGCTAAAATAAATCAAGTTTAAAAAAAAAAAAAAGTATTTTGATATTTATTGGATTTTAATGGGTTTTGTGCTCCTTAATTTTTGCCTGTTTCCTGAAGTTATTAAAACAGCCAAATTATTTTTCCAGTCTGCAATACTATTTTGATAAGATTTTTAACAACTGTTTTGAAATATTTAGATATGTTCATTTCTTCACATCCCCATTGCTAATTCCCTAAAGCATCTGTATGTACTTTTTTTACTATATTAGTCTTTCTGCGTGACAGTGCACATCCACTCAGATGGACTACTAATACTGACAGTTAATAACTTTCATTACTGTGTTACCAGGAAAATAACTCTGCTCCCTCATGTTTCCAATCACATACTTAAAGCATTAATTTTTCCAAGGATAGCAATGTCTTGTTTATTTTGGTATGCCTCCAATATAGATTTTAAACAAAAAAGATTATTTTTCTAACAGGTAATAACACAGTGGATTGCAGATAAGCAGACAGGTATGTTTGGCATGACCATAGGACTGATTCTGGAAAATAACCTCGTGGGGAAGGTCGTGGCCAAAGTGCTGGCTGCTTTCAAGTTACAGGGGTTCAAAAGTTACTGCCCTCATGTTGAGATGTGGCTACCCACGTGCTTGCTCGTAGCCCACCATGCTGCCAGCCGAAATGCCTCTGCTTAAACCTGAAAAAATACAATTTGTACCCTATCTTCGCTTGGGCAAGTGTTCCACTGATGTTGGTGATGCATTGCTGTGGGATGGTCTCTGATGTGTTTGCAGGAGCTGGTGTCCATCAGCAGCGCTCTTTGCTCAAAGTGTAAAAGCGGCACCAAGCGATAAAAGTACATCTATTTTAAATCAAAATCTTGGAAATCAGAAATATGAGAGGGAAGGGGAGGAAGACGAAATCTTGGAAATCAGAAATTTTAAATCAGAAATATGAGAGGGAAGGGGAGGAAGACCATCAGGCTCTTTCAAAACCTTTCTGATAGCATACATACTCTGACTCGGAAAACTAGACTTTTAGATAACTTCTAAGAAAAATATTTAGACAATGTCAAAGGCTTCAAAATTCTAGAAATTCAGGTTTTCTTTTTTCCTCAGACTTTATTTCTGATAAATCTGTATTTCCTTGCAAACAAGATTCCCAGCATTCCAGCCCCACAGTCTCTGCCGTTATTGCTGAACCACATAGGACTGCATTGCCTGTATCGTTTGGTTTTTGTTCCAACTCTGTGCTTCCTGGATGGGACCCTGGCAGGTGACCTCTAAGGAACTGTAAGCAGTTGTCCCAGAGATGCTCCAGAGAAATAAGACAGAAGAAAGAATTTTGAGGAATAATAAGATAATAAGATATATATATGTATATAATAAATAACAGTATCTTTCCACATTGATTTTAAATGGAGATGTGGTCATGCAGGAACAGCCCTGCCATGCTGCGTGTGATGTAGAGTTGAGCCCATCTTATACTCGCTTTGAGCAGTGTTGGTCCTGTCTGCCCAGGAGTGCGTATTCCAGATAGCCTCTTTGTTTCATCTCCCTTATCTATCTGTCACTGCAGAGAGGTATGTACTTATTTGGGGATAATCCTTGTGTTCGCTTAAGGAAAATGCCTCACAGTGTATCTGAGCATTTCAAGGGCAACTTGACAGCTTGTCTCCGTTTAACCCCGGGACCTGACTGTTTTTAGCTGTGGCTATTTCCATAGTTGCCTCCGTTCTGTGTCATGTTTCTCTGAAACTATAAAATCCTGTGTGGTTACCTTAGGTTGAAATTCCCCAATTTCTAAAGTATCCCCATAGATACAGTGAGGCCAAGAAAGACTCTGGTCTTCAGGATTTATCTCTCTGGATTATTCCACATGGATGCTCTGTGCTCCCCATGCGCGCTGTAGCTTTGATCTCAGAAACTAAAGTTGTCTCATGTTAGCAATCGTTTGTGGAGCTGGATACCTGCTACTGTAGGCAATGAAACTACATTGGCATTAGCTTTAAAGATGAAGGTTTGCTTCCTTATCAGCATCCCCACTTTTTTCTGCCCTTAAAAACCCAACCCAGTAAGTAATCTGTATTTTAAACCTAGGAATAAAACTCTAAATAAAACTAAGTAAATGTAAGGTGATTTTTCATAAATTATCATTTAATCGCTCTGGGTAAAGCTATGGAATAGAGTATTCAGCTTATTGGAAAATTCAATGTAATTCTGAATTTTATTTACACCAGTTTCTGTGCCTCTAGCTCCTTGTAGCTGCAGAGCAAATGTGTCTTCCCTGAACTTGGTCCTTAACTTCAAAACCTTAACAAACTGAGTGTTCATGTGCACCATGCTGGAATGTAATTCAATATCTAATTTATTATATGTTACATTGTCTTAATTATTAAATATTGTTTGGGGTGGGAGGGGGCGGAAAAACCCACAGGGAATTAGTTGTTACCCATTCATTTAGTTATTACCACTTTTCTTGATATAATATTGGAATTTTCTTCTCAACCCAACTATCTTTTCACTTTAATACTAGCATTTTGTTCACCTAATGAACTTCATTAGTGACTATGATTCAGCTTGAGTTTTATGTAGCTTACACAGTTCTTTATATTCATCATTAGCTGCAATCCCAAACTGAAGCACATCAACCAACAGCCTCTAAAAATGCTGGAATGCGCATGTTTACAGACATCTGAAAAATACCGAACTGTTGATTACAAAGATATTTTTATGAGTGAGTAGGAAATGTTTCTGAAGAGATCATTTACAGTGAGGCTGATCTGATTAAGTTACATGCTGGATCTGTATGGCTTTTTTGTTTGTTTTCTCCAAGGGAAGTCATAATAAAAGATGAGACTGAGAATAGGCATCCTGTCTGGCGGTTATAGATGCGTTACTATAAATAGTGGGACTTCTGTGGGCTTTTTGGATGTTACAGTGAAATCAATCTTGTGATAATTATTCTACTCTAAAGAAGCTGGAACATCAGCGTAGTCTTTTTTTTTTTTTTGCTATAACGAGCAACCTTGCTGATAGTACAATAATTGGAGATTATGGAAACTGCTCAGCAGCTTCTCTAAGTGTATAAGTACCTAAAAGTGCAACAGCGAGATGAGCTTAAACTGATCTGTTGCAAACACTACTGCCGCTTTTCCCTAGGCATGGGATCCTCCTGTGGCTCTAGCACCAGGAATGTAAGAAAGTGTACTTCCTATTAATACAAGCAGCATCCTTGCCTCCCTGAGACAAAACCTGTCTTGGCATTTTGGTTTCATTTGGGAGAGAAGTGGAGGGAGATGGACTTTTTTTCTTCTATATACTTCACCCCATTTTACCAATACAGTTGCATCTTAACATGCCCAGCTCTGCTGTAAATATTGTCTTAGTATATGGTTTTAGGAAGGTACTCTGTTTACCTGAGGTCTTGAGTTTTGTGTGGTTTATGCCAAAATAATTATTAAAGCACAAGGAGCTTTTAGGGGAAAAAACTCAATAACCCTAGGTCACCGTTTAGATCCAGCCCTAGGTCACTGTTTAGATCCATCTGCATATCATGCACATAGAAGCTATGAATATTTGTTATTAAAAGGGAGATAGTTTTGAGAACGTTAAGTTCCTCTACAAATAATATGTGAAGAAGCTTTGTTTTCCTACTTAGCCTTGCTCTCAAGCGTGGTGTGTATGTTTAACAGAGACCATGAGAAGAAGAGGCACCCCTTTGACACTGTACAGCTACGTTACAGTTCTGCTTTCAAGGGTCTGGAGGGTATTTGGGCCTTCAATGTGCAAGGCAGTTGTATGGGCACATAATAAGCTGGGTAAGGTAATGGACTGGATGGAAACAAAATCATCTTGTGGATGCTTTTAAGCATTTCTCATGTTTTGAATTCTGGAGGTCCTCCCTTGAACCAGTCTGGAAGATGCCACTTAAATATTTCTGTGCCTACCAGGATCAATAATAGCTGATTTTATGCTGGGGAAACTGTTAATCCATTTACATGCTTTATGTACATATAGATTTGTGTGAAGTGAAGGCTTCAGTATAAAGCTTAAAAATGACTTTTCTAACACCTTCATGGGTATTAAAATTATAACATTTGAGTCCAACTCTATCTATAGACAAGGTATAAATAGGTTCCAGTGAGAAAACGATTTGTCACTGGCAATTATTAAAAAACTTTATAGTTAAATCCAAGACATAGCCTTTTTCTTAAAAAAGAGAGGAGTGAATTATTATTTTAGGTTTCATCTGGGCCATTTTCAAACATGAATAAAACATTTCCCTTGCACAAATCATTCGCCTCTATGAAACCTTACTGAAGGGTTGCAGAAATGACCAGCAAAGGTGAAGATGTTCATGCAGATTTCTTGGTGATGGAAAGCCTTTTTAGAAATAAGGGTAGAAAGCAAAATGTGAGGAGAAATACAACCGTAGGGGAACAAAATGGAGTACTTTACTCAAATGGCATCCTGACCAAATTAGTCAGGCTCTGAAGGCTTATTTTCAATGGAATATGTTCACTCGGATATTAAGAGTGTCCTCATGAGGAATCCCTGCTGTGTATGACATCAGTCACAGACCAATCTTCTCGTTGTATTGGAATTGCTCTGTGAAAAGGTGATTTAAAGTCGATAGTGATTGTTACTGTATTGTATGTAAGGGTACAGTGAAATGAGTAAAGCTTTATTGTCTGGATACTACACTTCAAAATTCACATTACATTAAATCATGTGGCTCAGTCATAAATCAGAGACATGTGAGCTGAAGATGAAGATACACAGTCTCTTACTGCTGTTTTATTTGTGGCTGTGCTCATCCTACCTGCTTACAAATAGTCCTGCCTAAAAATCAGCTGTGGCTGCTTGGAAAGAAAACCACAAGAGCATCAGTAATTGAAAAAGTAGCTTATATGAGAAGCATTTGGGGATATCTGCTACAAATATTTGTGAATGGGCACTGGCTGAGCAGAAGTCATGGAGGAATAGCTTGTAACTGCAAAATTTAACTGTAAAGCTCATCTCTGGACACACGGATTACTTTCTCTGCTGGCCATTTTTCTGGTAATAAATCAGAAAGTTAACTTTGTAATGTGACGTAAAAACCCCTCCTTGTATCTCATCAAAAAATACTAAAGTTGTTAGTGACGCCTCCTGATGGCTCAAATAAAATTAGTGAGGATATATTTAAGACACCCAGTTACCAAGTTTCGAAGAGAAAGAAATCTATATTATATCCCAGAACAAATGCTTAGAGAAAACAGAGAGAGCAAAAGGACTCAATTTGAATTTACAGTAATCCATATGGCTGTTAGTTATCTAGATAATAGATAAAAATCTGAAAATAACTTAAGCTTGGGAGATGACTGGGGGACATGGCATAAATACCAGCCCTGTTATGCCTTCCTTTGGTGTTCTGATACCATCTGTCTATGAGCACCATTTGAGATGAATGCTTGGGCCCAGTGGCACAAAGTCTGAACCTGCATGGCTATTTTTTAATGTTCTTAGACAAAACCACACTGAGAAAAAGGAGTTCATGAAGGAAGATTTCAATTTTTCTTCTTTTACATTTTAGGTTCCTGAAATATCTGGTTAAAATTATGGATTCTCTACCTTTAGATCTTCATATACTTGCTCTTGTGGTCACCTTGCTGTCAGGAAGCAGCACACAGCAGTTTTCAGTAGCACCAATGGGAGATATTGCATGTAAGAACGGGGCTGCACACCATACTGCAATAATGATTCATAAGGTCCACAAAATAAAACATTTAAAAATCATTCTCCTATTGATTTGAGTGATATTATTTCTGTGCATGTTATTTCATTTGGGCTTTAGAGGGATTAATTTACTCCCAAGTGTCTGTTTCACAACAGAAATGCTGCCTATATTGAAATTACCTTAAATTACTAAGAAAAAATGGGCTTTTTAGAGCCGAGCTCTTCATGCTCCTTTTTCATTTCTGTGAAAAGGTTTCCCTGCTCTGCAACACATTTTCTGTCCTTACAAAAATGTTCAGGTTGTACTTGATTTCTGGAGTCTCAGTAAGCCTTAATCCATCTTGATCTGTTTGGTTTTACATGTTTGGCTACACCATGGTTTTACAATTGATATATAGGTATATGTTAAACAAAAGTTTGGGGCTAGGGAGAACTGCATATGTAATTTCGGAACTTGCAAAAATATCTTGGAATTTCTGGCATGTAAAAAGTAATGTAGTGATGCTCAATAGGCTCCTGCTGCATAACTTCTTGATCCATAGAAGTGGCTGATAGAATGAGTCCAGCACCGACAGCATGGTGGTGGTTCTGGCAACCCTGCACAGCGGTCCATGAAGACTTGTTGATGTACATTGCTGGATGCAGTGACAAACGCTCCAACACAGTGCGTTATTTTGGAGCTATATACTCCACCTCTGGTAAAACTCCATGGGAATTGGCTGAACTGAAAAACCTACCACGGGCAATAACAGTTGGCCATGATTTTATCTGGTTTTGCTAGGTATTACTCTAGAAACTTCAACAGTTGAAACAAAGTGTGGTAGCTGTTTGTCTTTTAACTGATGAATTTTTCTTTGTACTCATGAATTTTCATAAAAACATGTGTCAGTACAGTTGAAAGATGCATGGGATACCGGGATCTGCTGGCTATCCTGAGGTATTGTGTGATGTGCAATGTAACAGGCAAGCGCTTAACATCAGCGTGGCTCAGCTGGCAAAATCAAATTACTCTTACAACAGTAGTCTGAAATCTTAATTCAAGCCCCTCATTCCAAAACCCTGTTTTTGACATTTCCATTATTTCTTATGTCACCAAGTACATTTTGTTTAATTGCCTTGTGTATATATAGTCATTGTTCTGTAAAATCCAGAAAACTGTAGTCCATAGCAGCAAATTAACACTACTTAGCAGCTCTTAAAAAGGATAATTGCCCGATGTTAGCATCACCTAACATTATTTCTAATGCTAATTATGCCCGATTTACTCTCCCTAAACTCATCCAGCTCCAGGTATGTTTCCAAACCATGGGCTGATAACAGAAATATTTGTATGCGTGCCAACTCTGGTCTGTGTAGATGTAGTTTGAGGATTTTGTGACTGCACTCGTAAATCAGAGCTGGACGTGCCTTGCTGAAGGATCATCTCAGAAGTGCATGACACGAATGTGTTCTGAATGTAGATGGAATGCTGTTGCATGCTATCAGTTTCCTGTGGATTTTAGCTTTGGATTGAAAGGTGAGAAGAAAACAGTCCACAAAAACTTCCATGGGTCAGCAGATAGCTAAATCTTTTGTTAAGATGTTTTCTGGTAAATGGTTGCAACAGAGGAATTCTCACTTTTTTTTTTAATCAACTTTATCCTGTAAGCCCATAGTCCTGTTTGCTCAGGCCTTCTTGCTGTTGCTGTGAGCTCACAACGTGGAGAGCTTTAAGATTACATCTTTTATAATTTTTTAAATCCAGCCTCTTGATGATTTCTGTGAATTCCAGAAGGTGCATTTTTTAAAATAAATATTTGTTTTACTTGATCTGTAGCCACCTGCTAACAGCAGTCTAAACTTTTCCAATTTATATAAATGACTTATTCTTCAGCTTCTGTACAGGTTTATATACAGAGTACCGCAGCATAAATTACCCATTTAGAAAAGGTCTACTGAATGTTAACGTTTTACATCCAGTACTAAATTGAAATAATTTCCTTGAAGGAAAATGTCTAAAACAAATGATGGTCATTGAAAACAGAAATCATAGTTTCAAATAAAAATAGATAGGCAGTCCTTCAGAAGATGTGATAAATGAATGGCTGATGAATGCATGGCTTAGTTGGTAAGTAGGAATTTATTAGCTTGTGTAGATTATGATGAAAGGTATCTGAGAAAATAATTGCTCATTTTGTGGAAATAAGGCAGTCCATTAAATCTGCTGCACATAATGATCAAAGGAATACTAATTTGTCTTTTAAATTCCTGTGATTTTTAGGACTTTATATACCAAAACCAGTCTAAATTCCAGCCAGGAGAGAGTAATTCAGAACATCCATGATATTTTATTGTTTGCATCTCTCTCTCTCTCTCTCCATGGAAAGATACTTGTGCATATGTATGCACACAGACAGCACAAGCCCCACCATGCCGGTAGCCCCCCATGAGGTTACAAATGCAGGCACAAATTGGTAGCTAGATATCAGTAGTTGGTGTGGAGTATTTACAGCTGATTTCAGGGGTGAAACCACATTGATGAAAAGGGAGGTTGCCTTTCAAAACAGGGGCTAACAGATGCAACACACAGCCTTTGAACAGCTGCATGTAAAAGAACAGAACAAATTGTGTGTTTTCTTTGAGAGAGTAAAGCAGTACCAATATCACTAGTTAGGCCACATGGAAATAAAATGTTTTCCTACATGGTGTTATAGGTGCAAAAATAATTCAGAGCCAGTTGTAAATAAAATATATGTTCTTCATTTTCAGGATAGAAATAGGTAAAATGAAGAACTGCTAACTAATGTGGAAAATAGAGGATGGAGTGGAAATGCTTCATTGGCAGCAATGTATTTTCTGTAAGTTTGACGGACAGGAGAATACATTTTATCTTTTCAGACATGCTATTGCATATTTAGATTTAGATCAAACATCTAAATATGCAATTAACCTGGTATACAGTTAACCAAAACCTTGAAAGATTAATAGAGCATCATTATTTAATTTCATTAATGAAGTTAGTGCCTCAACAGAATCCTTGACTGAAAGACTTTTTCAATACAGCTTCAGAATTGGTTTCAAAATGAGGAATGATCTGCCATATAGAGACGCTTCTGAAAATGTTGTTTTGTGTTCTTAAGTGCATGAATACTGAATCCTTTGCATGTTACATCTCCCGGAGTGATAAAGGAACATGAACTTATAAAGCCACACTGCCAGAGATTCTAGTGCAGAAACATACACATGGGGAAAGTCTGGGTGAGAAAATAGTAGGTGAAGTCCAAAACGTTGCATGTTTTTCTACATATTTTTACATATCATAAAATTATCTCATAATAAGTATCTATTCCCTTTCCCAGCCAGGCTGGGATATTTCATAAATAAATTCTCTTTATTAGTATTTTGTGGCAGAACCAGACTTTAAAAAAAAAAAAAAAGGGAGTGAGGTTCCTTTAAATATAAAAAAAAAAAATCAATGCTTGGGTTTTCAAAGGGCTCAATATTTGGATACCAAACTATCTTGAGAGCAAGCATGCCTGTAATTGCAGAACTACTAACCTCTTTCCTAACGCTATGATTTATAAACCTTTATGCTTTTTCATTTTTGACAAAACAAAAGGGGTTTGTTTGCCCTTCCAGTTTTCAAGGTCTGCTGTGGTTGGACAACTGATCTCTTTCATTCTTGGTGCCAGGGAGACCATCTTCTGGGGGCAAAATGAACTTTGAACGAAATATGACTTTTTTGATAGGCATAATTTTGGAAAACAAAGGATCCTGCAATTCGATGGCTTTTGAGGATTCTTCTTTGTCATCCTTGAAGTATTGCTGTCTCTGTGTAGGAGTATTTGATGTTCCTATTTTCAGAGCTCAGCCTCATCTTATGCTTTCCCCTCTGCTTACCAGTATTGAGTGCTGGTCGGATTTCACAGGACCTTCTGTGTATGAAAAGCAGTGCGAAACCAAATCTTTCATCAAAAATAAGATTGAGTCTTGCCTTATCCTTCTTTCCCCTACTTCTGGTAAATTTGCAGGTGAGCATGTTTCTTGTCTAGGTAAAGCTAGTGTAGAAATTGGAACATTTTTATTTTTAATGAAAATCCAGATTAACACCACTGTAATGCTTACCCATATCCATAATGTAAACAGGGAACTAGGATGGAAGTTATTTTTAGTTTTGCAGTAAACGGTACCATAAAATATGTATGAAACTGAGGAGGGTAGAGTGCCTACGTCAAAATACCCATCTGTATGTGTAATGACTTCCCAGAGGTTGAGATAAATATACATAACTAATAAGAAATATTCCCAAACTTGAGCAAAGATCACTGAGCAGGCTTACAGGGCACATATGTGCCTGCTTACCAGCATATAGCAGCTTGCTAGATTACACACATTTTTAATATATAGAGGATGAAAGGAAATTGAAATGTTTGTTTTCCTTCCCAAACCTGCTCCTGTAGTTTTAAAAAGCTTTCCCCTGCTGTCCTTCAAACCTTGTGTTGCTGCAAGACCTTCAGAAGACCAGCCTCTTCTGCAAAGGAGAATCATCACATGCTGTGGTTCTTAAAGCTGCTTTCATTTCAGTTAAGCATTTTCAGTGTGAAAAATCTATCAAAGTAGCCCAATTTTCAAAGGATTTGATGCGGTGGCTCATGTAACAAGAGGTGGTTCCCTGCAAAACAGCTCAAAGCATCGTGTGATCATATTGCTGCTTGTTTTAACACTTCCAGGAGTAGATCTTTCAGCTCTTGTGTTTACTTACATTGCTTGTTTTATATGTACTCTTTTAACGATGCTTTTGGTTTAAAGCCTCTGGTCATTTCCCAGAGTGCAGTTGAGAGCCTACTGGCCAAAATCAGCCGGGTGGCCACCAAGGGGGGCTGCGTGGGGGGCATTTCCTGCAGCCACATCTTGCAGGTCAAGAGAAAATGAAAGAAACTTCCTTTAAAGATGAGGAAGAAGAATTGTGATTGCAGCCCCGCTTCTCGTGGAGGTGTTAGCCTCCATGTGGTGGGAAGGTGGGATAGAGGTATTGGAAACCAAAACCGACCAAACAAAAAACCCCAACCCAAACCCCAACATTTTGACTATGGACTGCATTTCATTTCAGGTATCTGAACAGAAAAATTTCTTCTGCTTTCTGGCATAGTAGTGGCAGTTGTAGAAATACTGGTTTTGAAAATGACTCTTAAATGAATGAAAGTTTCTTAGGTAATGGGACTTGTTACACAACTGAAAATATCCCTTAAGATCAAAATGTAGCTGTCCTGCTTGTGCCAGTATCTGTTTTTCTTGTGTTACTTAAAGGGTGATGCCTCTGGCAGAAAACTTAGAGTCTATTATATACAAGAACAACAACTCAAACTGAGTTTAGCTCAGCATCCAAAAATGCAGTCGCTTGTAAGGTACCGCTCTATTCCGAAGACCCTGCCTGCTTTCCAAAATGCCCGTAGCAACTCAATTTGTCACCGAAGCAAACAGGCAGAAGGTTGAACTCATTGACAGGCACAGAGGAAAAGAACTGAGATGATGGATGGTGGATGAGCTCGAAAGAGCAACCTCCTGTGAGTAGGGCCAGATCCTGGCAGGTGCTTGAGGCTTATTAGTGCCATTGCCTTCAGGTCTTCAGAATCACATCCTGAGAGAAAACCCACAGATATTTACTAAATGATGTCATCATCTGAATTAACCAAAGACAAATCTTTCCTGTAAGGAAATAAGCTGAAGGTGGCAATTGCTGATGTGGAATCTTTTCCTTAACTGATCTTCTTTCAGCAAATATGAGGGATGTTATAAGCACTGTTGTAGCTTTTCTAAAAGCTGAACTGATCTGTGCAATTTCTCAACTGCTTCTGCATGTGCTGGAGATGGTACATGGGTAGTCCTATAACCTCCTTGACAGCGTCACCATGGAGGAAGGTCACCTGACGGATGCAGGGACACTTATCAGTCAGTCTCTCACTTGAGAAACTGATTATTTAAGCAAATACAATATCACAAAGTCATTTAAGAGTCATAATAATAAGTTATGCGACAGCAAATTTTTTTCCAAACCAGGAAAAAATAGTTTAAAGCAAACACTGGCTGGACCCTTAATGCATGTTTAAGATGGACTGCAATGTTTGCATTTATGCTTTGCCCCTTCATATGTATTGGAGGGGAGGGGTTGGCACTGTAGAGGAACATAGTATAATACTGTATTTTCTCAGTGTCGTGGTTTAACCCGGTTGGCAACTCAGCACCACGCAGCCGCTTGCTCACTCCCCCCCCTCCCTCAGTGGGATGGGGGGGAGAATCGGAAAGAAAATAAAAGGTTAGAGCTGAGGGCTGAGATAAAGGCAGTTTAATAAGAGAAAATAATAATAATAGTAATCAACCAACCAAACTAACCCTCCCCCCCCGCCCCGAGCATGACGTTCTATGGTATGGAATAGCCCTTTGGTCAGTTTGGGTTAGCTGTGCTAGCTGTGCTGTACTCCCAGCTTGTTATGCACCTGGGCGAGCAGGAGAAGCTCAAAAAGTCCTTGAGTGGTCTGAGCACTACTTGGCAACAGCTGAAAACATCAGTGTGTTATCAACATTCTTCTGGTACTAAATCCAAACCACAGCACTATGCTGGCTACTATGAAGAAAATTAACTCTATCCCAGCTGAAACCAGGACACTCAGATAAGCTCTTTTCCAAAGCTGCACTTCCATTAGCAGGAACACAGGTTTATTCCATGCAGTCCTGGGTGGGAAATAAAGTCAGTTTTGTCTGGTCTTGACCAAACTACTTATCTGAGTTGAGTTTATTGTAGGACACGGTCAAATGCACATTGCAGCTGGGAAAGGGCAGGCGACAGCGCAGAGGGACCACCTGGCAGCCAAGGCAGCGCCTGCCCACGAGCCTTGCTCTGCTTCGCTCCAGTCTGGAGCCAGGCAAGTAAAAAGTAATTGTATCGCTGTTTAGCATGAGCTGATAGCAAGCAACTTGAACAGTGATCCCATGTGGTATAACAGAGCAGAGCAGTGAGCTCACCAGCTACTGGGCTCTAACAGGCTGCAGGAAGACATAAATTAAAGAATGCCAAGCATAGAGCTAATATACAATGCTGCCGTGTGCTGTTCAGGACAGTTGCAAGTAAATACCCATGTTTTTCCAGCCTGGAAATTCCAAAAGGTGGAGAATAAAATTCAGTTCAGTGCTACAAAATCCAGAGGGGTGGCCCCACATGTTCTTCTGATGGCTGCTAGTGCTATGTTTTGTTGGAATTGCTTAAAATAGGGGAACTGATGAAAGTGAATTCTTTCGGAGACTAGAAAGAGGGTAAAACCATAGCATTTTGATTCTTTGCCAAAGAGTAACTGCAAATATGAGTGTTATTGGCAAAAACAACAGAAGAAAATGGTATTTTATGTTGTGGCCTCATCTGTACACCAACGTATCACACAAGGTATTTCCCTTTGGGTGAAAACTCAAAAAAAAAAAAACCTATGGAGTGGGAGAAAAGCTTCAGAAGCTGTGCCTAAGAGAGGCACATCAAAACATGTTCATCATGCTATATGTAGACTGATAGCCTCAAAATAAAGCAACCTGTATTTTATGTTTCTGATAATACTATAATATTAAACTTACTCTATACTTTGCCCTTTGCCTTGGCAGATGTCTTGTCTGGGGTTAAATTAATTACTAAATTTCTTTTTTTTGTCTGACAGTTGGGAACTTTAGCTTTCAGAGATAAATAGGTTTTGAAGCAATCCAGTAATAAGCTTACAAGGCTGAGAAGCAACAGAACTTAAAAGTGAAAAATGGGTGGACCATTAATACCTTCTTGAAGAGCTGATAAATTCATGACAACAGCCTGGTATCTAAATAATGGCTCTGCAGAGAGGTTCATGTCAGGTTGAAATTTTGCACCGTGTACTCTGGTAGGCAATATTTATATAGTTATATATTGTGTGTTAAATACCCCTGTAATAAAGATGTAACGTGATCTTAGCAGGCTTTCCAGAATTACCTGAAGAGAAAGTATAAAATTCCTGAAAGAGAGCCCCTCCAAAGTAGATTGTTACTGCCTAGCAGAAATTTTCTTTTATGCCATGAATTTAGGGGTCTGTCCTGCATTTTGATTCAGTGCTGAGATGGCCAAGGCATGACGGAATCACTGACTCCAAATACCCAAGAGAGAATAATGCCAAAGGACTATCAACGAAGGCTGAGGTTGGTTCTTCTAAGCCTTGTCAAGGAAGATGTCAGTGTTGGTGACAGTGGTTTCAGTGGTGTCAAGAAGAAAAACAGAATGTGAGAGGGTCTCTGGTGGCCTTGGGATCCAGGCAAGAGGCTGCAGCAGTTCAGATGGTGTCTGGAGAGAGGTCAAAGGTGTGTGGTTGCATCAGAGAAGAAAAGTTATGGCGAGGGCTAAGAGATTAATGACAAATGGGAAAAGAAAGACTTGGGGATGAGAAAAGCTACGTGATAATGTTACTAACAGAAACAAAAAAAAAAAGTAAGAGGAGGATAAAAGTAATATTGCTGAGTGTCTCCAAAGCATTTTGTAGAAACTGGTGAAATACTAGTGCCCATCTGCACAAGGGGCTGCTGGTATTTTGTTTTTCCTGTTGTCCATCTACATGGTAGTTTAGTTCCCTTAAGACTGAAATGCATTTGTTTAATTACAATCTTTCATTTTCATGTAATGGTAGCTATGTATACCTAATTCCCAGTAGCTTGCATGCAGATATGTATTGAGACCTTTTTACCATGAAATGTCCAGAAAATTCTAGGGGTGTTACTAAACAAAACATTAACATCTGGGGTAGAATAATACTTTTGGATATTAAGACTTAACTGCCTTTGAAATATTTTGGTTTCTTTGTGTTTTGAAGTATATAGCTTACTATGAGGTACGTAGGAAGGAGGATGTCTGAGTCTGGCAATTTAATAGATGCTACTGAACTGTGCAGTAGTGCAAAATGAAGCCTATCTGGACTTTTGGTATAAATGCAGTGACGTATGTGTCGTTGAATTTCTTCCCTATGGGCACAGTTAGAAGAAGCAGATATTAGTTTCTATGGAGGGCACTTACTTCCAGCCCCACTGGCAGTGTGGGCTTGCTGCCTTCCTACCAGCTGCTTGCCAAGGTGCGCACCCTTGCCGCGTGCAAATCATAGAATCATAGAATGTTTAGGGTTGGAAGGGACCACTAGTGGTCATCTAGTCCAACCCCCCCGCAGGAGCAGGGACACCGCTAACTAGACCAGGTTGCTCAGAGCCCCATCCAACCTGGCCTTGAATGTTCCCAGGGATGGGGCCTCCACCACCTCTCTGGGCAACCTGTTCCAGTGTTTTACCACCCTCATTGTAAAAAATTTCTTCCTTACCTCTAGCCTGAACCTACCCTGTTCTAGTTTAAAACCATTTCCTCTTGTCCTAACACAGCTGGCCCTACTAAAAAGACGTTCCCCATCTTTCCTATAGGCCCCCTTTAGGTACTGGAAGGCCGCAATCAGGTCTCCCCGCAGCCTTCTTTTCTCCAGACTGAACAAGCCCAACTCTCTCAGCCTGTCCTCATAGGAGAGGTGCTCCAGCCCTCGGATCATTTTTGTAGCCCTCCTCTGGACCCGCTCCAACAGTTCCATGTCCTTCTTGTGCTGAGGGCTCCAGAGCTGTAAAGAAAGACCTTATGACAAAATTGAAATTGCAGTGATCAGTTGTGAGATTAGCAGGCATAGGGACGGATGGAGCCGTTTGCAGAGCTGGATTTACGATGCCCTCAGTTCCAGGATGCTCCGCTGGTTTTAGTAGGGCTGAAGAAACGTGTTGACAAACACACTCCTGTTAAATTATCAGTTCCTAAATTGTTTCTTTGAGGACTCTTCTTTGCAGGAAGTGCAGAAGAATTAAGTAAGAGTGGGAACTAATTACAGCCTCTGATTTGCATATGAGAGTGACATGAAAGGGAAGGGTGTAGGAATGGGCTCTGGCAGGGTGCACTGCCCTTGAAGGAAGACGTGATGAAATAGCTTATAACTCATTTTCTGACAGGCTGTACTGGGTAGTAAAAGCCTTGGGATCCAAAAATTTTAAAAATAAAATTGTGCCAAATTGAACCAAGATTTTTTTTAATTAACAGGAATTCGGTGAAACAAATAAAAGCTCCAAAAATATTTATGTAGGCTTGCTCCAAATATGTCTGTAATTACTTTAGAAATGCATAGAAAACATTGTTCAAATTTTTTCTGTCTTTTCTTCACCACTATCTTTTTCAATGTCTGAAACATCTCGTGTTAATTAAAAGCTTACAATCTCTATATGCTTGTTGAATTTATGGTGAATTTTTTACCTAGAAATTAAATACATGGATGTAATTTCTTTCCAGCGGGAAGAGGTAATCTCTCATTATTACAACATTTTTGCAACTCACGTCTTCAGTTTCATTGCTTGCGCATCATTGTATCTTACTAGGTTGATTTAGTGAAACCAGTTGTTGAAATTCTAGCTGTCCCCAAACTGCTTGCTACCTCCTGTCAAAGGCAGCCAATATTCAGAGGTCAGTCTGAGTCGCTTCTCTCTTCTCTTTGTCCCCTCTGTCTGCCCTGCCCTTGGGCTATCATCCTTAACGTAAGACGATGTCCTGCATGTCCACCTACAGCTGCATACAATCCTTGATTTTTTTTTTCCCCAGGAATCTGATAACCCCTTCTGTTGTCTCTGAATAAAATGCTTCTCTGTCATGTGAACTGTGCAAATTGTTTGCCATGCTGGTGCAGAGAAGGAAATAAATGAGTAATAGGGACCAAATGGCAGCCACGGAGGTGGTGAAAAATTTGTTTTCCTTATAGCAGAAGCAGGGATACTGCCAGCAGTATCCCCAGCACCACAGGACAGCTCCTGTAAACCTCTGTTTGATTTTGCTCGGTAGCTTCAGATGGCCACACTGAGAGAAGGTGGAGCCTGAGGACAGCTCCTGTAAACCTCTTTCTGTTTGATTTTGCTCGATAGCTTCAGATGGCCACACTGAGAGAAGGTGGAGCCTCTCAGAATTGTACACTTGGTAATGAAGGAAGGCAAAACCAAGATGCATTTCTACACATACAGATTTTGATACCGGCTTCCTGCAAGACAAGAAATCCCTCCCAAAGCTGTCCAGAGATGCAGTTTGCTTTAGCATTTTCTGTTAACCAGTTCAGTAATCCTCTACTCGGCACGTGGCTATTACGGACCTTATTCATAGGGTGTGTCTAACACCCCCCTATATAGTAGGGGAAAATTAAGCACAGTCTGAAGCTGAGTTTTTCTGGAGTGGAGTGCATCTGGAAGCAGATATGTGCAAGTTACTTGTGTCAATTTGAAATATTATCCTGCCTGAAATATCTTTGTGGAATTTGGTCTAAAACTGTATATTGATGTCTTTGAGTTAGGCTTCGTTGTGCTAATCTGAAGACATTGTTGACTGCAAGCTACGATGACAGGGGCTTCGTTTCTGGCTGAGCAAGTATTTCAGAGAGCCTGAATGCTAGGGTGAAGCATTTCACCAGCTCTTTGGCTTCTCTGCCTAATAGCTTCTAACCTGCCTTGCTTACACCTGAGCACGATATAATCTCAACACATACTGGAGCACAGACATGTTATGCATGTTATGTGTATCAAGAGTCTTCAGCAAGCCTATGTAGCCCAAGTGAGCAGGGGTGCCTTTTCATTTTCTACAACAAACCTAACATCTTTTCCACTGCTATCTCATGCTTTTCTAGATTTCTGCTAGCTGGTCCACTAGCTCAGCAAAAGGCAGCATATGCTTTCTGGCTGGACAGCCTGAAGCTATCTGTAGGCTGGCTGGCCAGCTGGGTAGCAGGTACATGCATTCACATTGGCCAGCTGGGAGGGATATTCAATTTTGGCCATCTGGCTGCTGTCTCTTAAGAGTGAAGAAATAAGTCAAAGATGGACTATTGGCAGCTGGAGGGCCTAACAAGTGCATGTGAGACTGTATGTGGAAAATGGACTTTTCAGATTTGCTTTATGTGCTGCTAAGAATCTAACCAGAAGAGGGTTTTTTTTCAGTTGGAAGATTTTGGTTTGAATTTTTCATGTTGCTGATATGGAATGTATGGTTTTTACACTATTTTGACACTTTAGCTGAAAGAGGAAGTTGTATTTCCTTTTCTTGGTGTATGACAGAATTATACATTCTGTGCTATTTTAAAAAACGTGAAGGAAAATACCACTTTGCACCGACTGAAATATCGTCCTTCGCTTCTATATGAGAACATCTCCGTGTGTTGCAATGTAAAAACTCCACACTTTGATCCTACGTTTCCCTTCACTAGATACTCTATTCTTAGGCTACATCAGATGTGAATAGTCAAGCTTTATGTTTGTGGAGAGGATTTCACCCACAAGGCAGAATATGTGAAGTGTATATACACTGAGGTGTTATTTTATTCTGGGCTAAAGATTGTTTCCATGTACAATTTAACAGATATGTGTATTAAGCTGACTGCCACGTGGTTCAGATACATATTTTTAAAAATGTCTACTGCTTCCAGAGAATTTTTTTTGTCTATTTTGTCTATTATATTTTCAGTATGGGCTTCCATTCCTACCATCTACAACTTTGGGCATTTTATTGGGCTATACATCGATTTAAACCCATACAAACCAAGGCTGTTGAAGGCTTAACAATATCTAGGCTGTTTCTCTTTTTACTAGCATTTTGTGGATTGTTCGGGGTTTTTTATCCACATGACAATAAAAAGGAGAAGAATCATTATGCCTATTCCTAATTCAGAGGAACTGTTGGAGTTACAGATGCTGTTTTACTGAGAGTAGGTAATATGGATGCGTCTAGAACAGTTTGAGTTGTCCAAACTACCCGTGCTGGGCTGGCATGTCTAACAGCACTTCCAGAAGCCCTGCTGCCTTCTGGAGTGGGATGTGATATCCTGGTGAAGTTACTATGGCACTAGGTACATGTGCACACGTAATGGAATAAACCCCTTCCTATATCTCATTTCTAGCTGTGGTACTGCCTTGGGAACAAATTCAGCTTTGAAGGGTCTCGCTTCATATTTTGTCATTTGTCTCCTGCTGCTTTTAATATCCTTTAGATGATCAATACAGTTTTTCAAAGAAGTAAGCAGTTTTAATGAAACAGATTTATTAATTTGACGAAATTAGTGTGTGATATTGTTGAATTAAGACTGAACAAATATGATTAAGACTTTTGCCATTGACTTCAGTAGAAATCAGTTATAGGTTCTTTA
>NW_009258951.1:5151019-5191153 GCF_000687185.1 Egretta garzetta
CCCGCCCGCCTTGGTTATCCATCTGAGTTCATTTTTGTACTGTTTCCTCTTCCTCAATACTTTTGTCTCTTCTCTGATGTCTCCTTTTTGCATTTTCCCGTCATTTTCATGCATACCTTCCACCATCCCCACCACTGATTATATCATTCTGGAAAGAAATTTCCTGTCCTATACATGATGTACAGCAAGTACAGGCTTAACAATTTCCTTGAACTGGAATTTCAAAAGGACCTGGACACGATTTGAAAATCCTTTTGTGTTTGAGATCTTTAATGTGTAGGTATTTCCTGAAAAGCATAAAATACATCATAACTATGGTATCCTGGCATGGACAGGTTTTTTTCCCCTGTCCTACCTGTCTTCTGATGGAAGAAGTGGGGCTGCACAATTGCAGCTGGGTGAAGAGGAGTGACCTGTTTGTTGATAGTGTGATGGCAGTTGGGCATAAGTCTTGGCTCCTTGCCCAAGTAAAAAGAAAAATCAATCTTTGTCTTAAGAAAAAAAAAAAAACCCAAAACCATAAAATCATTAGATATGTCTTTAAGGACACTTTATTAAAACTGTTCAGTGAAAAAGTAGCAAATTGCTGTGGTTGTGCACGCTGCGTGTTGCACTGCTACCTTCAGGAGGTGGGAAGCTGCATCTACATTGCAAAGATGCAGACGATTAATCTGAGCCCAAAACACAAAGGTAGTTGTGCAGATGGCACATTGAGTATGCTGCCTACATAGTGTCTATAAAGCCAGGCATTTTAGATTAGAAAGGAGGGGATGGAGAAAATTGAGGAATGGGTTTTTTAGGATAAAATAGGTGGAGCATGGACCAGATAGGCACGTTGCACTGACATAGGTAAATCATGCAGATAAATGATCATTTCCCTGTTCATATATTAGCAAGTGGTATTTCCCCCCCAATTTCAGGCTTTGCTTGGATAGCTAAGACTATAAGCTAGTTTTAATTTATAACTATTGTCATTTATTATAATAGACCTCTGTCTTCTGCATCTTCACAGATCAGCAACAATTTATCATCCACTGATTGCATATAAAAAAAAAAAATTCTCTTCAGTGTTGAGTTAACCTGGGAAGCAGATTCTTCCTTTTGATCCTGAGGGTATGAGCTGCAGTGGGGAATTTCCACTGTCTTCTCCTGCCTGAAAGCTGGACAGTACCTATTGACTCACTTGCTTTTAATGAATACTGCTTAAACAAAAGAGAATTTAAGTCAGAAGGACCATGCAAGGATGATTCATAATTCAAATTCAAAATTGCTTGGTCATTTAATGATATCAAACCAAAATGCATTAGTATCTTTTTGGCTTAAAACACTCTCCTTGTGCATAATTGCATTCTTGCCTATTTGCACTTGTTTTACTGTGCAGTTGTCAGGACAGATGTCCCTTGAGGAAAAGTTTCTGCCTAGCTCTGTGCTCTGGGATTTTCCTAATTAAAGGTTACCAAATGCTTGTTAGAAAGTTCACGAGCGAGGGACAAAAAACAAGCAAGCAACTTTTCTGGGGAGAAGAAGAGGAAAGTGAGAATGGAGATGTGATCCTTCAGGGAAAATGGAGCCACATGGCTTGGTGATGCCGGTGCAGATTCCAGGCGGAGGTCAGGCCCTGCAGGGTGCCTGGTGAGCTCTGGTGGTGCTCCCCCCATGGGTGCCAACCACATGGAGTAGCCACCTCCTTTCTCCCAGCCTCCTCAAACCTGTTTCGTGCAAGCATTTGGTCCTTAGAGCTGTTTCTGTGTATCTGAACTGATTGTGTCTTGCCATTTGCTGATGAAGAAATGATCTTGATAGGTCAATGGAACCGTTCCTGAAAATCCCGTTTCGGTCTTTCCCAAGTGCTCCTGCTGGAATTCCTGTGCTGTCCCTGGTACAGGGTGTGGATGTGGTTTGAAACCCCGCTCTTTAGATAATATTTTATAGGTGCCTGAATTCTGGTAGAATTTTCTGTATAAGACTGGAAACGCCAATTTTTCTAAGGAAATCCAACCCAACAGCAGTCCATGTGGAAGCACTGGCGCAACTGCTGAAAGGGTTTTCTCATTTAGCAAAAGCTGGAACTGCAAAGAGTGGCCATATGCCAGCTCGTAAACAGAGATATCAGACAAATAAAAACCCACCCTCAAGCAGAGGAGGACATAGAAATACAGCAGTAGGCAGGTCTGGGTGAGAAGCCAGGAGGTCTGGGGCTGCAGGGGGAAGACGGGCAATAGCTGAGTAGCTCATGCTGTGTCTGCACCGCTGTATTTTCCAGGCACTGTGTAATGGGAGTGAACCTTTTCCCATCAGGCTTATCTAATGAAATATAAGGTGGGAAATGACTCCTTGGAGAATGGGAGGGAGATGTAGATGTGAAGTGTGTTAATGTGAACAGATTAAAGTCAGTCCAGTACAACATTAACCTGCCAGTGTACTAATTCTATAGTTTGTTACAGGAAATATGTGGAAAATGAGAGATTTGTCTTCTACCTGGATCTAAACTTTTTAATTGTCAATTGATTCAGCAGCAGACAGGTGGGCATGGCTTGCTTCTGCCTCTAGATAGCCATAACTCTATCCTTCAGCCTATATTAACACAAAAAAAGACCTTATTCATTAGGATGATTACTATGAAAAGATGCCTGTGGATGAGGACCTCCAGACTGAGATCATGGGCTTTCTTGCCCCAACACAATTTGCTTAAAGTTCTGTTCCAAGTGAACATTTACTTTAGAAATAGATAATGCATACTTCTCTTTCATAACTATAGGACGTATGCATATAACTAATGAAATATGAAAGGTCCTATATCTTATTCATGAATGCTGAAAGTTGCTCAGCAGCTGTCTTCAAATACACCTCTGCAAGTATCTAACTCTACAATTTATGTGGCAAGTGATGACATGCTAACATCTTTGAAAGTTAAGTATTTGTGTTAATAATTAAAAAGAGACATTTCAAATGACAGACTGAATGAATATTCTCTGGAAAGCCACCAATCTTCTGTTGACAAAAAAGGGAAGTACAGAAGATCTGTGAAATATTTAACTATATAATTTAGTTCCTATATACTATCTCTTTAAATGTATTGGACTCTGATGTCTGATGAAAGCAGATGTTATTCTTTAAGCAGAATTTGTGGCATGTTGCAGAAGAGACTATAATAGCAGCTTGTGCTGTCTGTAAAGACATGACTTTTGTTTGTGGGGTTTTTTCTAATGCTTTTCCATTGCTGAAATGGACTGACTGTGTTCTGCTGAAATGTTGATGTGTGGAAATTGAATCAGCAGAAAATCAACATCAAGACTTTATAGATGCTCCCATGCTCGTACTTTGATTTTTGGAACACACAGCACTATGGGGACAGGCACCTTCTTGAGACACCCTGGGTAGAAGGAGGGCACAACAAAGTTGTTTCAGTCAGAACTTTATTTCTCCTAGACCCTCTGCAGATTGGGTCTTTTCACTACATCAACTGTAGCTCAAAGTATTCTGCACCTTGAGTACTGTGTTCAGTTGTGGGCCACTCATTACAGCAAAGATGTTAAGTTGCTGGAGCATGTCCAGAGGAGAGAAACAAAGCTGGTGAGGGGTCTGGAGCCCAAGGCTGATGGGGAGAGGCTGGGGGAGCTGGGGGTGTTCAGCCTGGAGAAGAGGAGGCTGAGGGGAGCCCTTATCGCTCCCTACAACTGCCTGAGAGGAGGAGGGAGACGGGGGGGGTCGGGCTCTGCTCCCAGGTAACTGGGTGATGGGATGAGGGGAAACAGCCTCAAGTTGCATCAGGGGAGGTTTAGGTTGGACATTGGGAAAAATTTTTCCACTGAAAGGGTTGTCAGGCACTGGAAGGGGCTGTCCAGGGAAGTGGTTGAGTCCCCATCCCTGGGGGGATTTAAAAGCCGGGCAGACGAGGTGCTTAGGGACAGGGTGTAGTGGTGGGATGGCAGGGGTAGGGGAACGGTTGGACTTGATGATTTTAAAGGTCTTTGCCAACCTAAACAATTCTGTGATTTAGCTGGAAACACCCAAGTACCCTGCAGGAGCACTACCTCGCAGCTCAGTCCCGGTAGGAAGCAGCGAGGGCAGAGGGGGATCACAGGGCTGCCCCTCTGCTGCTGCGCGGGCCGGGGCCCTGCGCCTGCCGTTTGTACAGGCAGGGCCCTGCGGGATGTTATGGGTCCCTGTTCCACCACCTGGGTCACCCTGATGGGCCAGCGCCTGGAATGCCTGTAGAGAAGTAGGTGTGTGGCCAGCTCGTGTGCAGCTAATGGCCGTTTGCCTCACAAGACGGTGTGCTACTGGGGGGAGGCGTTAGGAGGTACCGGTCACACTACCTGGTACTACTGTTGCCTTGAGGTGACCGAATTCATGGGTGCCTGGCGTCACTGCGGGTGATGGGTGACCCCTCCATGGGTACGGCTGGCTGCGGCTGGGGGATCTGCACGTACGGCGCTGGCTTGTGCTGTGTTTACTTCGTGTGGTTGCTGAGCTACGCTGGTAACAAATCTGTTTCTCACAGTTACTGGTTAAACACTGGTCTTGATTTATATTTTACTACTGCCATTATTGTTAGTGGGTTTTGAGCTCTATGTCTAAATATTGATAGCGTTTGGGCTCTTGTTTCAGCTAGTCTGCTGGTGTGTAGCATAACGTGCCCCCCCCCACCCCCCGCAAGAGGAATCCTCATGGAAAACCAGAACTGAACAGATCTCTAAGATTCTTCTTTTCAAATTTTAATCCATTTGTGTAACTACAAAAGAAGAAGATTTTGTTTCAAAAGTCTTATCAGCTGGTATTAAAATTCTGTAAAAATAATTGTATGCCCTGCTATACTGTTTAAGTTTCATACCTTTTATATTCCAGCGGGGTTATTCGTGCTCTGGTATTCCCAGAAATAATAAAAAGTCAGAGTAAGGAGACCTTATATAGCAAAAATTCAAACTCTTACAGCTAATTCTTTTCTAACTCATTTGAAAGTCTCCTCTCTTACAAACTGACAGGTACTACCCGATGATCTGTAGCATCTTCCATGTCATCAGGGTACATGGCAAAGGAAAAGTAATGTCTTTCAAGGAGAAAGACATCCACTGGACATGAGAACTCTTTCGGGTTTTTGTAGGAATACAGCAATCTTGGGAACACATTCCTCATGAAGATGCCATAAGGAATGTGATTTTCAAATGGAACTTTATGCTTCAGTGCTTTGAGTGCGTTTGTTCCCCAAATCTGATTTGTTATGTGCTTGTCATAACTGTAAGCTTGATTCTGAACAATGTGAGAGCTCATTGTGCAAACATTAAGGCAACATCAAGTCATTTTCTGCTTTCATTTCAAAATATAAATTCTGTTATCTGCTGCCTTGTGTTTAGTGAATAATATCAATTTCATCGTCAACACCACTCACAAGATAGGCAGGCACTTGGTAATAATTTAGGTTCTATATAATATGTATGGAAAGTTGACTGAAGGATGACACCGTACAAAATTTGCCCGAATATATACTTTGCCTTTTCCACTTAACTAGTAGTTTTCATTGCTTAATATGTGAGCCTGTTCTACCCAATTTCACATTTGACTCAGCTTTCAGGTTTTTTTCCTGATTATTAGAATAAAATCAATATTTTTAATTATCCAAGGAGTCAATCACTCATCTGTTATATATACACCAACTAATGGAAGTGGCAGCGTTCATGAAGTACTTCTCCGTAAAAACAACCTGATCATTCGACTTGACATGTTTGGGATTTTCCAAGGGGCTGAAGCAGGGTCTCTTCATTCTTCTTTCCTGAAAATAAGTCTGTATTTCTACATCCTTAAATAGAATTGCTATGTCTTTATGACTGTAATGCACTTTTTTTAGTCATTGCTTCTCTTTAGCAAAGTGAACAAACCCAGACATTTGGTCTCCTGGGGATACAGTGGTGGGAAGTTTATTGTACATATATAAATACATGCAGTTAAGCATAAAAAATGTGTTTGCAACTTCCCTAGCAAGAGCCATCAGAAAACACTGATAATTTTTGTAGAACTGTGTTATCTTTCTGATAGCTGGCATTATGATACTGATTTATAGATATCTAGAAAAAACTGATGGTGCATGATTCAGAGATATTTAAATATTGGGATCTATGCCGGCTGAAGTACCACGCAGAAGTGGACTATAACCTGGTTCCTGTTGAACCAGAGCAATTTTAGTAGATGGAGGAGATTTATTATGGTCCTGGAAATCTTGCAGTGTTTAAGGCTATACTTTTCATTTATTTCAGTGAAAATAAAATTTCCCAGAGGAGTCAGGCTGACACCCCAGGGGAGCAAAATACTGCATTTTCTCAGCCATGAGCATAGACAGTGCCAGAAAAAAACTCTCCACGCCAATTTTTACCTTTAGAAGAGAAGATACATTTGCTATTTCAGCTGAGAGCTCTGGTTAAAGCTCTGGTTCACAGCAGTGTGAGAAGTGCTGTACAGTGTGTACAGCTGGACTTTTATGGGAATTTAAGCATCTAGCTAAGCCTCTATGTACTTGCAATGTCATTCAGTTGGAAGGGACTCCAGATTTCTTTGACATCCTCAAATCCCACACTTGCCAGTCCTAAAACATAAAGTTTTAAAATTCCTAGGCATCCTGTTAATGCCGCCTTTTAGTGGAGTCTCACCTGGGACGTTCATTATCTGTCTAATGGACTTTCTCATGACATCCTTACCAAATCAGACTGTATACAAAATACAGCGAGAGATGAGAAGATTCACTAGCTGCACGGCTGATTCCTTGTATTAAATAGCCCAGTTACTGGATGGTTTAAGTCCACCTATGTGCTTTTTGCCTTCTATTAATTTTGTGTCTTTAGCATTTATTGTCAACGTATGCTCCTCTTTTCTGACAAGGTCATGACTAAAAATAAGAAGATGGTTCCTCAAAGTTGTTATATGGAGGAGGATTCATCTAACTTGGTAATTCAGCAAAACCCACTCGTGTTTTCCCACTAACATTTCTTTATAATTAAAAAACCTTCTACTATTTTCAGTATAACTAATATTAGTCTTAATTATTCCATATCTAGTGAGTTACTGAAATCCAAACAAAAAGATTATTCTTTTCTTTATTTACAGAAGAGCTATTCTATAGCTTTGTTTTACATTGTAAAATAGCTAGTCAGTGCTGTGTTGGGTTTCAATAAGGAATGAAGCTACAATTGTCTGTGAGTAGCTGATATATCAATTTAAATATATTTGGCCATTAATTAAGTCTCCTTCTTTTTGCATGCAAATAGATTTCTCTCCAGGGAATTAATTACAGAACAAATTTCAAGCTAATCTATCTTTGCAGTCCAATGTAATATTACACTATAAAACCCACTTTCAAAATGAAGCTGCTTGCCACTTAATGAATTGCTATCAAATTTTTTTAAACAATTTGGCAGTATACAGTTAATCAAAACCGAGAATCGGACTATGATTTACTCTTAAATATACCAGTGCGATGCGATGACACTGGTTGATACGATTGCATAGGGATTTGAGAGAAGAACAGTTGATGGATTCAAAGGTGATTGCATGTTTTTTTTAACCGGAATACTGAAATTTGGATTTGATTTAGACTTTTTTGTTGAACATAATAGTAATTTTTCCGTGGAAACAGAGATTAAGGTGTATGCTCATAAATACTTTTTTTTTATTATTCCATATCCCCTTTTTAAAAAACTAAACCATCCTCAAAAACGATTGTGATTATTTCTCTCAAGACTTGAATATCCTTTCTATCAGGAATTCCTCATCTCCTGGAATGAAGACTAAAATGTTCTGTATCTTTAATCCTGCAAACCCTTATCCATGCACTTATGTTTAGTAATGTTGGTAAAAGTTAACCCTGTTCAGACTTTACTATTATGAGTCATCTAACTTTCTTTAAACTTAAACACATGCAAAACTGTTTGGGTGTCCTAGATTGATAGCAAAACCTCTTCAGTCTTGGCAAACCTCATTTATGCTCTGGGGAAAAAAAAATTAAGGAGAGTGTGTATTTTTATTTATTTTGAAATATCATTAAGGTCTGGGGCTAAAAACAGTGATGTTGTCTAGTAGCGATTAAAAGAATTGGTCTGGAGACAGCACAACTGAAGAACGCAGTGGAGGTACTCGCTGGTGCAGAACCCTCCCAGGCTGGAGCATAGGAAGTCCCAGGTGCCACCAGCCATTCCCACGTCCTCCACTGCACAGGTCCAAAGGATAAGGATAGTATCAGAACTTTTGTTCTGGATAGAAGACAAAATGCAATATTCAGTGTAACTGCAGTCCCTTTTTTCATATTTTGGGTATAGCTGACCTCATTTGAAAACCTTCCTAGTTTTTCATCTGATTTATTTTCACTATAAGCGTTGACCTTTAGGCAACTTTATTAAGTGGAATCACTTTTCATTTGATCTTGTTTTTTAACAGCTTTCTGTTCTACCTGCATTTTCCTCCCTAGGAAAGGTTAAGTAGAGGTGCCCTCAATCACATTTTGTTTATTCCCCACTTCACTATATTCTGGCATATCTTTTCTGTAAGCTCAGAGTTACTCTTGTTTGAGCTTGCATTTCCACTTTTCCAAGGGGGAATTTATCATTGTTGATCGGATTTAGTTTGTGTAATAACACAAAATCTGCTCTTACATTTTCATCTCTCTAGCTTTCCAAACTTCAGTAAGCCCTTGTCCTCAGTCACAACCATAACCACTTCTAGAGCAATATGAGTAACAAAAAGATTTGGTTGTAAATGCTTTGTTAAAAGCATATTGCGGCACAGTTCGTGGCAGCTCAGCACACGCAGTTTTTTGTGACAGGCTGCTTTTGTGTGGTGGTTCGTGGAGTTATGGCTCTTCACCATCATTGTTATTTATTAAAATAAATGAGTAAATAACGGCTGCATAGTAACACACTCACGTTGCTTTGGCTATGTTGGCTGGCACTGAATTTGAAAGCTTCATTGTTAGGAAGCATAGAAAGAGACTGTTTCAACAGCTAAAAAATTTCAGATTTGTTTCTTGCACCTTTAGGATAGTGCTCTCTTTCTTATCTGTTCAGAAGTAAAAGCACAGTAAAGATCCTGCACTTATTTATACTGTGGGGCAAAGCTACCTCAAGCCTCCTCCATGGTAAAACCAAAGGGGCCAGCGTATTCTCTGTGTTTACCTTGGGACAATATATCTTAAACACTTTAAGGTAAAAGTGAAAGCAAACGACAAAAATAAAAAGTCTATACCTTTTTTATCCTTGAAGGCAGACAGGCTCATAGACAATCAGGAATCGGAGATCTGCAATAAAACTGGGACTTTTTTTAGTTATTAAGTGGAGTGAAAAGGTTGAGAGGACAGAGCAGGGGGCGGGTGCCCCACTGAGAGAGAAACAGCTTCTCTTTGGGACACTTGTGGTGTGTTGTGGTCCCAGGAAAATGTGTAAGAGCATCTAAAATGTGGTTTAGCATTGTGGTTGTGATGTGAAACAGAAAATAATACTATTAAATATATGGATACGTATGATTAAATACCTATACAAACACATAATTATTTTCCTGAAAGGGATATGAATGGGGATAAAACTGCTTGGCTGCTGCTCACCAAATATGTAAACAGAGTGAAAATTAGGTTTTGGCCTTCCCAGACACGGGAGGAATATGGAACTGCGGCACAGCATCTAAGTTAATACGCTACAGCTTTCCTAAATATCCTGATTTGTTCTTTAAGGTTTTGGCTCTTGAATGGGCTTGAAAAATGTATAGCTGTAGCCACTGAAAACTGTATGAAAAGGTCTTTTTGCAAACACAGACAATGAAAAGTTAAAATGGTAAAAGGAGAAAATGAGATGGACAAGTGTTACCAAACTTGCTTTTGTCTTGGCTTTATGACACCCATACACACAATTTTTTTCAGCAGTTTGAAAAATTTATTTTCTTTTCTCTTTTCCCTCCTTTCACATAAATGTTGGACTGGTTTTGTGGGGGCTGCAGGAGGAAGGAATGAAGCAGTTTCTTGCTGGCAAACAGTTTGAATGCTGTTAAACAGAGAAGCCCGGCAGAGAGGAGAGGGATGTACTGACGTTCGCAGGGTAGCCACCACAAATAAGGTGCGTCAGCTAACCAGAGCTCAGAGCCGGTACCCTGGCATCCTCTGTTCAGAAAACGAACTGGTTAGGGAGGTTGAAAAATGAAACAAACCACAGTAGAGCTAAAGGACATTTCCTAACCAGAATGTGAACTGCTGGCAGATGGCAGTCACTGTAGGTGCAGAGCACTACAATCTCAGTATGATTTGAAATGAAATTGTATTTACATTTTAAAATAGAATAATGAACATGCACATTTCCAAAAATATGAAAATTACCTCCTAATGCATAATATTTTAATGGAAAGTCCAACTTTAAGCAGGGCGCTTTTTTTAATTACATGTTACAGGAACAACTCTGACAATATACATTGTGTATGAGAGTTTTGGCTGCTATAATGATGGGTCTTGAGTGTGGCTTTGTGTTGAGAAGGAGATTCTGTTTCTTCTCTAGCTGACAGCGCAGACCGATAGTTGCAGGTAGTAGAGATTTGCATTTATACCACTTTAATTTGCAAGTTGCTTATTAAATTGTGATGAAATTTAGATGTCCCATTCACCAGATAGACCACACGTCAAAATTGTGTTGAGGTGTCTTTTCATATTATGCTGCTCATACTCTGATATAAGAAAAAAAGCTGCTGTTTAGTGTAATGCCGCCACTTTTTACTGAATGGCTCTATATCTGCATTCAAATCATGCAAGGAGTATTTGTTTTCTAGGGCCTGCTTCTGGTTAAGCAGACTGTCAGAAATTTTACTGAATATCTAAACACCAAAATAGCTAGAAAACATGTGCATGCAGCCACCACTGACTCCAACTAAGCCAAATTTATGAAGTTTTGATTATAATTGCTGCAGTTTAATCAGAATAGCCATAGCTGAAGTTGCCCTTGACTTTCAAGACCAATTTTGGCCAAAGAGGCGATACAGGGAGGCAGTCGGACATGGGTAGAAAGAACAACATGCTCTTAATCTGTCTGTTTTGAAAGCAGCGAAGTAAAAATTCCATAATTTCTTGACACAGGAACAATGAGGGATCCCTAAGAGTTCTTGCATCCCAAATAGCTCAAAATGGGAATTGTAAAAATAAAATAGCAAACACAGCTGATACTAGCTTTTCCCCAAGTGACGCTTTTTTTATTCCTGTTCTGTATATAACTATTTCATCTATTTAAAAGACCTCTTTGATTTTCCACTCTTTCACATTGGAGGAACTGCAATCATTAATGATATGTCAGAAAGTTGCAAAATTTTCAGATAGTTTTTAGACTTGAAGGATAATGGATGTTTCAAGAAACAGTACCAAAAGCTACTTGAAAGAAAGAATTAAAAATAAATATAAGAAAAAAGATGAGAGAGGGATCCTCCCCTGTGAATTTATGTCCTTTTGATTCATCTGGAAGAAAAACTGAGTTCTTGTGACAGGAGTGAAAAGGACTTTGAACGACTCCTGAGTTAACCTTAGGATATTCTGAGTTTCCAGTTGTGAATATATGAGAAGGAACATAAGAACTTGTTGACAATCTTCTGTTTTTTCTTTTAGTAATTGCTGGTCTTTGTTGTATTTTCTCTCTTTGCTGTTTCCATCAATACAAGCACGATTCAATTACTCCTGGGAAGAAATTATACTGTAATAGTTTAGGGCGTGGGTATCTTAAAGGTATTTATACAATAAATGGTTGAGTGAGGCGTTCGTAGGATTTAGTAAAGCACCTGTGCAGATTAGGTACATAACCGCTATAGTTTAATGTCCTCAGAGCTACAGCTCATGAGTAAAAATATTTCCTTCAGGCATCCCTAAACACATATACAGCTGATAGGTTCCAAGTATTTACTTCTGTAAGGAAATGTCTTGCTTTGTTATTTTAAATTTGCTGGTTTAGCCTTCTACACGATGAAATTTGGGACTGCCTTGTTGACTCTGCATTAACTGGTATTGCTTGGCTCATTCAGAGGCAGGCCAGCAGCGCAAGTGTGGTATTTTCTAGATACAAAGAGCATTTCTCACCTCCCTCGTTTACTTTTGGTGGCAGGAATCCAGGCTGCGTATGGCTATCAGTGTGCACAGAGAAACCCCCTACCTTTCTGCCCTTTTTCAATACTTTAAAAAGAGAATAATTTTATTATAATAAGGGAAATGACATTTCCACCAGCCCTTTTCAAGCAGGTGCCCTGCAGGGAGCTTCAGGGACATTTGATCAGGGGCTCATCAATTTGTGCTGTCTTTTGCCTCTTCTTTGGCCACTTGCTCCTAATTTGGTTGGACTCCAGTAGTGCCTTGGCCCAAGCACGGCGTTTTTCGTGACAGCTGCGTCGCTGCTCTCCCCTGACTCATTGTCCAAACAGTTGTCTGCACTTTCGCTTCAGTACCAGCCACAACTGAACTAACGTTCTTAGCATTTTAAATCAATTATATCATTTGTAATAAGGACTTGTCTGAATGCTTTAATTCCTAAATCAAACCATGCTAATCAAGGTATGAGACACATAACATCTTGCACACTAAAAATGGTAGATCTGTCCCGCTCCTGAATCCTGGTGTTTGGCAAATTAAACCTGAGAACCCACAAACTTCTAACGGACAGTCACTGATGCTTTTAACTTGCTCTCTCCCACCGTGACAGCTTTACCCAATATCTGACTTGCTAATCAGGGTAAAGGATTTTCTTTTCTTTTGCCGAATCTTCTTTATTGCCTCTCTAGTCCTTACAAGTAAAATTCCTCTCTTATACTGATGCACCTGTAGTATTGCATAAAGACTACAGAAGCCAGAACTTGTGCAATTTCAGATTAATTGGCCTTTGTATGTGTAAATTGTGGCTTCAGTTTATGTACGGTGCAAACCTAAGGAGAATATTATTGTCCTCATCTCTGAAATACAGCTACAATGTTTTAGTGTTCATGCTGATGCAATTGATTAAATTTCAAGAGCCTGCAACCACTTTGCACTATGTTCAGAATTTCTTTTAAAGTATGAGAGAACTACTTTATCATTCTTTCCTGGTTTTGATTAATTATTTGAAATTTTCCCCCCTTTCTCCCCCCATAGGTTAGATGCTTTTTGTTTCCTTCCAATGATTCAAATTATTCAGGCATAAGAATTGGATACCATTATGGTTCAGCTACAAGAGTTTTACATTAGCCAAAATACGAAAACCAGATTTATAGTAGTTTATATAAAACCAGAGATTGTAAATTGTATTGACGTGTTGTGTTTAGGGGAATCTTTCTTTACTACTGTCCATTTGTGCAATGTAAACTGATTCTTTTACTCACCTCTCATGAGAGCATGTTTCATTCAGGGAAATACATTAAAGCTTAAATTATTCAATGTACTTTGCTTTTAATGTTTTGAAATCAAATTTAAATATAGCAAATAAATCCCTTCTTATGTATTAACAATGGAATAAATATGAGTATTTTGCCAATAGAAATTATGCTTCATCTAGATTTTTCTGTTTATTTTCTACTTTTCAAAGTAAAGTGGGATTTTCAGTTTTCAGTGCATCGTATCTTCTGTTTAGGTGCGACTCTTTAGCCTGAGCTTAGAAAGATCTTGTGTCACTGAAAGAGCAGTATATTTTTCATCCTCCCATTTCTTCACAATACGTGTTGGTATCAGGACTTGTTGATGGAAGAGAATAATAGCCAGGCTTTGTGGCCTGTTTTTTATAGTGGACTCAACAACACTGTTCAAAGTAATAGGAAAAAAAAATTTGAAGGAAGCTATTAGACTCAAGATAGTTATTTCTCTGTTGTCTGAATAAGAAGTCAGATTACTATATAGAAAAGATTTTTACTGTGTTCTTTGCATAGAAACTCATTGACAATTTGGACTCTGTGTGGAGATGTAAAGGTGACATTTCTATGCTGATTAACTGCGTATGAGTAACCAAAGCTCCCTTTCTTTCTAGTACCAGTTGGTATCTGAGTTCACCATAATTACTGTAAACTGAAGGCTACTTGCAAGAAAATACATAAAGCAGTTCCTGACTTCCAGGAAAGCATTTCTAGTGAAGATTATAATTATTTGCTACTGCTAGTAGATTTGAGCTAATACCTAGGGATAGGCATAACAATTTGAGATTCAATCCTGCTAGAGCATGCATAAATACGATTATAAGCAGTTTCTTCTCTAAAGACCTAAAATATTACAGAAATTATGCAAAATTAGTAGCATTCACATGAGCTAAAATTCTTTGTAGTAGCGTCACATCTGCAATGTTGGTTTTTTTCAATAAAAATGGACTGGTTTTACAGGGGAAGGCACTACAGAGCGTCTGCTCTCACTCGGCAAGGACAGTGGCCAAAGGCAGGGCAGAGCGAGGAGACACCTCGTGTGCTCCTGAACCAGCCTGAGATGATCGCACCGTGGCTTTGGACCTCAACTTTCAGCTGTAGATTTTAAAGAGTTTCCATAGGCAATTCTAGCTTTTTTTTCTCCCTTGCAGGCTTACGAGCAGGAGATATTTGAGCCTTAGTCCCTGTGTTAGCAAAGCCTTAACAGGGAGCTGTGTTGTGGGAAGTGGGGGTTATTTATGTCCTGCCTGGAGTATGTCACAGCAGCTAATACTAATGAAGAATTTTTGGAGTTACCACTACAGATGTCTTTATTTCATGGACAGGAGTACAGGCATTCCCGAGGTGAGGGTGTTGGAGATGGGAGTGCTCTGCATGTTGCTGCCATGTTGCAGAATTTGCCGGAATGACTGCCAATTGAGCTATGGCCTAATTTTTCCTCCTCCCCTGTTCTTTCATCTAAACAAAATTTACTGCCCTTGAGTTTCAAAAATCTGTATTTTCCTGTCTTGATTTAACTTTCTCTGCAGAGAAGCGGTGAGACTACCGACTCATTTGGTGCCTGTGTTAAACAGATAGTTTGATGCATTTACCTTCATTTACTTGAGCCTCTTACTGTCAGTTTTTATCCTTCTCTGACCTTCTGAGAGTTTATGCATGGTTTCAAAGCTAATAATATCTGCTAAAACAGGCATCTGCTAGAAATCATATGCTGTGCTACAAATCACTCTAGAACAGATTTGAATTCAGCTGGAAAATTGAGGAAACACTGTTAACTTTATGCAACCTATTAACTGTCTTCCTATAAGAATAAAGAATATGTTTTGATTTTTATAGGACTGGTTAATGATCACCTTGAAAGAACAGCTCGAGGACAGAAAGACACTTAGTATACAGAGTGATGGCAACAGGCTTCCCTTTTTCTGATGCTTAGATTCTTTTTCTTTTCTAAAACCTAGAGAAAGTATCAGATCAAAACATTTAAATTAAGAATTGTCAGGGAGAACCAGCTACTGCAATTACATGGGGGATCTAAAAAATTTTGTATGCTGATATTAGGCACAGAAGACTAGAGCTTTGCAGAGCTAAACTGCCTGGTGGTCTAGACCTTGTTCTTGCAAGCTTGCTTCATATTTTCTTCAGTTTAAGAAATGGAGAGGGAGAAAAAAAATATCTTTAAGACACTGATCATATTTATGAGGATGAATAAAACATGTAGATGCAGGCTGTCTTTGTAATCAAGCCTTTGCACTACATTTGGATATAAAATTCTGATGAACAGGGTCTTCCCCTCTGACTTTTCTGTGCTGTGGGAGCAGGAAAAATAATTATCTTTTGTGGAGAAGTATGTGCAAAATACAAGAGTAGAATAGAGAAATATTACCGCAGGGGGCTATGGGTCAAAGAAGGACAGGATTTGAGGAACTTAGTAGCTTTTTTTCTGAAGAAATGGAAATGTGTTTCTGTAAATAATTCTGCTCTGAGGGTCTTGTAGATGGAGGATTTGGTTGTGTTTAGGAAAAGTAGTTTTGTTCTGCCTTTCCCTGAGAGATGACCCTCTGTGATTAACAGGTAAAATTTCTCCAAATTGGTGTTTGGGGACAGCATTTGTTAAAGACCAATTATACAAATTTTGCAAGTCATAGGCATTTGCCTCACTTTACTTACACAGTGAGCTTTACTTACTGTGACCTTGTTTGCATTAAGGAAAAATGTCAATGGATGTTTGAGCCCCAGTCCTAAAGAGTTCACAAGTCCTGTTCACGGGGCCTGTGTACCTAGTCTTGCTGGGATGCCCCAGATGTGCTTCCAGCTCTTCTGAGCAACCAAAAGCAGTAGCATGTGGGAGGGATGGGACAGTAAACCTGTGAGCAGCAAGGAAACCCTGGTGGCTGGCAGGTGGCAGATGTGTCTTCTACATGGGTGCGTGAGGTCTTCTCCTCTTCATCATTTTCCTAGCTTTGGGCCTGCTGAGGATGACCTCCCTGGTTCATCCCAGGTGAGCCCTTCCTGCTGCAGCAGGAAACTGCTTACGGGGGGAGTGCTCCACTGCATTCTCATTTGGACACAGCGGTAGCAGATCAGGGTGGCAAGTAGCTCACAAAACGTGAACGCACGCTCAATAAATTGTATGTACTGTGTGTGAGGCTTGCTTGATCCGATATGAAAACTGCAGAATCCTTTGCACAGGACTGTATTTCATAGTACTTACTACATATCGGTTGAAGATACGGTAACTTTTGTCTTCATGCCGGGTACGTGTTTGGAGATGTATGTATGGGTCTGCAGGATGGATATGGGGTGGAGAACTATAAAGGCTCTGCTGCAGACTCAGTGCAGTGTGGTAGAAGTTTCCCTCTGTTTTGCAGTCCATTTAAAGACCTTTGATAACATCTTCTTCTGGGCTGTGATTTCTATAATAAGTGTTTATTACATTTATGAATATTTATGCAGTATATGTGATCTGAGAAGAAGCGAACTGTTAAAAAATAATTCAAGGTTGAGTATATATAAGACAAACAGAGAGAACGTTTCGCTTGATAAATTTAGTTTGAATTTGCCATCGATCAGAAGTTTAAACTGTTACTGTGATTAGTGTGCCTCTGGTTCCTTGTTATTATAAAATCCATGAAAATAGATAAGTAAAGTGGTACTGGTAGATTAAAACAATCAGAGCTCCAATTTTTGTCACTAGATCTCAAGCAGAGGTTCCTCTCGAATCACAGCCTGCTTTCTACAGCTACCTTTTCATTCTTTATATTTTTTTTTAAAGCAATATATTCCTTCTTTTCTTTTTCTTTTTTTATTTTTTTTTTGGTTATTCTCTAGGTTGCAGCTTATAAACTTCAGAGAATTGATCTCCTGTTTCCCTTTGCTTTAGCTTAGTTAAATGATTACCTTAAGAAAAGTGTTGTACGGTCCCTTCCTGGATCTGAGATAAGAACTTGATCTGCTTTGCGAAAGTCTAAATCCAGAATAATTAATGTATGTTCATTCAGTTAAATTAATGCAGGTTTATAGTCTTGTGCGAAAGTCTGTCTGTCTCTCAGTTGCTGGTAATGTCAGAGCCATCAGAAGAAAATGAGTGGAAGGAAATCTGGTGTAGGAATGGAGTGTTTGGGGTTAGGAGAGCAAACCCTTGGGAAGTGTGTAATAACAGTAGTTACCTCTTGTCTGGAGTAAAAAAGTACTTGAGATAAACACATTGGGTTTGGTGCCATGTATGCAAATGTGTTGTGATGAGACTGAAGAACGTGATTCTTACAGGATTTATGGCCGTATGTAGAAAGCAGTACCCTTTGGCAAGGATGGGGAAAGCAACTCAAACTTTCTTTTTTTCCTGTGGGAAGAAATACATCTCATATGGAACAGATTTTATTCTCTTTACCACTGGTGTTCAATCCACTGTATATTCTGTATATGATTTTGCACTTACTTTCTTTGTCATGCAAAACCTTACTTGCATGTATGTGTTTCTGGAGGAAAGGAAATTTTATACAGCTACAGTTTGTTTTCTTATAAATGTTCCTTTTTCTGGCTCTGGATTTAATGGTGTTTTTCTTCCTGTGTTTATTTATTTATTTATGTGAAGCTCACAGCTTTTTTCTCAGTCAAATAGGTTTTCAAATGAGATTTCTCTGAGCTGCTATTTTTCTCTCTGCATTACTTTCCTAATGATTTGTTATTTTTTTCCCCTCTAAACCCAGGTTCAACAAATTCTCTGTTTCCCAGTAAAATACCCTTTCAGAACATAGAGGGATCTGAATCAGGACTCCAGAGCTCTTCCTTTGGAGGTTAAGAGTCAGAAGCAGAGTTTATTCCCTAGCCTTTTGTAAAGATTTACATTTCTTTATTAGACTGAGCAAATCTTGCAAATCTAAACGGCGTTCCTCTGGCTGTGCTTGCACTGTCCCTGATGGAGCACTTCTGAGACCTGGCACGAGCCATTCAGAGGCTCCTTGCAAAGGGACCCCATGAATCCCACCCAGCCTTGTGGCTGGGGATGTACAAGATCTCTCTGGTAGGAACTCAGTGACCCAGCAGAATATAAGAGTCCCTGAGGCAATAGTTTGCTGGCAACTGAAAACTTGTTCTCAGCTGAGTGTTTGATGTATTGAGTGCTCAAAGCACTTGTCATATCCCAAACTGTCCCCTTGGGAATCATCTTACAGGGTTGACCCAAAACTCTTCCAGAGCACCCTTTTACAGGATGGCCCTTGGCACGTTAGGTAGGAAAAAATACAAAGGTAATGTGAAAATGGATTTAAACTGATGCTGTTTTGCAATGTCAGGGTTTGCATTTGTCACCCTCTTGTCATAAAAGGGTCTGTGGGGAGAAGGGTCAGGTTTCCCTTGTCTTCACTTTGACATATCCGAGTCCCTCAAACCTAGCACCTTCTGTGGATGTATTTAACAAGGGAGAGGTTTGCTGGCCAAGACTCCCTGGCACTGGAAAACTGGAATAAAGAGAATACGGTTACAAAATTGGGAAAGCATACCAGCAGTGTAAAGCTGCATAACATTAAATTACAGGGCATTTTGTGTTCCTGAGGATTTCTTTAAGAGAAATAAACAGGTCCGGTACTGTGTTGATGCAGCTGTGTTGCTGTTTTCAAGGCTGGGCTCACTTTGGGAATTAATGCAGAATTTGCCATTCTTCAGTGTAGGAATGGCCAATTTTAGATCTGCATTTTTTTAACATGTCAGAGGCTTACAGGATGAAATTTTTTATCTGTTTTATCTCATGTACTCAATCAGCTGCAGGGTGTCCCATACAGGACATAATAGCTTTTTCTCTATCCTTTTTTTTTTTTTTTTTTTTTTTTTAATGGGATTATGATGTGAATGAAAGCAAGATGCCACTTTGACTGAAGCAGCCGCAGAGTTAATAGGATTCACATGAGTTTCCAGATTCATCTCCAAAGTTGTATACACTGAGCTGTGAAGTAGGCTCCCATCTGTTCGTGTTTGCTGCACACAGCTGAAATTGGGCTGAGCACTAATAGTGCTGGCAAGAGGCGCCTTACTGCAGCCGGCCCTGCTCAGGCTCTCCCGTATGATCCAGTCCATTAGGGTGATGTATTAGAGCGGTGGGATCATGCTCTTTTTCTTCTGATGCAGACTTTTTCTTAAGAAAGGCTTTTTAACAGACAGTAGAGCTGAGGCGACAGCATTTCCAGCCCATAAGAAACTTCAGTAATTTTGGTATTTTATTCCCAACTCAGGGCAAGAAGTTGAAAAATCAAGACATTTTAAAGACACCAATTACATTCCAAGTTTATCCATTTCTGTTCAAATGTTTGGTTGAAATAAAATATTTTGACAGTCCTACAGTGGAAATATTTAATTTTATTCAACTTACTCAAAGTGCTTCATTGAGTGAGAGTTTTCACCAGTTTTGAGCCCTGCATTCAGGGAAAAACATCAACCCACTCAAGTTCTAGTGATAACTTGGAGCACTGGATGTGTCTGCTGGGTATCTAAAAATACCCTTTTGGTACATGGGTGATAACACATTTCTTTCTTAGCTTTTTAGTGGAGGAATTGTGAAATTCTCTCTCAGGAGTGGACATGGCCAGGAGGTTGTAGGGTGCCAAAGTATTGCCAGAGACACCAAGCAGGAGATGGTGGTAGAGCTCAGATGGGAGACTGAGGTACCTCAATGCTGGTTTAAAATAAAATTTAAAGAGGTGCCTTTACTGTGAGGGCTTTATTCTGACAATGACAGGTATTTGTTGCTGTAGTTATATGAAAAGTTTGTTTTACTGCAAACACTCTCAGATGTGATGCTGGTGACTGCTCGTTGGTGGCCTCCTTGCAGACTTTTACCAGACGCCGTTAACTGCAGGAGCGCTGAGACTTTCTGGTATCCACCTGCCACTCAAGCAAGATTTGATATTGCAGCATTGTGAAAGTTTTCACTGCACATGCTCTAAAACACGCTGGCACTTCTTTACTTGTGCTTAGTACTGGCTTTCGGTGGAAAACTGGATCAGAGAGATTATTGTTATCATGTGTCTGAGAGTGCCAGCAATGCTTCTTCCCGAATGCTCCCATTAAATGCAGCTCCGTTTTCTTTGTTTCAGTCTATTGGCAGTGTCTCTGTCAGCTGATGGTGTTCAGCACTGTTCCTCCTCTTTCTCAGGGTACATCTATCCTTTTACATTTTTTTCCTGTGCTTTTTTTTAATTTTTTTTTTTTTTTTGTCTTGTGCAACAACATTTTAAGCAGTGAGTTTCTCTTGGCAGGGAGGTGGGGAGCTGGGTGCTACCCGTGTAAAAGCACAATCACTGCTAGAAGAGTGGAAAGGTTGTGTATGACATTATCATTTACAGTTGTAGCAAAACATTCCCCAGGGATTGTGGGGATGAGGAAAGGTGCTGATGGGAAATAATATGATTGTTGATTAATGAAATAACAGCAAATGAGGGATGAGGAGATACAGCTGGTATACAGATCTAAATCATACGAGATACGGATGCCAGCAGGGTAGGACAGCCCATGACACTAATTTATCAGTGGTTGCCACTGGTGTGTATATATCACGTGTTTATGGTTGCTGTGCATGAGAGCTATTGTCCCCCAGCACAGGAGAGCAGCAGCCCTACGGGTGTGAGAATTACTGCTGCCAGGAGAAGATGCTGCCATCCAGGAGTGTGAAAAATTACTCAGTGGGATTAAGGACAGCCCATCAGCTTTTATTGGGCTTTACTGTTATTGCTGAAGAGAGGCTTTTTTCTTCTTTTGTTTAATTCTTAACAGGAAGGTTGATTCAGCAGTGGGCTTTAGATGTATTCGCTGCGGTGTTTTATGATTGCATTTTGGTTTTATCTTGATTACTGCATGCCCCCAGAGTCATTTTTGTATCTTGTTGCTTCCAGACCTGCCTCTGTGGTGGATTGGAAAGTTTATTTTATCTATCTCTTTAAAAGAAAGAGCAATCATGTTGGAAAAATATTAGTTAAGAGAGGAATTTGACTGAGGGACATTGCTGCCTTACCGCCCTGCTTTCTCCATCTCCAGCACTGTTGCCCTCTATAGGATGAATTTTGCCTTATTTTATGATGGTTTGCTCAGTTAGGAAAAGGAAAGCCTTGGACTGAGATCCAGATCCCTGTTTTCTCACAGATCTCCCATTTGATTCTTCAGCTGAACATCTGGGCTGCATCAGTGAAAGTAAGACACAAACTCCTCTGGGGAGCTTGGCCTTAACATGACATTCCTCAGTTCTCTGTTCTTTATAAAAAAAATAGCCGTATTACCCCATTTCAAAGTGTGTTGTGAGAATAGATGCATGGAGAGATTGAGATGCTCAGATACTACAGCAGTGTGAGCCATGCAGGAGAACAGAATAGACTTTTAGACGTTTGTCTTGTGTCTTGTAACATAGTCCTGATAACTAGGTTTTCTATTCAGCTGCTTTTTGCTAGGCTTATTACCTGCCCGTCATTCTTTTCTTTGTTAACAGGCATTTTTTGCCTTTTCTATGCCTTCTGTGGCTTTCCTTTTGCCTTCCCATTGTCACTTATTAATTACCCATTTACACCATGTCTTAGTGTGCTGAAATCTACTGGGGAATTCTTTGGATTTCTTTTCATATTTACCTACCAATAATTTGTTCTTCACTTGGTGATTTGATCAACATCAACTCTTTGGTCAGCACCAATTCTTTGATCATGCAGGGGCATTTAGATTATGTTTAGTAAAATCAGCTTGCTAAGCTTCAGATTCCTATCACAATCTGGTTTTCTGATCCTGTTATCTCCTTGGATATTCTTTTGCTGGAATCTTCTACCGTGACGATCGTTTATTATCTATTTCTTTCTTGTTCGTTAACTGCCCTCTCTTTGAGTTAAATATTTTCAAAAGACTCCAGTTGTACTAAAATTTTTCTCCTTGAGAGGTCTAACGTGATGAGACTATTCAATTGGTAAGGAGGAAGGCAAAGCTTCATTGTAGTGGGGAGAGGACCGGAGAGCTCAGGCTCAAGTAAACCTACAGCTTAAGTCATCTCCTCAGTTTAAAATTGAAAGAGTTGAGAAGGCAGATGAAATAGGGGCCAGTGAAAGAGCTGCGTGTGAAAGTATGAGCTGAGTTCAGCAGTTATGCAATTCAGAACCATTCTTTTTTTTTCCTCTTATCCCCAGTGGTGTACGCTTAGAAGAGTTTACATTTTGCCTGTTCACAGTAGGAAACACAACCAACGCTTGGTTGTAATTCTAACCCGATCTTGAGATTTCTGTTCTTTGCCATTATTGGCAATGCTACTGTCTCTGCCGCTTCAGTTTGACAACACAAACTTCCAGCTTGTGTTCTCTCTCCCAAAGTGTCTCCCAAAGTCTGGTATGCTCATTCTCAGGAGGATGCAAGCAGCAGGTTGCTGCTGCAAAGACTCAGTGGCTTCTCTTCCTGCATTACTTCAGCAACTCAATGAATAAGGCAGATGCCCTGCGTCCATCACAATCTCACTCTTTGGCAATTACTGAGTTTGAAACTGCAGACAACTTCAGAAACAGTCACCAATTTTTAACTCAAACCATCATCTTCCATGACCTTTTTGTTCAGTTTCTGCAGCTGTAAAACATCTCCATCTTGCCATAAACTCCTTTTTAAAATTATATCATTTTAGTTACTGTTAAGAAGGAATCAGTCTTCAAGCTTAGTACCAAAACCTAATCCCTTCTTCACTGGCAAGCCTACTTATTGCCATCTCGAATCACCTGTAGTCTTTGGGAAGCAGCTGACCCCAACCAGCCCAGCCTGGGGTCCTCAGTCCTGCTCCAGCAATGCTGTAGGAAAAGGAAATGAGTTTCCTTGTAAAACCCAGTGGGTGAATGAAGTTTTGTCTAGAATGTCTTTACAGCCATTGTATTTAGCTGGGGAGCCTGGCAGTGTCCTGTGACAGGCAGAGCAGCAAGCTCAGAAGTCCTGTGAGTCTTCACTGTGTCTCTCTTGGTGAATAATGTAACATCATTTTGATTTCCTTCATACATATAACAGCAGAAGAGCCTCCCTTACAAACCTGTAGGGGAAATTTGCCAACAGCTATGCAGCCTTGAAAAAGGAAAAAGAAAAAAAAAATCATGTAGAAGTATATGTTATATTTGTAGATGAATTTTTCTTTGTTCAAATATATGACAACCCTTTCCAAATATTGTCTTTAGGTTACATGCTGTTCCCAGTTCAATATTTCCATGTCTGTGAATTGGGCCTTGTATTTCTTTCTAGTTCATTTGCTGCTGTAGGCAATGAGATTGGTGGATTTTCTGATTTTTTTTTTTTTATTAAGTCTGTAATATGTTGGCCTTCTTCAGGTTCTTACTCTGACAATATGATATTTGTCCTTATGTTTCTAGAGTGTCCCAAATTGCTCGTAGAGTCATACTGATATCATTTTGCTTTCTATTCTATTCCATATTTATATCCTTCTTTAGGGCACTATTATTCATGCTCACAGGTTTTAGTGTTACATTTTTGCTGACAACTCCCAAATCTATTTTTCAGTACCTACTGACCCAGTGCTGGCTCTCCCTTTGCTGCGTGATTGTCTTTATGACATTCCGGTTCGGAATGGATGTCATCAAACTTTCTCAAGTTGAATGCAGACAAGAATGAATTGTAGCTCGAAGAGCTGTCTCAGTATTACTTTCTGTCTGTATTTCTTATTTGCTGTTGACTTTGATGGATGCAAGCAAAGTCTTACATGCTTTACTGTAGGAACTGTAACTAATATGAATATATGATAATTACTGCTTCATCATGGGGGTCTTAATAGCAATTAAGTGTTACAGTGGAGGGTGCATAATCATACATAAGAAGGCCTTACAATATCATTTTTATAATCAAATTAGTGAAGTTAGACAACTGGAATAGATTTAGTGGATAAGGATGCTGACCAGGCATCTGTACTATTAATAACGTGTCTGTTCTGAAGATGAATTCAATATAAAACTTAAAATAATAATATTCAGGAAACCTCTATGTGCATGTAAATTCAGCACCCAAAGTTACAGGCCTAGCAGTTTCTGTGGATGCCCACCTCCCCCTTGGCAGCTGTGAACCAGAAGAGAAGTGCCATCTGCAGAGCCTCGCAGAAATACCTGTAAAACCAGGAGCTCTGAGAGGGAACCTCTGACCTGCCATCAGAGAAAATCATAGACAGACTTGCTCATATGAAAGTGTATTTATGGAAATTTGAAGCACTGATCAATATGCTTAAGATGAATAGCTATTAGTGGAAACTTTGTAAGGTGTCGTGAAAGATTGCCTAGAGCATGCGAGTCACCGGGATTTGGCATTTTAGGGAGAGACAAGGTTCTGTGTGACTGCCTGTATGGTCATTCAGAAAGATAGAGAAGTTTCATGAATGTTACTTTTTAAACTATCTTGCTTTAAAGAAACTCCACAGTTTTAGTTTGTAATGTTGAGGCGATTAAAACTAAGTTCTACTTTATGATTTCCTGTGTGGTTAAATCCTGAATAGACAATAGCTTGCTTTAAATTTTTAACTTTGCTTCAGCCTTTACCCTTATCTTCTCTTCTACTGATCTCTCTCCTGTAGGTCTCAAGCCCATATTGTTCATGGAGAAACACAGTTCCTTATCTCATCACACTCCTATTGAGAGATCTCTCTACTGACTTCATCGAGAAGAAAAAATGTATCTAATTCTTACGCCCTTTGCTTTCATAGAAATGTGCTCCATCTGGGGGTTCTCTTTAGTTTCTCAAGTCTGGGTTTTACATCTAGCTCCTTTTGAAAAGGAGCAAGGAGCTGTTACGTTCATATACTTCACTTGCCTGTTCTTTAGACTTTTACATTGTAGTTCTAAACATTCAAGCTCAGGTTTCATTCAAGCTTTAAAATATTTGAACACAATTTGCAGAGCAGCTTCAAATCAATCCGCTGTTGGAACACCAACATAGGCTCAATCCAGAAATTTTTATTATCCAAAGAATTATGCTTAAAATGAAGAATATCTCTGGCAGTGGTAACAAGTTGAATGGCGAAGGGAGTTAGACTCGAGAGGTGAGAGGTTCAAGGTGATTTTATCCTGTTATTCTGAAGAGACCTGGAAGGCAGATGTTATGGCTTGCAAGAACTGAACTTGTTATCCTCATCTAAACCTGAAGCATTGACATGTGTAAGCAGATTGCTGGAAGGCAGGGGGAAAGCACTTATACCTGGAAAAAGCCTACAGAAAGAGCTTTTCTTTCAGCAGTGCCAGTGAATATCACTGCTTGGGAGATGTCTCTACATGGACAGAGGGCCTCATTGGAAAGGGTCCCAGATTATGGAGGGGTTCTCCCTCCTGTTGCAGCAACATATGGATTAGCAACAACAAGGCGTGACTGAACATTCAACCTTCGTTATGGCATTCACATACCTCTCACCTTCTTTGATTTTAATCTTTGGATATATTTTCATTTACTTTTTGTCTTCTGGCCTGTTTACTTAGTTTTGAATTTTCATTGAGTATTCCCTAATTAGATATTATTTTTTTTTTTAGAGACTACCTGTAGCTGCATGTTGTTTGCAAGGAGGATGTTGAGTAAAGAACTGTGGATGCCTTTTACCATCTTAACCTTCATTTCTTGTATGTTAGTTTGTATTGCTCCAGAGTTAGTTGTTGAAAGAGGTATCTTCAACCACACAAGTTCAGCTTTCATCGTTTAGGACTGAGCATTGACCACCCCTGCGAAGCCAGTAAGCAAGCCAGTTCTGGTTGTTCTGAGTATCTGTAGGAGTGGGAATCTCCCAAAACGGTAACAAAATATGCTGGTTTGTTCAACTTGGTATAAATTAATTTACTAGTGTACTTAGCACTTTACTTTCTCTGAGATAAGTTATAGCCCCTATATCTTAACTTCTCATTAATTTACACTTTATGATTACCAAAAATTATAATAACACACCGAACATTTGGCTGCTGAAAATATTCTAAAATGAGTGCATGGTAATTGTTTGTAAGTCCATGGAATTTAATTAAACTGTGTTTAAAAGTCTTAGAAACTGATGACTGAAAATCAACTAAATAAAATGTTTACAAATGGGCACATAAATATGCATATGTGGTTAGGAAGCAGGCTGCTTACAATGCCGGGCTCGTCTGTTTGCAAAGGCAACATCCAGTACAGCATGTCTCTGATAATTACATTTTGGCTTAATAAACAGAAAAGGGAAGGATGCTTATTTTTAATTATGTTAATGCTTTCTTATTTGATGCATCTCACTGTAGGATGGTGCATAGAGAGAAGTTTATCGTTTATATTTCAGGGAAAAGTGTAATGCTTAGATTTTCAGAAATGGGGGGTGTTAAAAGAAAGAACAAGTTTTTGTCCTGTGTGTAAAATGTAGGGCGTGTTTCAAGACTGTTCTAGCCCCATGAGATTTCTGAAAGGCACACTGAATTGATCGCACATCAGAGGGCTGTTTTACATTTATTCAGGAGTTTTCATGCCAGAAGATTTTGTCCATATCAGATAACTACATTGATACGTCATTGATGTGTATGTGTATATACATGTGTGTATGTGGGATATTATTTACGGCTCCCCACTACCTCTTTTCTCTGGCTGTGTTTATGCTGCACTTAAGGGTATTGGATATTTAAAACTAGTTTTTCTGTCTTGCTTACATATTTATGAAGCAATGTTGGTTTAGCTTCAGCACCAGTCTTCTAAGCCTGCACTGGCTCCTGTATATATGGTTTGGGTTGGAAGGGACCTAGTTCCAACCCTGCTGCCACGGGCAGGGACACCTTCCACTAGATCAGGTTTCTCAAACCCCCATCCAGCCTGGCCATGAATGCTTCCAGGGATGGGTCATCCACAACTTCTCTGGGGAACAGGTTGCCCAGAGCCTCACCACCCTCATAGTGAAGAATTTCTTCCTTACATCTAATATAAATCTATCCTCTTTCAGTATAAAGCCATTACTCCTTGTCCTGTCACTACAGGCCCTTGTAAAAAGTCCTTCTACAGCTTTCTTATAGGCCCCCATCAGGTACTGGAAGGCTGCTATAAGGTCTTCCTGGAGCCTTCTCTTCTCCCTTCCTCGACCTGCTGGTCACGCTTCTTTTGATGCAGCCCAGGATATGGTTGGCCTTCTGGGCTGCCAGTGCACATTGCCGGCTCATGTCCAGCTTTTCATCAACCAACACCCCCAAGCCCTTCTCCTCAGGGCTGCTCTCAATCCATTCTCTGCCCAACCTGTATTTGTGCTTGGGAGTGCCCTGGCCCATGCACAGGACCTTGCACGTGGCCTTGTTAAACTTCCTGAGATTTGCATGGGCCCTACCTCTCAAGCCTGTCAGGGTCCTTCTGGATGGTGTCCCATCCCTTCAGTGTGTCAACTGCACCACTCAGCTTGGTGTTGTCAGCAAACTCGCTGAGGGTGCACTCAGTCCCACTGCCCATGTTGTAGACAAAGATGTCAAACAGTGCCGGTCCCAGTACTGACCCCTGAGGAACGCCACTCATCACTGGTGTACCCACCGGACAGCTGACCTGACCTGAAGTCTGCACTGCCATAATTCACAGATACTACTCATTGACCATGTCTGTGTATACTGCAGTCATTTTGATGTGGTCATTCGTGTACATACATCTTCTCAGTTTAAAGATCTTCAGCTTGGTCAGAATTTGGTCACAGGTGTGAAGTATAGGCCTGGATCTAGCCAAGAACTTGATTTTTCCTCTCCATTTTTTTTGCCTGACACTTTTGTAAAAGCCAGGGGGAGTTAAGACTTTACACACACTTTTAGTAATTGGCTTTTTGACAGTTTTTAAAATGCTTTGCTAAAAAAAAATAAATAAAGCAAACACAACAACAAAGAAACATCCAGAAGAGCAGGACATTGCCATGGATTTATGCATGTAAATTGGCTTTCCGGGTTCAAATTAACTTTTCAGAAATGTCACAAAACATTCACAAATGAAATGCAGTTCTGTTCCGATTAGACAGGATTTGTTCCTAGTTGTTATATTTCAGGAAAAAAACCCCAAAACATTTAAATTCTGTATTTCCAGACACAAATAGTAAAAGTGAATTTTACAGTAAGAAAAATCAGTCTTCTAAAATAGTCAGAACACTTTTTTTGCCAAAGGAAAATGAAAGGGAGCACGGGCTTCTTCCTGGAGAGTTTAGGAGTATCACTTTTTAACTTCATTCTTAGATAATGGGAAATTGTATTGACCGGTTCAAGCTGAGTACTTGGAAAGAAGGAAGGCTGGAATCTCTGTCATGACCTATTTTTATCCCCTGCTAAGTTTATTTATAGCTGAAGTAGAATTTTGCTATTCTGCAGATATGGCTTTTTTTTTTTTTTTGCTTCGAGACATATGAAAATAGGTAAGCTGTAGGGTAATGAACACTGTAATGAAAAGGGAAAGTGCAGTGCCTTCCAGTGCAGCAGCCAGAGTAAAATATGTGATGAATAAGAAGTTACTCATAGACACATCTACCGCTGTTTTGCTCTTCATTATTAGCGTGCGGCAGCCTTTGGATTCTGTTGGGATCCGTGGTTATTTGTCAAGCTGTCAGAGCAACCAACCTGCCTGTAGGTTCAACAACCAACTGTTCAACAGTGCCTCTACAAATGTGTGTCTGCGTGTAAATATGTATGTAGAGAGGTACTTTGGAGAGACAGTACACTATTGGGTTCCTCACTTCTACACCTTTCTGTCCGGGCTTCCTTTTTAAAATATTAAACTAATTCTCTCTGTTCACTCATCAGTTATATATTTTCTTGAGTCATATCCACCTGTCAGGAGCCGGAGGGACAATGTATAACTTATCAGTGTATTAATCTGATAAAAATTGTTTTCATTATCCAACAATCTCTTGTACAAAACATCAGAGGAATGATCAACTGATAAGAGTGGTAGGGAAAAGGTCCATTCTCCACATGTTGCAAAGAAGGACTGAAAATCTGTGTCAGAGGAGTTTCTGAATTTCCACAGAGCCCCAGTGAGTTCATTGCTCCTCTACTAGAGATTGCAGAACTAGGGCAGTTAGAAAATTGGGTGAAATATTTTGTCAAATAATAATGAATACCACTCTGTTTGCTATAGGTCTTGTTAAATAATTTAAAAAATGTATTCACAGGGAAAAAAAAAAAGTAGTTAATAATAGTGCTATTTCCAAATTTTAATGAGATTCCTCAGGGGCACAGCAATGCATAGTGGTATATCTCATTATCTCATTAGATGACTTGGGTTTACATCATGAGCAATTTGGGTTAAACCAATGTGCTCTCTGAATCAAGGGACCTGGCTTCAGCAAATGCTGGGAAAAAAGTTTTCTTGACACTTTTTATTTTTTTTCTGGGTTAGATAAAAATTAGTTTCAGTTGAGAAAATGAAGCTTATGCAGAAGTAGGGATAAATGATCGTCCAAACATGCAATTTGAGGTTATTTATACCTTTCCACTAATTAAGAGTTCAGGAGATTTCTTCTTTCAAGTGTGCTGTTAACAAAAATGTGAGTTCACAAAAATCAAAATATTCCATTCATAGTATTGTACTTGCAAAGTACCCACTGTGACAGGCACAGGATCCTGAGCAACTTCCTAAAGTGTTTCTTGTGAATTGAAAACATCATGCAAAATCACAAAGAAATTGAGCAAACAAAGCATTGAAAGCAAACAAGAAGCAGGGGGTAATTTTAGAAATCTTGTCAAAGTTATCTTTTAACTGATGGGATGCAATGAGTTGGTTCCAGTGCTGAGCAGGGACGGCAGGAGAATCCCTATGTAGGAAGTTAAAAAGGGGGTGAAGATCCCAGAAAAAAAACTTGAATATAACTATTTTGAGACAAAACTTTATCTGATGGAAGGATTTGAAGGCCTTGGCTGACGCTCTTAACTTGAACTTAACCTGAAAGTCATCTTTATCCCATGGTTTCTGCCCTGTGTCTATCCTCCTCTCCCCCACGTTTGAAGAAGGTACAGCCAGCGCCACAGGGTAGCCACGTCCTCTGTGCTAACAGGACACCATACGCTTGGAAAAGCTTTTGATCATGGCCAGTGGATATTCTCAGGTATAACACTCCTTCTCCTGCCCATCCCAGTTACATGGATTGATGGTTGCTTTGTGCCCGTTCCTGAGTCTTCTCTCTTTCATGGGCATTTTAGTTGATTTAGCTGTCACTGTGAGGAGACGCTGCTCTTGAATAAGCATCAAATGTACCTAAACTGGTGAGACTGATGGTCTTAATCCACATATCTTCTTTTTCTTCTAATCAGGAGTAGGTTGAAAACAGATAGATAATGTTGTTGTGTTGCCATGGGATTGTCATACGTCAAATACTGACTTTGAGACATTTATACAAGTGTATGCTAAAGTGCTGGGCAGTCCCAAAAGTGTATATTTGCCATGAAAATAGAAGGAAGAGGAACAGTTTTCCCCCCTATGCTTCTTATGAGGGATGTGGGGTTTGACTGACAATGAAGCAGATACTGTGTAACATAAACCATCCAGTGATAGTTGTCATGTTGTCATCTTTGTTTTTTAAGGTAAACCAATACAGGAGCCAACGATAAATTCAACTTCAAAACAGATGGCATAGCTTGTTTTGGGTAAGGGAGGCAATTTGCAGGGATTTTTAACTGGAAAATACCTGTTTGGTGACATACTTAGAACCTGGATATCTGATACTAAATTGCATATTTTTGTGGTATTAACAAGTCTAAGAAATACTTGAGGGAAAAAGAGGGTGATACTACTGGTCCTCTAATATTACAAAATTATTCTGGATATTCTATATGGTATGCAGCTCTTTTATGATAACAGTGTTTGACTCCAAATTAGAGGGCTGATGGTTTCTTGTGGGAAATTCCAGTTAGTCCCATGATAGATATCAGCAGGTCACCAAAAAGAGAGAATAAAACATGAATGTTCACACTTTACGTGAACTTCAGAAAGTTCTTTTCTCATTAGGCCTTATAGATTATGAAGGGCCTAATCCTGGTATCTACTGAGAAACAGTGAAGGGTCTCAGGCTGCTTTTTGGGCAGTGGCACCAGATACAGTTTAGTGTATTACTGCCCTGATTTATCTGATTTATCTGATTTATCCAATGTTAGTGGCAAAAAGCAAAAATACCGTCTGCTGCTAATGCTTGTCACTCAGCTGCAACGTCCTTATCTCATTTCCAGTATTCCTGACATATTCTGTGGCTAATATTCCTCTTCTCTGTGTTAAGTGATGGTCTCTGAAAAGCAGCCACTGTAGTTGCATCCCGTGTTGGGAGGCAGAGGTTAAACAGGAATCCTTTGGATGACTGACAAAAGCAAATTTCTTTCAGAGAGGCAACTCCTAAATGCAGATTGGGAGGGAGGAGAAACCCGTCTAGTATGGCTGATGATGGGCATTGCTTAATATATCTGATAGAATATGTTCGGGGGTTTTTTTTCCCTTTACACAGAGGGAATTTTTATCTTTTCACAGCTGAGAGCACTGGGGCAGAGATGTGGAGTAAACAGTGAACTCCAGACAACCCACTGTCCCTGCCTGCTGGCATTTCATTCCTGAAAAAATGCTCTGATATGTCAACACCAAGCATGAATACAAAGAAAAAATATGTTTACCCTTTTAGTTTGCGTTACCAGCTCAATCGATTTCTCGATATACTATTCTGAAGATATCTCTTTTACGGAGCAAAGCAGCCTCGCCTGTTTCAGGAGGCACCACTGGAGCAGGTCTTGGGGCCTGTGAGGTTTGGGGGCCAAATTCTGACAGTCACTTGTACGGTAGGCAAGCTTGGTGTGCAGCACTTTGGGCTGACAGCTCTGTGTGTGTTCATGGACAAGACAGCTGCAAACATAACTGTACCTGCCTCTTCCAGCCCAACGCAAGCAGACAAATGCACCTCCTGAGCTCCTGTTTGTTACCTATGTAAAGGAGACATAGCATTAATGCTGCTACTGTGGAACCACAGCTATCTGCTGTGAGCCTTGGTTTTCAAGGAAAATGAAGGAAGGTTGCAGATTTGAGGTTTGGGGGTTTTACCCTTTTGCTTCTACAATTTGCCTTGTACAAGCGTTTTGTTGTGCAGCAGTGTGCGACTGATTCCCATTTCGTTTCTTGCTCATCCTTCCTGCACGCTGCCAGATCCAGAAGATGTGTTTGCTGCTCACCACATAAGCGTGCTTTACCATCCCTCAGCTTCTAGGAGCTCACAGAAAGATTCACCCATGGAAAAGAGTTTTACTCCTATCTGAACCCTTGAAAATTCATATTCTTTCTGAAAAAGGCTGCATTCTTCCTTATTGTGTGTATATATTGTATGTATATTTCTGATTCTATATAAAATGGTGGTCTTTATGTTGTGTTTAAATACTTTAACTATGGAAGAATGAAAGACAATCTGACTCTAAAAGAAGTTTCACTAAATACCCAAGTAAATGATGCAACTATGGATGTTGTAACAGTATTTTCTATTTTTATAGCGTTTTTCTTTCAAGAAACTCAGACAGCACAATTTGTCAGACGTCTCCTCTATGAATTCAAGGATACCAGAAGGGTTTTAAAAACTGTATGAATAATAAAATTATAGCTCCCATCACCAAAATGCCGCTTCCTTGGAGGTAGAAAGATAACAGCTAGACAGACATCACAGCATTTTGGAGGGGAAAAAAAAGTAGGCATTTTGTCTAATGACAGGAGTCTCAAAGGAGCTCAGGCTTATATTAATAAATACTTTTAAGCCCTGCTTCTTGGTAGTGACGCTGGGAGCTTCACATGTGAGCCGAGGATCACATTTAACCCATATTTCTTCAAATATGTTCTTTTGCTACCAATATTTACTACTGACCCCTGTGAACATAGGAAAAAAAGGGCTTAAACTTCACTGTCATAACTTTATGCTGCCAGTTTTGCTCTTTTTTTTTTTTTTTTCTTTAAGGGTTTGCAGTACTAAGATACAAAGATCCAACTTTTATAAACACAGGTTTGGAGGGGTGGGTTGTGGGGCTATTTTTGTGTAAAGATCTCTTTAGGAGTCTGCTCTGTGGTCCAATTAAAAAAAAAAACAAAACCAAAAAACCCCTTTCAAAATAATGGGGAAAGTTGCTGATTTTCAGCATCTAGATCCAGGTGACTTTTAGGGATATACAGTAGCGCATTTGTAATTTAGCAAGTTTCATGGCAATAAGAAAACACTAATGAAAATGGTTAAAATTATTTAAAATTCAGAGATTTGGAGTCTTCTGAATTTACGTCTGCAGTGGATATCTTATGGGACCGTTATCATAGCTGTTGGGAGCTCTCATTTAATGAGTAGGAGTCTGGTATTTCCATTTTGTACAATTTCTTTTTTTGACTTCAGTGGCTCAGGATCAGGCTATAGAGATTGGAGATAGAAGCCCTGTGATACCGTGTTATTTTTGTCAATAGCAATCATGGGTAATGAGATGTATCTCTTCGTTTCATTTGAATTTTAAAAGATGTTTCAAGTTATTTTTAAAACTTTATCGCAAATGTCTGAAATGAAAGATAAGACAGTAAGTGTACGACATTATTGGAAACTATGCTTTTGAGATAGATCGACTAGATAAAGGGTCTGACTGTAAGTGGAAGAATGATGTCAGTGTCATGCTGGTAACTGAATTAGTAAATAAAAATATGCAGGTAATTAGACTTCTTGGTGCTATTAATTATTTCAGCATTTTTTGCTGCAATATGGGATAAATGTGTTGCTTTCACACTCGGTTTCAGTTCTGCCAGCTAATGGTTTCCCTTGCACAAAGAGAGATAAGGGGATATGCATTGTTTGCTTTTCGCTGAGGATTCTTGCCGTAATAGGTTTCTACTGGCCTATTTCTGGGCTTTGTGAAAAGGCCAACAGTTTTCCCTGTAAATCACCAGTTGAAAATACTTGTTGAGCACTTCTAACTGTATTTTTGTCAGTGTTTTAATGATGACGGATATACCATTGCCGTTAGTGTGAAAAGAGTTTATATCAGAGTGAGTTTTCTTAAGCACACTTAGGTTTCTTCTAGAAAAACATGTGTTTGCTCCTCCAGAGCCTGGCTGAGCTGCCAGAGGCCTTGGTGGCTCTTGGCCAGTGGGATGATCTTTATGCAGTGGCTGCAGAAAGTTTGGAGACAGTGGTGGTTATTGGTTTTGTTGAGAGGAGCCTCTGGTGACGATATTTGTACGTTACAAGTAGGTGGACAGATTTCCAGCACCATATCCTGTGTATGTGTATCTAAAAATACATAAGTAGAATGTCATAGAAATACCTGCAAGTGTACTACATGTTCCTGTGCTTAATTATTTTACACAAACAACTGAACTGATTTATTCATTTTTTAAGAAAACTGACTGCTGATACAGCTTAAAGTAGGCGACTAAAATAATTGTGTTACCACATTGATATTGCTCTGAACTCACCCCTGCCCTCGTGTCTGATCATAAGCTGGAATAGGTTGCTTATGCTAGTTTATGCAATGAGGGGATCCACCTCATCATTAATAACCCCAGACCTGTCAGACATTATGCACACATGTAGTAATGAGCACAGATTCCCTGGCAGACTGGCTTGCACATAGAAAAAAAAAAACCCTCCATACATTAAATATACACTTGAGAAACACTACATAACAAACGCTTCAGTTGCAGTCATATGCTGCTGAGAATATTCTGCAATTTAAGGCTCAATCATATGTTCTCCAAGGAAACCCACTGATACCTAATTACAGGAAGATTACAAACGATAATGACAACATAATGAATTACAGAACCTTTATGACTTATTAGCACAATTTCCTGCTATGAATCAAGACATCTTAACGAAATGTAAGGATCGCTTTGAGTGACATTTGCTCATATCTTCCATGATGAGCCTCAAGGGAATTACAAAACTGTGTAGTATTGGTTTTATGAGGGTGACATAAGTTCTTGTGCCTGTTATGTTTTTCTGAAATTGGAGCCAAGGAGATACTAATACTGTGATATTTCCTAGCACGTTACCATCTCTGCTGGCAGCATGGTTGTCCTACATTACCTCTGCTTTTCAACTTGTGTATTTCTGTGGTCGTATATTTTCATTTTACCCTACTCAGGGTCCCCTAATTTATCTAGCTGGTTTAGCTGTCATACCCTACAGACTGAGAATGTGCAAATAAAATTTCAAAGGAAAGCAATTATGGAGTCTTGATAAAGCCAAGAGTACACTTCATATCACTACTTTCCCTTTCTGTTACCATTCATTGGGTTTCAGATACGGTGCTACAGTCATGGACGAGACCATGACGTAGCAATCATGGCTAAAAATCTTAGCTTACTTGATTCAGTCACAAAACTACCACTGATTTTAATGAAGTCATATTTAGCCCCTGACATGCCCCCATGTGCCATGGCAGTGACTCAGGCAGAACTTGCAATTTTACAGTTGTATTCTGCATACAGTGAAGAATTCACTGCTGACTCATAGAGTTGGGTTTCAGTTTGAATAGCTTAAAGCTTAACCAAGATTTCCCTGAGTCTTGCTAAGCTGTATTAGCTCCTTGTATCAACAGTTCAGCAATATCTGGGCAGAATTAGATATTGTGGTTATCAAGGATGGAATTAGTTTCAACCAAATACAGATGCAGATCAGGTCTGAAAGAAAAAGTAAAACCTCCGCTTAAAAGACAAAACAATTTCAAAGGAACTTGCAAGGAATATTTACTTACAACAACATATTATGTCTATAACTAAGCAGACAACAAACGTGATGAAAACACAATAAATTAGAAGAAATCTTGTCTTTGTTTACCTCAATAAAAATCAGTATAAAACCATTGTGGTTTGCCCACATGAGAAGAAAAAATTGCTTGCCACTAGTGTCAAATGCAAGAGCTAAGGTCATCTGAAGAGATGCAAAATAAAAAACTTCATGAAAACAGCATATTAAGCACAAGGGTAATACCGAGTATCATCTGTGTGTGTTTTTCTGTAGAGTTGTTGACAGTGCTCTGGGTTTTACTCTCCATGGAAACTAGTAACTTGTGATAAAAATTGAACCCTGAAGTCTGCTTTTTCAATGAAATGTTACTCATTTTCTTATGGAAATCAGACCCTTTCCGGAAAGAGTCCTGTAAGCCCCCCCTCTCCTTGGTTCTTCTTGATGGAGGGTGGGGGGGTGGGAATTAAAATCTTTTGTCCAACCCTATTATTATCTTGTTTAGTTTTACCATGGTATTAACTTCCTGGAAAATACTTGACAGGTACTTCTTTGTCATCATGCTTCCCTCTCTGATAACTGTGAGCTTCACATGGGCTGGAGAGCTCGACCCTGTCTTCCCAAATACTGCTCACTCTTTCTTGCACCGAGAACTCCCACCCATTCTCATAGCTGGGAACCAGCCGAGGTAGCGTTGAAGCTGCACACTTGTCATGTATTTAGAAAAATTCTTCAGCGCTACTTGAATTCTGCTGTGAATAAAGTGAGAATTGAGGAGGTGGCCCACTATCTGGAGATAACCTATAGTGGAACTAACTGTAGGGTTGCCATCAAAGACAGCTTAGATGGATCTGATTTAGATAAATAGATTGCCAAAGGCTTTTTCTGAGTATGTTAAAAAAAAAAAATCTTCAGAAATCTATTCCAGATCTAAACACTGATCAGATGTGACTTCTAAAAAACTCTTTGATTTTTTATTTTAAAACAAATCTTGCTTAGCGAATGCTATTTCAAGTATCTCTGGTAGGGATTTTAGATCAGATAGTTTGGACAAAAGTGAATTTTGAAATTGGAGAGAAATTTAAGATCAGTATGTCATTCTAGCATTTTTAGGGCAATGCATCCAAGCTGCTGATGGCAGCTGTTTATATAAAACTAAGGATGAAATTAAACTAATTTCTTCATGGTCAATGAACTAAAGCACTTTGTCCTGAATATTTTCTTTTTCCCAGTAAAAATGTTGAAACTGTAAGTCTTAATGTTTGGGCCTTCTGTTATCCATCAGCTCTAATAGTCATACGGCCTTTTTCTTTTCTGTCCCGTGTAGTGAATAACAGAGCTGCTTTGACCTTATTTCAAAGTGTGTTTTCTGCACCATGAATCACTGTTCTCTCTGTCCTGAAATGAAATTATCTTTAACATATGATGAACACGTAAGGCCAGAGAGCCGGATGGTTCCTCCTCTGTTGAGCGGTGTTCTGTCACTCTCCGTTCACAGTCACCGTGAGCAGCGCCGGTGGAGGGGCTTGCCTGGCCAGCTGTGGGAAGCAGCCTGAGCCCACCCGGGGCCAAGAGCATGGCAGGTCTTGCATTAAGCAAACCCTAGATAGCAGTTTCGCAGCAAGTGGTTAACTGAGATACAGTTATGGAGAAAGCTGGTTTGTTTCTTTTTATAAAGAATCTTGAATGGACAGTTGTCCAGTTGTTTACTCTAGACACTGGGAATTCTTGACTTACTGTGTTATTTTCTCTTATTACAATCAAAGCTCAAGTAATATCTTTCTCTTTCTTTTTTGTTGTGCTGTTGACTGTTAATCAGAAAAGGGGATGATGAGGGGAACAAGCCACAGAACATAAAGCGTTATTTTTGGGTGAACCTGCTTTAGCAGGAGGGTTGGATTAGATGATCTCCCGAGGTCCCTTCCAACCCTTGGCATTCTGTGATTCTTTCCTGATCAAAACTTCATTTATATTATATGAGATCCAGTTTACCTCACTTTGAAAGGGGGCTCTATGTACTGCTGTTACCGTTGGAACAATTTGCCAAAAACTGCGGTTAAAATATACATATTATGATTGAAAAATGAATTCCTCAAGATAACTTGTAATAAAGTGTCTTGTAAAGAAATCAGATCATCCCCTAAAGGGAGCTTAAAAACAAGTAAAATAACTCACTGCTTGCAAACGTAACATGTTGCCGAGCTTGGTTTCTCTAATTTACATCACAGTGTGCTGCAGCCATAGTCATTAAGCTGGCTGACATTATAGGACTGCTCCTTGTCAGCAAGTGTAACGTTTTCCCCAGAAAGCAAATAATTAAAACAAAGCATAGATTTTATTCACAGGCAGGGGAGCTTTGGGCCAGCAGTGAGGCCGGTTTCAAATGACCAGAGATGACGGGAGCCTTCCAAGTTACAGGCATCCATGGCTGGCAGAAGTGCTGTAGCTGTTTAGCTGGTGGCATCCCTGCGGAAAAGGACCAGCAATAAAACTTGCAGGAGAGATGGATTAGGAGTAGTTTGGAAAGCCAGCAAGAAAATCAGATTAGACTTTGCAAAACATTGCAGGCAGGAAAGGGTCTCCAGGCACTTGAAATAACCAAAGTAACTATGTAGGTGGGAAGGGCTCTCTCTTGTACAAGCAAAGAGAGCATCTTTCTTTTTCATGAGATGTTATTTTTTTCTGTGTATGCTGAGTGTGAGAGACTTAAATGAATCATCCTCAAATACCCAGAGTTAGAATAGTTACTGTTAACACACTACTAAAAAAATTTTAAATTATATGCTATGAAAGCAAGGCGATAAGATCCTTGATTAACCAACATATTTCTCATGACTAGTTTCTATCATTTTAACACTGATGATTTTTTTTTCTTTACTCAGATTCCTATAGCCTTTACCAATCCATTTCAGCATTTTTTATACATGCTACATGTTAAATTTTGTGGGAGAATCTAATGACCATGGGGAAAAATCCAGATTATCTCTGTTCATCATCTTTTTAATCTTCTTTCATTCTTTTTATTCTTGAAGCTTGGCCACCTTTGTCAGAATGATTGAATTCTCAAGGTGCCAAACCTGCCTAACCATGTCAAAAAAGTCCTCTTATCTTTTCAGCTTTGGAAAAGACTGTCTTAAATTATAAGACCTAGGCCAGTTTCCATCTGGAAAAGTCATACTGAATTAATTAGAAAATTATAATTTTAGTTATTTTTCTGGGAAATTCTGTAGAAGACCATAATTATGATTTTGGATATAATGGGCTATGAAAACCTGTAGGCTTCAAGGCACCCAAACCCATCAAATTTTCTACTGAGCTGGAGTCCCACAAATTCACAGAGGAACAAATTTCTTTGACTTCTTTTATAATGTATATGACTGGTAAAAAAAATAGTGGTGTTTTTTTTTTTGTTTGTTTGTTTTTTAAAAAAGCTAAACCAACTATCTCAGCTATCATATTCTACTTGCTGGATTAGAAATACAAAGAACTGGCAGACTGTTCTGACATTTCGGGCAATAGAAACCCAAGAACTGAACGTAAGCCATTGATTTTCCTTCCATAATCGTTCCAAAGAAAACTAGTTTATTCCTCAAAAGAGAAAAGAACAGATGAATGCGTGCATGTCAAAAAGCTAAACCAACTATCTCAGCTATCATATTCTACTTGCTGGATTAGAAATACAAAGAACTGGCAGACTGTTCTGACATTTCGGGCAATAGAAACCCAAGAACTGAACGTAAGCCATTGATTTTCCTTCCATAATCGTTCCAAAGAAAACTAGTTTATTCCTCAAAAGAGAAAAGAACAGATGAATGCGTGCATGTCAGCCAAACTTAGAATCATAGAATGTTTTGGGTTGGAAGGGACCCCTAGAGGTCATCTAGTCCAACCCCCCTGCAGGAGCAGGGACACCGCTAACTAGATCAGGCTGCTCAGAGCCCCGTCCAACCTGGTCTTGAATGTTTCCAGGGATGGGGCCTCCACCACCTCTCTGGGCAACCTGTTCCAGTGTTTCACCACCCTCATTGTAAAGAACTTCTTCCTTATATCTAGTCTAAACCTACCCTGGTTTAGTTTAAAACCATTACCCCTTGTCCTGTCAC
>NW_009258951.1:5191654-5206676 GCF_000687185.1 Egretta garzetta
GCAAAAAATGTGTTGAGTACCTCAGCCTTCTCCTCATCTGCTGTTACCAGCTTGCCCGTCTCGCTCATCAGCGGGGGTACGCTTTCTTTAACCATCCTTTTCTGGCTGATAGACCTGTAGAATCCCTTCTTATTATTCTTTGCATCCCTAGCCAAGTTTAGCTCCAGCTGCGCCTTGGCCTTCCTGACCCCATTCCTACACAACCAGACCGCATCCCTGTACTCTTCCCAGGATGACTTGTTGAAATAAATGATGTTTCATATTGATAAATAGATGGACAGAGAAAGTCAGGAAATTTCAAGCCAGAGTCAGTAATTTACTTATGAAATAATGATTAGATTTACCAACAGCGCTTACATAAAAGGATTTCACTGCTGCTTAATAAGAAGTTCAGTTTAGAAGTTCATAGTCGAGAAGTGCAGAGTTGTAGGTCTTGCTGGAACACCTGCAGCACCTTTCTGCAATCAGTAAAAAGGAGGAACATGTCACCAGGTAGTTGTTCAGCACATTGTTTTATTTCATTTTTGCATCCGTTCCGAAACCTTTTAGGCTGTTCTCAAAGTTAAGGCGACAATTCCAAATGGCCGTAGTAGAAACATTAGATCTGATTTTGAGCTGGAGAATTGGACCAGCATGTGATCATAGATAGGCAACTGCTTTATAGTAAGAGCAAACGGCTGCGTGGTTGCTGAAGAATAGCTGCTACTGGAAACCAGAAACTATAAGAAACCGATCATAAACCTTAGCAACTTCAGGCTCATCCTACTTTTATAATGGAATGAAGCAATTTGCGTGGGTGTGTTGTCAGATTTGCTGTGGTTCAATTTCCAGTTTTTATTTAGTCCTTTCAGTCTATTGCACAAAAAACCTCTGGCATAAATTGAGTGGTTTCTCCTTCCACTTCCCAGTGATTCAGTTCTGTTTATTTATCATGTCATTAAGCACCCCAAATTTATAGAGCCTGAAAGTATATTTATTTTTGAGTGGGCATTTGGGTGGAATCCAGTGGAAATTAAGACGATGCTTGAGAGCTCTTATCGAGTGAGGTTATTTTCCTGTCAAAGCCACAGTTAGGAATGAAATCCAATGCCATTTTGCAAAGTTTTCTGAAAGGACATTTCCCACCCATTATTGGAGAAGAAAGAATTATTCAGCTTATGCAAGTCTCTTGACACATTAAAGATCTAGAGAGTCTTTACATGCACATCAATGTTTTATTACTGCTTCAGTTTGAAAGACTAATTTGAAAAACATGCCCTCATTCTAATAATTGAGACCTTTTTTTGTTTGTGAGGGTTCTTCAATAGCTTGTTTATTAATCAAATCGCAAACAGATGGCAGTGAGTTGTCTTTATCTTTTTTTTTTTTTTTTTTTTTTTTTTTCTTTTAGCACTGTATTTCTCTCCCACCTGACCTCATTCACTTTCGATCAGAGATTTCCCAGTCAGCTGTGTGGTGTTAGCTGAAAAAAAGAGTGTAGTAGCATATACAAAGTTGACATAAAAAGATAATGGCTAATAAAAATAACACCTGGAAATTTCCTTGTAGCCATAGAATAGTTCACATCTTCCCAACTTCTGTAGAAAAAGCCTGCAGAAAGGTTTTGTCAGCATGGAACCAAAGTGAAAATAAGTGACCAGCAACACTTAGTTATCTTCTAATATTTTTCTGGTATGTCATGTGATGTGACAGGAGATCATATCTGCTCTGACTGCTTCACAGTGGATCTCAGTTATAGTAGATGTGATGAAAATCCTAAGAAAGCTAAAGGTAATGAATTCCTTGAGGAGGTTTTGTGAAAGAAGGGGTCTCGGCACCCGCTGGTGGCCATTTGCCAGGCTGCCGTGTCACTGCAAGCTTGGACCCTGGGAGGGACATCTGAAAACTGTCCCAGTCATGGCAAGACTGGCCTGTCAAAGTGGAGGCTCTGCATCCAAAATTTCATTTTGAAATAACCACAAGTAAACATTCTACAATGTTTATGTGTAGTTATTGTAACTGCAGCCCGTGATCTCCCCTGTGTGTGCTTGACAGCGCTATGGCAGTAGATGAATCTTCCTTGTCTCCTCCAAACGTTTTGCTAATTGAGAAAACTCTGATCTTAAAATATTAAAGAAGAATTTATGTTGCATGCGCTGAAGCTGCTCCTGTAGTAATTGTATTTGCTGAATTTTTTTGAGTTACAATGAAGACAGATTCTATTGGAGAAGTCTAATCAATCTATGGCACCTGAGCAATTTTAGGTTATAAATGCAAAGTTCAGAATTACTGAAATTTATCACTTTTTTTCTCTCATTAATACTAGTGGAAGAAAACAGTCACCTTTGACATAGCCCAATAATATTTTATCTAATGAAGAATACTCCTGCCTCACTTATTTCTGCAAAATTCCTCACCCTTTAAATAGCTTGTAGCATTATTATTTTAAGAGCCAGACCTGTCCATTCTTGTCCTCTTTGAAATGAGGCAGCCTTGGTGATACAAGATGTGTATAATCAAGACACATACAGCAGGAGAGTTGGAAGTCTCAGGTATTCAGTAATAGCTGTTTAGTATTTGAAGAAACTGTATGCTCAAATTCTATAAATATGTTATTTAAGTCAAGCAAAACCAACTCTCGAGCGGCGGAGGGCAGAGAACATTAAATCTTGAGCTACTGAAAAGTCAACTTCTGTTTTTAATAGGCTTTAATTTATTACTGTAAATATTGGCAGAGCGGTTTCTTGGTGGCAGCGACAAATACTCAGACTGAGCAGCTGCGAGGGGGAGCGAGCAAGTGTGCTCCTGATCTTTCCGCAGCCTGCAGCTCAGCAGCAGGCTCCATTTTAATGCACGTTGTTACAGGGATGGCTAAGGGGCTGAACGATCAGCCTCCGCCAAGAGGGCCACCTCTCCAACAGCAGCAGCTCCTGGGCAAGGGCCATTCGGCCAAGCTGCACGTGTGACACCGGTGCCGGCAGCACTCTGGTGTAAAGATCGTCTCTGTTACATCTGGTTTGAGAATATATATAGTCTGGCTTGCCTCTCCTCTAATTATTGCCAATGTCTTTACCACAAACCTGTTTTTTGCAAGGACAAGAGGTGAGAGCCAAGGCTAGGGAAAGTGGGGTTTGGTGCTGAAGCCCATGCAGAAAGGTCCTCTGTGTACATCGCTTTGCAAGAAGCAGCTCTCAACTTTGGATTTGGTCTGGCATACTTTCTAGTTAGTGTTGAGAGTTACTGCTCTGAAATGTAGTAGTTTTGTTTGATTTTTCTGCCTTTTGAAATGTTGGAGTGACTGCATGGTTTTTTATCTTCCCATAAATTTAATTTACTGCTTTCACTGACTACCTACAGTAGATTTCCAAGAAGAAAACTAATGTGACCTCAGTCAGTTTGCATAGAGTATTTCATTAGCCATTATGTGTAGTTTATGATTTAATCCATTTTCAACTCTTCCTGTAAGTACTTATATTTTTCACTTAATTGTATCCATTTGATCCTCAGCAGTCCTTCAAGAGACAAAGTTATTGGACCATTATCTAGCCATGAAGCATTGATTTGTACTATATAAAGAATGTATGGATCTTGCTCTTTTAAAGTGTGAAGACCTCTTTGTACTTGATCTTGTAAATGAGAGGAATGCTTTTCCCTTTGTGGACTTCAGTCTGAAATCTGTCCAGATCACTACTTTATTTCTGTTTAGTGATATGCTGTCTATAACCCCCTATAAATGGCGTTTGCATTTTTCTTTGAATCCTGATATTTATAGTCTGATGAAGTGACATGCCTAAAGCAAGAACATAACAGCTATTTACAGGATATATCTGGATTTTGTTCGGAAAATCATGTTGTTAAAATGGAGTTGCCAGTCGATACAATCAAGGGAACTGCCACAATAGCCAACTGGGGTAAGCATTTCTAAAGGTTGGTGACAACAAACAGTGTCTCTTCAGCACCATCACATTTAGTAGGGTGAGCTACCAGCCGGCTTGGTTGCAATAAAAGTCTGGAAGGAGTGTCAAGAATTATTACAGCCTCCTGGTTAAGTGATTCAGCTCACAGCCCAGATAAATCCAGTGCTTGGACGCGCTCGCTGTATACAATCTATTTCTTGGAGGATTCAAAGTCTTTGTTGCAATTACAAAAATGAGAAGGTACCTTTTGACCTTTTCTAGAACAGATGCGGAGTATCATTTGTATCTATTGATGCCTAGAGATTTGATGTGAGGAAGAGGTTATAGCAGAAGTCTCCATCTTTTAAACTTTTGTGACCAACTGGGCCACTCGAGATCTGATGGTGGGAGCAATGTACTGTGTGTGCACACAGTGTCTGCTCGTGTTTATGGGAGGAGAATGGAGGACAGAAGAAATGCTGTTGGTGGGTTTAAATACACTTTAAAATCACCCTGAAAAATTAACATGGATTCTGCTAGTTTTTGTGTTCACCTGTGTTTTCTCACCATGCTAATGTGAAGGCTCTTAGCCTTCAGTATTCAGGTACCAAACTCCTAATGAAATCAATGGATGATTTTAAAGACTGGGTGTATGCATTTGGGGAAGATTCTTACTTTTCTTGTATGTATGAGTGGTACCCCTTAAAGCAATGATCGGGATTACCACAGTAACAATCACAATGGCTGAAATCACTGTCAAATCTGACATAAAGTTGAAATGTTTTAAGTTAAGCGTTAGTTAAGCTGCAGTGCTGGAGGGTTTGAGATTAACCGTTAACCCTTTTTCCACAAGTAAGTGCTACTGTCATAAAAATCTCAATGCAGTTCATAAGGAAAAATGGGAAACAAGGTTTTCTATTAAGTCATTGCAAGCCAATTATTTACATGTTTTTCATTCCACATCTAATATCTTAAACACTCTTTTACTGGAGGAGGTTCATATATGGAAGTTTAAAAAAAAAAATCTACTGCTTTGTGAATTCAGTAAAATGAAAGAAAAAGTGCTTCAGAAGTCATTGCAGGTCTTACTTCTGTTGAGATTTAAATGGAAATGCTCAGTTGAGCAGCAGAACTGTTGAGAAACTACCTAATTGCCAAGCTGTTGATGATGTGCTGTGGGACCAGGGTGCCACAGGATATTAAAATTAAGGCCTTTGCTTTCCCCTCAACTGTATGCGAGGTTACATGAGGGACGGGGAAAGGAGAGGAGAGAGCGACAGTCCCTATTTGTCTGAGGACATCTGTCATCTGGATTACATTTGCTCCTTCAGGTATCGATGCCGATGGCTGTAAACTCCTGGGCAGGGAGGTTGGGCAGGGTTTGACTCATGGAGGGGGATAGGATTCTTGCGACTCTTAACCACTTGCTTTTCAAGAACTATCTAGTTTAATTTAAGGACCTTCCTTTTGTTCAGGTATAGGTAAAGGACATGCAAGTCAGTTGTATGTATAATCACTAATTCTCTGGTTGTGTCTGTGGAAGCCAGAAGAGAAGTAGCTGAAAAGCTTGGTACTGTATGAGCGGCAATGACGTCTCTTGAAGGTTTTTGTGTGCTTCAAAATGGATGCATTGGTACCTCATGATTCTTTATTTGCTCTCTGTTAACATCCTTGTGTCAGAAAGTATACCCTGGCTAAGGAAAAGGGGAGCAATGCGCTCTCAATGCACTTATGACTTCCCCAGTGGCTTGATTGGTGGTAGTTTTTTGTGGAAATTGCTCCTAGGGAACTATCAGTGGGCTTTGCAAGCAAGTTATGACAGCGTACCATGTGCACACAACCCCAAGTCAATTAGAAAAAATGAGCCTGAACAAGGGAATGTAGGCTGCTGTTCCGAGAAGGGCACCATGTTCTCCCCCTGACACGCGTGGATCAGAGTGCAAATCACGTCAAGCCTTGGTTTAGGCAAGAACTGGAAGGTTAGCAACTTTTCTGAGAAGTGCATTTGACTACTCAATTCATACGCTCTTTATGTATATATTATTTGGTATATGTAGTTAGATGCCATGGCTAAATTTTGTTTATGCCAAATTTTAGGAGTTCATGCAAGCTAAATGGATACATTTTTAACTGTCTGTCTCATATATCCAGTTTTTTGCCTCACCGTTTCTGCCTTACCTCAGTGCTGCTTGCAAAAGCTTGGTGGGCTAAGGTTTACCCAAGTATCAACACAACTTTAAACTGGTTTTACATTTGGTGCCACCATCTAAGGGGATTAGCCCTTGTACAGTCTCTCTGAAACCACAGTAGTGTCCTCAGCTGAGAAATGGCATTTACCGCAAATTTAACAATTTAAAGGGAAATGCAGGAAGTCTGTTAGTGAACTAGAAAGGGAGAGAGATCTAAGGTTTTTGGTAAGGGATTTCCCCATGGTTCAGATGAATATTTTGCAAACAGAAGGCAAATGCAGCAGAAGCAGATGGATTTGTGATTGGTAAAGAGCTTGATGTAAAATCTGCGTTGACATTTGCCTCACGAAATCACTGGTGTCTCATTATTGAGTAAGGAGATGTCTGCTGCAAAGGCTCATTCTGCTATGGTGAAATGTAAATGGTTGCATACTATGTTTTAAGACTTGTTGGGAGGTCACTGATACTCTGATTTCAGAAAAAAAAACTCGTTTGAGAGTTTTCCTGAATAAAGGGTAAAAAAAAAAAAAAAAAAGACAGACAAGACAGCAGCCGAGCCTATTTCAACTAATGACATGAATATGCCAAAAATTTTGCTTATTAGGTCCAAAAGTCCCCTTAAGTCAAAACTGGGCCTTTGTACGTGTATCCTACTGCAACTATCTTAAAATTCTTGTAGGGTTTTTTTTTAAAATGTCTATCAGTTCTTTTAAGTTTTTCCTTTGGTGAGTTCTAATGAGAATATATTTATAAAGAGCATATTTATAGTGACCCCATATCTGATATGGTACAATATACCAGCAGTTCTGGAGGAATGCTCTTTCTTTTTCTAAGCCCACTCCCATAGCAGTATTTCATAAGAAAGTCATGAGTGGAGAAAGGAGCTGGAATGCTCTAGGTATACATGTTACCTTCTTAGTAGGCTATTACTAACAATTATGTCTACTAAAAGCACTGTCTAATGGAGGCTGAGGCAGAAACAATCCCTGTCCTGAGGTGTTCTTGCAGTGGGCAGGATGGGAACATTCCAGAGTCTCCCCTCCCGGACAGCTGAAGTTGTGGGTACGAGCATACCTTAATAAAGCAAAAAGATGAGTAGTCAAAAATATAGATACATTAGGCTATAAGGGCATCTTCAGTACTCCTGCCTGTGAAAAACATGGAAAAGTATTTCTATCGAGAGCAGGTTAAGCCACGGCAGGCAGGGCTGGGTGCTTTCAGCATCAGCCAGGCTGTCATCCTGTCCTGCTTTCATTTTGTGTTTTATATTTGAGGAGCTGAGCTCTGAAAGCTGCAAGCGCATTTTCTGGGGTCTTGCAAAGGGCTCCTTCACCCCACATCACCTGATCCCGGGTGCCTTCCCAGCACGTCTGCCTCTGCGCGTGGGGGCTGATGCTGCCCAGCAGTATCTGAGCTGTTCCCGAGCCAGGAGAGCAGGACCAGAATCTGAAGGAAAGGGCTCCCCCAGGCCTCCTGAGATTGATGGGAATGTTCGTCTATAGCTTGTTCCTAATTAACACTTGCCACAAATCTTCTGATTGTCAAATTCTGGTTGTCGAAGAGGCTCTCGAGCATTACAACCCTTTGCAGCCATTTATTCCTTTGCCTTGTATTTCTGTGTTAATATTCAGCAAATCCATTTGCTAGTCCCTTGTGTGCCATGGGCAGAGCAATTGCTAGACTTGGAGGTTTGTTTAAGTCATTATGAGTGATACTACTACGAATATTTCTTCTACTGAGATGGCACAGTCACTGGCTGAGATAATCCTCCCTGGAGTTACACTGGCACTATTTCAAGCTAACAGGTTGCCCAGGGAGGTAGTGGAGGCCCCATCCCTGGGAACATTCAAGGCCAGGTTGGATGGGCCTCTGAGCAACCTGATCTGGTTAAAGATGTTCATGGCTCACTGCAGGGGGGTTGGACTAGATGACCTCTAGGGGTCCCTTCCAACCCAAAACATTCTGTGAGTCTATGATTCTAACACAGTCTGCAAGACTTAACACATGAATATGATTCCCTGGTGGTTGTGTAGACCATTGGGGCATATGCACCCAACACACATTCCAGTTAAGGGCAGGAGTTACAAAGGGAAAATTAAACAGTCCTCGCGTTAACCTCATACTGATTTGTGCAGGTGACTATTTGTACAACCCCTTTGTCCTTCTCATCTTTCCATTCAGTCCATGTCTGCATCTCGTGAGAGCCTGATTTTCCTGAAGGAGACTCACGGGTGTCCTGCCCCCTGCATACCATTGCCACCAGTCACCTATTTTCAGAACCAACCTGTTGTCACTCCTGCAGTCTGTGCTTTCTTTATATATTTTTAGGAGAGGAAGGTGAGTTTAGGTGTTGTAGAGTGTGTGCGATGGATAATGCCTGTGTTTGTTCTGTTTTGCTTAAAAAACATCACAGGAGAATTGAAAAATGTTAGCAATATTTCTAGGCATGCACATTATTCCAAATACACGCTGATAAATTATGCATATTTAATATATTAATCATACCCACCTACAGGCACATAATAATGTGAATCATCTTTTTATTAAAAGGAATATCATTTTATTTTCTTCCTACTTTGCCCTTATCACAAATTTTGAGGAACATTCATTGCACAGTTTAGATCACAATAGGAAATGACTGGGAACTGAGTCTTCGCTTCTGCACTAAACTCATTTTGTTCTGTTGAAGAGGTTTTTTGTTGGTTTCTTCAGTAGAAAGCAGCTCATAATATGAAGTAGCACTGCTGATTTGGTCCCACCATTCCTGAAAGTAATGTTTTCTGGCTGAAGTATGTCATTTTGACCCACATACCTTACCTAATGGCTCTGTCCCATACTGATCTCATAACCAAAGCCTATGTTTGCTACTGGTACGTATGTTCCTTTTCCGAGTCGTAGTGCACTATTTTCTGCATGCCAAATCCTTTCTACTTCTAAATTTGTAATGAATGCTGCTGCTGGTTTTTCTAGGTTGCTCTTTTCTATCTAGTGTGCTTTCATTTAATACACAGTGCAAATGTGTCTTCTAACTGTAGCTAAACTCTAGCTGACAGCACCTTATGGTAACGTGGCAAATAATAAGACCACTTTGTTATCAAAAAAATAATTTAAAATGCATAATGAAGAATTCATTATAATCTGTTATAAAAGCAATAAGAAAGGCAAGACAGCATTTCATAAGGCCATAAAACATGCCCCATGCAGTTAACCTTACAGCACAATCTAACTATGAGTAAATTATGCCATAAAATAAGCCTTGCCATCCTTAATTGCTTAATTAACACTGTATTTTAAAACAGAATTTTAATATAAGGTGTTGCTAAGCACCAGAGATATTCACCTGAGATAAAATTTAGGCAAGTGAAGTAATTTCTGATGTGTTTACAACAGATCTCATGTCAGCCTCTCCTACAGCTGTTATTACGAGGCTCAGATTTGACTTCCAATGCAGCCAGTTTCTGGGGGGTAGAGGGGTTAGGGACATGCTTGGGGCATCACAGGCCAAAAAATGTCGTCAGGCTGAGGCAGGACAACAGGGTGCCTCCATAGCCTTTCACTGAGACACTTCACTGGCATCCTGGGGTCAATTAAGTTGATATTCCCCATTAAAAATCCCATAGCACTCCCCCAAGACTTGCTTACCCCAGCCATATTTCTGTCCCCATCAGGATGGTTTGTCAGAGGAGTGCTGAGCGTGGCCAGCCCCTGGAGACCCCCAGGAGTTGCAGGGGCTCCACCTTGGCAAGGGCCAGGCTCACAAGGTCACCATTTCTCTACAAGGTGCCCTAAGAGACAGCTTGGGGTTGCAGGGCAGACCTGAGCAGGGCGGCAGTACTTTTCCTCCATGCCACTCTCCTCTGGAGATGGTGGTGGTCCTTTCATCCCCTTCCCTATGACTCACAGGAGCTGTAAATCTGATTGCTAATTGAGGGCAATTTTAAATGCAGTCTTAGGGTTTGGGTCAGGGGGGATCCCAAACGGCTGCTGCTACTAAGACATATAATGGTATGTGCTCAATAGTAGCCTGGGTTGCAGAGCTGCTGGCCTCCCAGGTCATTTGTCTGGAAGAGTGATATCGTCAGCAAGAAACTGCAGCTATTTTTAGATGAATATTTATTTATTCATCCCCTATGCCGCCATGGGACAGTATCCACAGTGACCCAGCGACAGACCCATTAGTGCCTGAACAGGGAGAAGTAGTACACAGATAAATCATCTTCAACTGTGGAGTGGTGTGTTGTGAAGCTTAATTAATTAAAGTTTGTAAAGTGCTATGGGATCTTTTCATAAAAGGAGCTCTGTGTGTCTGTGCTTTTATTATTGCGTTTATATAACCCTGCAGTGATGCTAGGACTAAGCTGGAATCTAACGGAGCATTATGGCTTGGAATGGCTGCGTAATACAGGACAGAGACAAGTTTCATTTTTCTTTTGTTTTTTGTTTTTTGTTTTTTTTTTTCCTAGATATACCTTCTGCCGGAAGAGGCAGTCCAGGGCATGGTGAAGCACTGAGACACCGTGAAAAACAGCATCAGTCTGTATTAAACCGGCTTAATTTTATGATGTTCCTAGTCAGTAGATACAGTTCCTAAATGACACAAAGCCGTTCATCAACTTCATTAACTTCTGTGGCAGATTAGTTATAATCTATGGATTTATAGGTGACACTTTCACAGATGGTGACTCTGATGGAACATTCTTTTGACTGATGGTTTAATGTTACTTCGTCATCTAAAATTAAGCAAATGAAGTAGTTATAAATTTTATGTGAAAGTGAAATGCATCTGTAATAGGATGCATATGCCCAAATATAGGTGTATAGGCCTGGCAAAAATAAATATGAAGTAAAAAAAATTTAACAGTGTAGTTTAGACTATCATTTTACCAATCACACTGCACCAGTTCTGCAGTTCATACTTGTTCAAGGCACTTCACAAATAATGCCTCGCTGAGGGTTAGAGGATTGCTGCAGAAAACAGGCCATTCTTGTTGTTTATTTATTTACAACAGCAAAATCATTACAGACTGGTAATAATAAAATGGACCAAATTTACTTCCCTTATTCTAGAAATTCCAGAAGATTTTTTTGATTTAAATTCTAGTCCATGCTTAAGCCATGAAATAATTTTTCAGCCTGGTGTCCCCTTCCTGCGCTGTGAACAGCTACCATGGGCCAGTGGTTGCGTGAAGGCTCAGGCCCTACCTGTGTGAGTCCGATCTATAGGGTGGAGGAGTGGATTATGTGGGAAAAAGCAAATGCACTTTTTTTCCAGTTTTTCTTATTGAGGCAGTTCTTAAAAAGAATGGATTTATATCAGGTAAAACCACGCTAGAAGTTAGGGCTCTATTAAGAAACACAAGAGCTGTAGGTTCGAGTATTTGGGAATCCCTGAAGCATAGGCAGGGTTTGACCTTCTCTTCCACGTGTGCCTGAGTAGCTGGGTACATCAGAAATTCTCCGAAAGCCTGTAGTAAAAGTGAAAACTCCACAAATCAACAAGGAGCCCAAGACAAGCGTTGCTTCTATAACCAGTCCCCTTACTTGCTCTCTGTCTACCACAAAGGCTTCTTCTGGGCACACGTTTGAGGCCAAAATAAAAGATCACTGGTAATAGCATAATGGTTTTCTGCAGCTGCACAGTACTCCCCATAAACTGATAAACGGGGAAAAAAAGAGTATGAAATTCCCTATTTTCTTTTGACTGTGTGAAACCTACAGAAATCAAAGCCTGATGCTAAAATTATTTTTCTTACAGTTAAAAATGAATATTCTTCTATGTTGCTCTTGGAAACACATTCAAAGGGAAAATGTTTGGATGGAAGACTTTACAAGTAATTATTTGTTTTCCTGAAAGACACACTATGCAATCTAAGCAAATAGAAATAGCAATCCTAAAATAGCAAGCATTGTTTCTATTTGTGCTGCTTCATCAGCTAAACCACTTTATGATACTGTTTCTTTATCAAAGAGACATTTAAATCAAGGAAATGATTTTTAATACTAGGGCAGAAATTAATTTCATGCATCTGCTAGCAAATGCCTACTATCAAGAACTGAGTAAACAAACATTTGCACATCTGCTCCTACTATATGAAAACAGAATCTAAAATTGTTAAGGAAGTTAGGCTTTGCTTTTTGAATTTTTTAATAATGTAGTTTGCCATTTAAAATCTTGTGAAGTGCAGTAGAAGTGCAGAACATATATTTGTATCTAGGGTGAGGTAGAAAGTTGTCCTTGATGAGGATAACGTGAACCTTCAGTCGGAGCTACTGCTTTTTAGTTTAATATATTAGGATTTTAGTTCAGTATTTGAGCAAGTCCAAGTCCTGCACATGTGCTTACAGGTAGAAGTGTCTCCAAGGATGCTCCACATCTTTCTTTTTAGCAGTTGAGTAGTAAAAGCTGAGGCAGAAAGTCAGTGTTGGTCAGGCTGCTCTCATAATTTGAAATGTCATGTCACTATCACAGAATCACAAGGGTTGGAAGGGACCTCGGAAGATCATCTCGTCCAACCCCTCTGCTAAAGCAGGTTATCCTAGAGCATGTTACACAGGACTTCGTCCAGGAGGGCTCTGAATATCTCCAGACAAGGAAACTCCACAACCCACCTGGGCAGCCTGTTCCAGTGCTCTGCCACCCTCAGAGTAAAGAAGTTCTTCCTCATATTCAACTGAAACCTCTTATGTTTCAGTTTGTGCCCATTGCCCCTTGTCCAGTCACTGGACACCACTGCAAAGAGTCTGGCTCCATCTTCATGACATCCACCCTTAAGATATTTGTATGTGTTGATGAGGTCCCCTCTCAGTCTTTTCTTCTTCAGGCTGAACAAGCCCAACTCTCTCAGCCCTTCCTTGCAGGGAAGCCTTTTATAAAAGCTGCTACAGTGTCTGCTATTTGCCTTGGACAAGCTGGAGCCACACACCTGGCAGATTCCTGGGGCAGGAAGGCAGAAGAGCCTCTGCTGCGTGAAGTGAGACGGAGGCATAATAAGGAGCAGGTTTGCACTCTTCCTGCTCTGAGCATTTTAGGACCTGTCCAGGTTTTTCTGTGACTGTTGCAGCCATCTTTGAGTGGAATTACGGTATCATGCAAGTAGGAACATACCAAGAAATATTAGTGCAGGCTGATGTAAAGTCACATATAGTCATGTACAGCAGGCACTTCTGTACTATTCTATACTCTTACATAAAATGCGGGATGCTGAAATTAAGCTTTGGGGCCATCAGTCCTCCCTAGGAAGCTGTGTATCACTGCTTAACATTAACCGTCACCAAACAAGTATGCTGGAAAATTCTAATTTACTGATTTAAATAGAAAATGTTAATGCCAAGACTCTCAGTAAGAAATCAAAGCTTGTAAGTGACACGATTCCTTAGGAGTTGGACAACAGGACAGCTCACCGTTACAGCTGATGGTCCAGCCCACCATGAGCTGTGGCTTTGTCCGTGCCTGTACTGTCCCACCGGCTCCTAATCCTGCTGGCCCACCTGAGCCAAGGCAACTTCTGACAAAGCAGGCATCCAGAAGCAAGGATCCATGATGAGAAGGGAAAGGAAAGAAATCATTCAAGAGCAGTGTGGTGGATTGACCCAGGCTGGACACCAGGTGCCCACCAAAGCAGCTCTATCACTCCCCTCTTCAACCAGACAGGGGAGAGAAAAATCTATTGAAAGGCTCATGGGTCGGGATAAGGGCAGGGAGAGATCATTTGTCGGTTACCATCATGGGCAAAACAGTCTCAACTTGGTGAAATTAGCTTAATTTATTACTAAAGAGTAGGAGAGGATAAAAAAAAAAACCCTGAATCTTAAAACACCTTCTCCCCAGCCCTCCCTTCTTCCTGGGCTTAATTCTACTCCTGATTTTCTCTACCTCCTCCCCCCCCGAGCAGCACAGGGGGATGGGGAATGGGGGTTGGGGTCAGTTCATCACACGCTGTCTCTGCCGCTCCTTCCTTCCCAGGGAGGACTCCTCAACTGCTCCCCTGCTCCAGTCTGGGGTCCCCACCACGGCAGACAGTCCTCCGTGAACTGCTCCAACGTGAGTCCTTCCCTCAGGCTGCAGTTCTTCATGACCCGCTCCAGCGTGGGTCCATCCCTCCCACGGGGTGCAGTCCCTCAGGAGCAGACTGCTCCAGCATTTTCTTTCTCAAGCATCAGATGATAACGTGCTACACTTTAGACTACACAATAGAGTGGAAAATGGTCTCTGAAGAAGAGAACTTTGCATATATACTTATGCACTGTGTACTGAGTAGAAAATAAATATCTTTCAGCCGTAGCGTTACCGATACAGAGTATTTTGGATGGTGGTGTATTCCATGAATAGCCATGGAGGCACCCGAAAAGATGAGAATGTCTATATAGGAAGGATTGTGCTAGACATCTGATTGTGCTCTATAAATAGAGAATGAATTATGTTTTAAGTAATCTGTGCAAGGTATCATTTAAATGAGTCATAGATACTCATATGCAATACCAGCATAATAACATATTATCTCTCTGACAGTGACTGGGAGTTAATTCTCAGGTTGAAGTTGCCTAGATCTGGTTCCTTGCAATATGCCCCCAAAAAAATCCTAACAACGAATGAACTCTGATCTTGTTCAATGAATTTACACTGAAGAGCAAATAAAGCCTCTGCAGCAGTAGTTGTACATAATTAGTTGTGATCTCCTGGGTCCAGTCCAGGAATTGCTAAAATAAAAGGAAGAAAAAAACCCACCCCAAATCTAAGCTAACTTAAAGTATTAAAGGTAATACTGTTTTTATATCTTCAAAAACCTAGAGGAGGAAGGTTAGGGAATATGATTTATTATTTTAAGGATAAAACTACTGCTTTTAAGTCGTACTCAGAAATTCTCCTAGTTTTCTCGTTTCTCTATTGATCTGCGTGCCTTAATATAAAACATCACACGAGGTAAATAATGGATCAGAAGTGTCATTCACCCGAACCGC
>NW_009258951.1:5206765-5228574 GCF_000687185.1 Egretta garzetta
TCTTCAGTACCCAAGTAAGCAGGCAACCAGAGTATTTTGTTTGCCTGTTAACTGCAGCAGGAACAGTCCTGGTTTCTTTGAAGTCAATGAGAGCTTTAACGTTATCCTTCAGCGGGGCCAAGATTTCACCCTGTAAGTTGCGGAGGTAGAGTCTAACCTAAAGCCTGTTGAGGTCTATGGAATTTCTTCCACCGATTTTAATGGGTTTTGCCTCAGGGCTGTAATGGACAGGATGTTAATATTACATGCGGTGTTGGCTCACAATGCTGAGCTCTCATTTTGTTACTTTTAAACAATAAAATACATTTTGTTAACAACAGGAAGACAGATCTGTTCTGGGCTGTTGTGAATCCTCTGACTCTGCCTTCAGAGGAATCGGAGAGTACTGTATGCATCATTTTAACTTTAACCCCCAAAACTTATTGGTAGTTGCCACCTTGTAGAATAAACTTGCATTTCAGCTGTCCTGATTTCGCAGAAGACAAACAGAAAATAGAAACATATTTTTTCAAATTAAAGGCTCTAAATCTTAACAGGGAGAAAAAGTGTTGGACACAAATCTCTTGAATTAAAATAACTGCCTCTTTGGTTGGGTGAAACAGAGCATGGAGTAAATCTCCTCAAATAAAATACCAGCACTCTGGAGGATTAGTTGCATGCTCTATTTCCTTCTTACAAATGTGCTGTGGAGTGATGGGCAATCACCCTTATTCTGCCTTAGCGAAGGTGTGCTATCTCTCTGATGCAGATACAGCCCATCATCGTAAACTTGTTGAACTAGGTGCTTTTAAATTGTAGTTGCTTATTAAAGATTACAAAGTGATCAGAGGGTGGAAAATAATAATTTTTTTCATTGAACCAAATGCAACCATGCACTAGACCGAAATGTGATGTATTAATTAATTTGGAACCCCTCTTTCTAAACTAGCTACATACTGTGTAGTTAATGTTTTTGCATCTTGTTTTATTTACTGATTGGGAACCGGCCTGCTTTGAGAACAGGCTGTCATTACAGCATCCAAGAAAGGAGCTTTATTAACCCTGCAGGGATGTGCAGATTACTTTTTGCTGCATACCTGCTCTGATGTATTGAGGGGAAAGCATGTGCCTGATTTACTTCCTCCCTCTCCCTCCCATTCCCCCTTCTTTGCCCACCATCCGAAGCCTTTCCATCTGCACCCAAGATGATTAGTGTTCCAGCAGCTCCCTTTCTAGCTTTGCCACCTGCAATGCAGATAGGAATGCAGAACGTGAGAATGTATATTACTTTAGACTGGAAAATATGCATGCCCCATGTGTTGCTTTTGATGGATTTTTTGCTGTAAAGTTGGCTCATAAAGACTGTTATATCAGACAGAAATGAAGGAAAGACAAACCCAACAACCTGAGTAAGGAACTGTCTTCAATAGGTGGTCTGGCTTATAGTCACAAAAAGGTCTCGGAGATTTTTGTGCCAAGGTTTTTGCCAGAATTGAGGTGAGAAAAAGATATTGGCCTACTTGGCAGAGGAGTGGAGAAGGCTTGGAGGTAGGTAAAAGCAAGCCAGGAGTAACCTGGTCCCTGAGATAACAAGAAACGCCAACTGTTGCATGTCTGCTTTGAGGCCAAAAGAAAAAAGGAAAACAGTCTGTATGTTGGATTTTTGGTTGGTTTAAATCTGTCTTGGAAAAGATATCCTCCTAGTATTTGTAGAAGACACTCTATCACAGTTTAAATTACTCTTCCCCTCCCCCTGAAGAAAACCCGTAACAGATGCTACAAGCCTTTCTGCTGTGCTAGAGCATGGAGTTGACCAGTGGCTTTAGCTCAGATGCTCTGGACATAGGAAAAATTTGGGCCAAACACTTAGGGAAGCTGACAGGATGGTGAGAGTGTACTCTGTGCTGCTTTAGTGACCATGAACATTAACCCCTAATGCACTTAATATTCACCCTAAACCAGAAAGGGCATCAACGTGGAATACAAGTGAAGCTCTCCTCAGTAGCTTGAGGATTAAGAAACAAAATTATGGCAGGATCTTCTAAATATCTTGTAACCACCTATTATAAGTCACATATTCAGGTTAGTGTTTATGCTTAAACCTATTCCAAATATTGCTTAGGTAAGATCAGCTAAGACTTCGTGGATTTACTGAGCTGTATTGAAGAACACATACTGCTGTTCTTTACTGGCTGCATAACTATGATTTACATTTCATTGTCTGCAATTAAGAATTAAATAATAAAAATACTTCTTCTGTCTTCCCCTTCATGACCTTAGAGTGAGTCTGGATTTTGTTGTTTTGTAAAAATACAAGCATAAGGTTGAGAGAAGGTGTGTAATTAGATATTTTTATTTCTGTATAGGCAAATATACTTTAAAATAATTCTCATTAAATTCTAAAATACTAAAATTCAGAGTAAAAGGCTGATTTCCACCAAAGGAGTAATTCGGGGTAGCCACATCAGCAGGGGTAGAGAATAGCTAAGAGAGCTACTTCAGCTACCCCTGCCCATTCCTGGTTGAAAAGCAGCAATTGTCATACCCTGGCTGTGCGTAGGTCTTACCACTGGCTCTCCACAGTGCCCAGTTGCCTCTGGAGCAAGTGATGGCTGATTGACTTGAGTTACTGCTGAGACCTTCATGGAAACTCAGAAGCTTCGGGGGGCATGTTCAGGAAGGAACAGGAAGGAAACAGCCTTATCTTGTGGTTTTTGCAACTGCTAATCAAGAAGTGAGGTCTCTGTCCATCACCAGATGGAGATAGACACCACTTGCACGCCTCTAGTCATTTCTCTACTTATGCAGTATCTTCTTGTTAATGCCTCTGCCGTAGAAAAATATTATAACTGAACGGGTAAATCTACAGCTGCTATCATTGTCTTTTCAGCCCAAGTGGCACATTATTTTGTCGTATAACTGTAGATTCATTTTGGAGGGATATAAGGACCAAACTCACATAGAAAGCTGGAATCTGCTGCAAAATTCTAGTATGTCCTAGGTATAGTACAGAAAACTTGACCTTTACATGAAACTAAAACAGAAAAAGTCAGTGAGAACAAGGCAGAGAACGTCATTTGTCACTATATAAACCCTTGCTGTGCCCACAGCTTGAGCAGGGCATGCTGTTTTGATTCCTGCATCTTGGGAAGGACACGGTGAAGTTAGAGAAGGTACCAAGGACAATAAGTAAAGTAATCAAGGAGTGGAGCAGTGGCCTTAGAAGGGGGAACTGGTGAGGTTGTGATGCCTCAGTTTGGAGAGGAGAAGCCTGAGCAACGTGCTTGAGGTTTACAGACCCGTGTGGTGGGGGAAAAATTTCCAATAGATTGTGCTTACTTTTTTCTTCCTCTGCATATGTGTTTTAGAACATGTTAACTTCCCATATTTTCCTATTTTGCACATTACATATTTATAAATAGTACATATCATTTTTTCTTGAAAGAAAACTCGCTTACTTAGAGGCAGTGATTCTGAGTAGTTGAATTAAATGCTCTTTTTATGGTAAAATAAAGGCCTGTGAAGAATAGTGCTTAAAGAAAGAAACTGTAAAGACATCAGTACGTTATCTGTCTCTAAGATTTGACCACACAGCAGAGCACATAAGCCCATCCAGCAAATGAATGATTTTTCTCTATAAAAGTCTTTGGAAATAGATTTTTATCTTTTTTCCTCAGGAACATGCACAGAGCAAAGGAATTGATTTTTTTGTAAGAAAATAAGCTCCATAGCGTAAATTATGTTAATTGCTGAGAAAAATGCCAATATCATGGGTATTTAGGCCAAGTTAATGTTGAGATGTTGCTGTGCTAGAACTCCTGCCCTCTTGTAGTTAAATACATATTAGGACAGATTTAAGTGGTAGTTTAATGTGTTTGGGTTTTCCAGAAAATGGAATTGGATTTTAGAAGAAACGATTGCACACAGAGTGTTAGATTAGTTACTTGACCCGTTTAACCACCCAGTATTAGTCTAGATATTTTCTTTCAGTCTCTATGGAGCTCCCATCCTGCTTCCTCCAGCCAAGGAAAGCACATGGAGAACTTTCACGAAACGTTCATTCGGGAGGAAAAGCAGGATGAGGTTCCTCCTGGTCCCAGCTGCCTCCTGGTCCCTGCTGCCTCCTGGAAACACAAACTGAGAGGGAAGGTTGAACCATGGGAGAAAACGGCAGAGTGGGGAAAAAAAAAGGTGTCAAACCAACCAGTCTGATTTGCAAACAGAAACCTTGCCAAATAATTTAGCACACAAGTTGGATCAGCTTTTAGGGGATATAAGTTGTGTAACTTAGATTTATGTAACTTGTAATTCAAGCTGACACTGACTTTGCCAGCATCGCAAGGGTCATTTTGTGCTGTTCTTGAGCAGTCTCTACGATGAACAAACTAACACTCATGCAATAGATTTAGCATTTACAACTGACATTTTGTTGAAAGAATAGCTTTAATTTGGGGGTTGGGGGGGATCATAGCAAAAAGAAAAAAAACCCAAACCACCTTTGGTGGTAGTTGAAGTCTTCTTACTGTCTCTGGGTGTTTACAAGGGTGGTGCCTGAATTTCAGAAATTTGTTCCAAATTCATGCTTGCATTTTGGATCCCCTTTGAAGAACTAGAGCCAAAAAAACAACTCCTAGTGTTTAGTGCTGTCCTGCACCACTGGTTTTTGTCATTTGAGGATTGAAAAGGATTTTCTTCTTTTTTGGCATCTGTACATGTGGCACGCGCTGCTTAAATCAAGGCCTGCAAACGTATATAACAAAATTAGCAGAACTGAGTCCAAGCTAAAATATGAGGAAAAAAAAAAAAATTGATGAAAGGAGCCCTTAATTTTCCAAGAAAGTTTATGTGGAGCACTGCCACGCTTCCTTAATCCTCATGCCCAGAGTGTACGCAAAGTAACAGCTGGGATGGAAATGGTTATTCAGCCCTGAGGGTGGGGATGGTGAAACCTCCCTTCGGTCCCCACCACCATGCCCCAGCAGCTCTTCTGCAGCTCGGCTCTGCAGTTCCTCATGGCTGCTTACCAATGGGCCTTTTTTTGCTGTTAATTCCTTCTGATGTGTCTATGTGCAGTGTAGTCAAAGTGCAATAAAAATTTCCAACCATTTATTTCTATTTTCCTGTTCTTGTTCGTATTGCTGGTCAGGGGCAAAAGTGCTATGCCAAGAAATGGGAACCAGATCAGGGGGTGAACCATTGTTAGTGATTCCAAGGAAACATTTTCACAATGCAATGGTGCTTTTTCCTTTTCAGTTCTATTTATGTTTCATTCTAAACTTGTTTTTTGTTTTTGTGGTTTTTTTTAATGTGTGGAATTAATAGTTTATGCAGCAAACTAAAAAATACAGCATTTGCTCAGGTCTGAAGACTACAATGACTTTCCATTTTTCATCCTCTGAAGCCAGTGCTGCTTTCTCATACACCACTTCCTCCCCTGGCTGGGTTTCCTCAGAAAGGTCATAACATCCAGACTCATGGTATTTTCTATTGTAGGATTTTCTGCAGGATTTTTGCTTCAGGTTTTGGTAATATTTAAAAAGGAATGGAAAATTAAATTGCATTTGCTCTTTCATCTTCAGATTTGCATATCTCCTAGAAGACTGTATCCCATAAATTATGTTCCAGGAAACCTGTGCTTAACTTCACAAGTGGAGCGGTGCACAAAAGGTAGCCTGCCTGTAGGATTTCAATGCAGATCCATATTAAATTGTTCAGAAAGGCTCAGAAGTGAAGACTGTGCTCTTGGAGACACAATTTTCCTAGACCTTGAGAGGGGTGGGATTTCACAGAAATCTGGATTACGTCAAATACAAAGCTGACCCAGGCGCTATTCTTTGTCACCCAGGACTGTTTTTGAGCTCCACTTTCCTTGTGAAAGTCAAATAAGTCATACACATTTTGAAGTCTAGTCCTAACACTCGTCTCTACATTTTGTGAGCGCTACTGCGGAGTTTTACAAATGCCTGCAGAAGTGTCCAACTCATTTCTGAGGAGGCTGAGATGCATGTATATGGATGTTTGGATTAATATTTTACATATATTTAGATGGCAGCATGGGTGATGTGTTTCAGGAAAGTTGTGAGCGCAGTTTATTAGAAATATTTGGAAATACAGTATTTATTGAGAGAACCAAGCCAATTCTGAGGTTCTTGTCTGTAAGCAAGCATTTTTTATACTTATGAGAGAGCTTAATTTATCAGAATAATGTAAGAAGTTATGCAATTAATAATGCTGTTTGTTTAGAGTGATATAATCAAATGGAGGATTATGTGTGAGCAGCCTAGTCAAAATAATAAGGTAAGAATGATAGCTATGTATTGCCATCCCTGAGGAAGATTGGCAGAGAACAGACAGCCACTTGGATGATTTTAAGTAAACTAAGGAAAAAATACTATGTAAAAGCTGCTGAGGAAGATAGGTGACTTTTTTAAAATCTCAGAGCAAATACATCTGGCTGCTTGTGGAGAGCCTTGGTGGTGAGGCATAACTCCAAACTTATTTTGCACCATTGCTCTGAGCTCCCAGCTCCAAACTTTGCTGCACCTTATAAATCCCAGCTTTCATATTCATGAAGCAGTAGCAGCATCAACAGTGTTTAAACCATAAAGCCATTGATTTAATTTTATGTAACACATAAGTAGGTATGTAATTGCACAAAATGGAAATGAGCATTTGGCAACTTAAAATAGGATCGGAGTTCTGCAAAGGATGCTAATAAGTTATTATGGAAGTTGCTTATTCTATTAATAACTTTTAACTGGTCAGCGTGCCCTCAAAGTAGCTTTCTTGACAGCTAGAATAACAAGGCTGTTCTATTATGAAATATTCTTTAGTCATATTACTGTCGCTGTACCAGCATGATCAAGGCGAGAGGATGCTGCCCAGGTGGCATTAAGCACTGTGTTAATGGAAACGTTCCCCTAGAGAGACACGAAAGGTGGGTTAGAGATCTGCCGAGGTGAGACTACAGCAGCTTCCCAGTCAACTCAAGCAGCTTTAATTTAACCCTCTTTTAGATTAGCTGGCATAAGCCTTAATTTAGGATAATGGGAAGATCATATTAATAATGTTTAATATTAAATCCCTCCCCCCCCTTTTTTTCTATTGAAAACTACTGTGTGAGATACCTTCATAGGGGTTTACTCTTTCTTAAAAAGCATTGGGAATACGTTGTTGAATGAGAGAGAATTAGGAAGGTTGAGAGCATTAGGAATAAACTGTTGCTCTGATAGATGTCCCACGTATGGAAAAATAATTTACAAACTGGGATTAGTACCTATAGGGGAAGTATTCCTTAATAGGAAAAGAAAAACATCCACTGCCTTCTTTCTATATAAGTTTTTTTTAATGATAGCACTTTAGATAGGCTTCTGAATTATTACCATTACACACTGCTGATCTAGTGGACAGGACAAAGGACCTAGAAAAATCCTGAATGTGTAAAACAAAGAAAAAGTTTCTATAAGTTATTTCACCTCTGAAATCCAAAATTTTCTCTGCCTCCCAAATCCTAGATGTACATTGCTTACCAGATTTTGGTTGTCTCAGATGGGAATCCAGAAATGTTGATCTGTGTGTTTGTCAACTCCAGAGCTGCTATTGAGTCTCACTCTTTAGGACTGAAAATAAAGGGAATAGAGGAACTACAGTTTTGGCAGCATGTAGTAGTCTTGTACAGTAAGCTAAATTAAAATAAAATATGTTCACCTTTTAACTGCTATTTCAGCAATTACTCTGTGCAGGGCACAAACAGGAAAAGCAGACACAAATTACTTATTGAGGCTCTGTCACATTGTATGCTGGATTGAAAATGCACATCATTACTGAAATGTGAGCCTTTACATGTTATACATTTGTCTGAAGAATTTATCAACACTGACAGTGTTTTCCTCACCATTTAGGTCAGTCCCAACAACATCACTTTACCTTGAGCAGGTTTCTTGGCAATCAATTTGAGAGCTCTGTTAAACACAATGTGAAGTTCCTTGTCATCTGGCGGAACCCCAGATTGCACATTTGAATTTAGCTGTGCTGGGAGAAGAACATGCATCCTTTCATCCACCAAGCAAGCTCAAAACAAGGCAATTTACCAATTTTCATATCCAGCCAGATATGGAACTAAAAATATGCAGTATCATGAGGTGGTTAAAAAAAGAAGACATTTTTTCATGTAAATTGGGAGTCCAGTCTGTTCACTTGAAACATTGCAGCTACCACATCAATAACCAATGAGAGAAATCTCGGTATTTACTTCCAAAATGAATCAATCCTTCACATTGATCCAACTAAGAACAGAGAAACTATTTTCATATTTTTTTTCCTTAGCACCAAGTGATCTGCATTTACACCAGATACATTATTCATATGGTTGCTTGCCTTATTTGCAGTTAGGAATGTACTTTAAAATATTAAATACTTGCAAACTGTTAAAAAATTGTCAGAATTGTAGCTATAGAAATTAGCACCTTTCCGTTCTCTTGAATGTGATTGTAACGCCTGAAGTCCCAGCATGGAGGTGGAGGCTAGCCATGGCGCATAGCGCGGATAGCGTGAAGACTGGGGAGATGCACAGAAGAATGAATGAGCTGGAAAGGGAGGAAGGAAAGCTTTAAAGATGTAAGGGTGGTACTGGATCTTGCTATGACAGCTCCTGCGATGGAGAGATGCAGTGCTGGTGTTAGCTTTTAGATACGGCTTAAAGCCAGCCTAATGAATCTTTTTTTCATGAATATTTGGGATAGATTTAAGATCAGTTAAATCCCCTTTGGAAAGAGAAATAGGTCAAAACCTGCAGTGTCCACGGCATAAGCAAAGGGGTGTAAAGGTCTCTTAAATTCCTGTTGTTCCAATGACTGCTCCTATTCCCCTGTCCACCTCAGCCCTTGTGGTGGTGGCTGCTCTCTGTACCTGTCCGGGTCATATTCTGCTCCTTAGACCTTTTGACTCTGCTCTCACTTTCTTCTTTTCCAGAACCCCTAGTTTAAAATTTGAGAGTTGCCAGTGTTGCTTTATGGATATTTTGGACTGAATTGTCTCTCTCCTACAGCTACTGCTACCACCAGCATTAATTCTCACCTCAGTTCACCTTGGGGTAGCCACAGAGGTGTAGATGTGGATTTCTGATGCACACAGGCTTCTTCAGAAAGTAACAGCACTGAACATTGGATCTGAAATATAACCAGTATCTGCCAAATCACTGAACAGAAATCAAGACCTGTGAAAATGTAGATGTTGGCAGAGAGGATTGATTTGAGCTTCAGCCCATCTAGGGTTTCATTTCAGACTGTGTCCTCTGTCTGATGTGACATGAAGAAAATAACTAAATTCTTTGCAAGCAATTTAAAGTGTTCAGCAAGACAAAATCACTTGCAATCTAGAAAATATCTGATCCTAACTGGTTAGAAATTAGTTAATTCTAATACCTGAATTTCTTTTTCTAAATTAATATTGTAACTTTGGCTGCCCTCATTATCTGTAAAAAAAAAATAATATATATATAGATATGTATTTCTTCTTAGCATCTGACTAAGTCTTGGCCTCAGTGATATGCTTGTGGTGCAGATTTCAACTGTCTAATTAAGTCTTGTATTGGAATAAATACTTTTCCCAGTTTGTAACCTTTCAATTTCACATGCTGCCCCCGAATTCTCACATCACAACACTAGAGAACAGGATCCCACTGTCCTTCTGTTGTTAGTAAATCCGTATATTTTAATTATCTCTTCTGGCATTTCTTCCTCTCTCAGGTAAACAATTTTACTTCACCAGAAAAAATTTTCCATGCCAATAAGGATTCTTATTGCCTCTTTCCGAAAGCCGTTTAGTCCAGTAGGACGCTTGCTGAGATGATGACATGTACCGAGCACCACGTTTCAGATGGCAAGAGTGAGTTGGGGACTTATATAATGACATTATAGTCTTCTCTATATTATTCTTCACCCTACTTATGCATCCTAATGTTTTGTTTGCTGTTTCAGCTGACGCTGCGTGTCGAAGAGTGGTCTGCTCTTGGCTGCTGAAAATGATGCCCATCATTTTCCTGAGCTGCTACAATTAATGTTGAAACTCATAAGGGATCTGGGTAATTCAGACTTTCCTCTCCTGTAAGCACTGCTTTGTATTTCTTAGCATTCGGTTTCTTTTGCTCTCTTGCTGAATATTAATTTAGGCTGGATCTTCACGGGGAAACTCGGGAGTGCAGACCTGACAGCATTTGTGTTTTGGTAATAGGGTTTCATTTCCATGTTGGAGGTGGCTCACTCTTAGTGTTTTCATATGTATATCATACAGTTTATCCCAAATCTTCACTTTAAGTAATTTTATCTGGCTAGTAGGATATTTTAAATTTATTTTTAAATGTTTCTGCTGGCATAGTGTAATTTGTGGGAGGCAGGCAATATTCTAAATCAAAGTGGAATTCCTATGCAGGTACATATTATATTTTCCTTAATACCTAGAGAGTGCATGAAGTTATATCTTATTACAGTTGAGTACCAAAGGAAAGTATAACACTTTGAAACATATATAAATAGGGTATATTTTATTTCAAGCTTCATGAAATAAGTTTTTAAGCTTTGGTTTTCATTATTATTACAATACCTTTAATTTATATATATTTTTAGCTGTTATCCATTTAGATTTTTTAAAAATTATGTTCCAAAGCACTTTTTGTACCTATAAATATAAGGACTAAACATAATGAGTTTTGGATCCCCATGAAAAATACACTGAAGGACTGTTTATTGTCAGGATGGGGTCTGACTTGGGGGAAGGCAGGGGAGGGGAGTTTGTTTTGAGCTGGAATACGCTTTACCTGACATGGTGCAATCGTGGCCATCAAGCCCATATGTATACTATGAATTATTGCTCTTGCTTGCAGAAACTTCTCCCCTTTAAGTATGCTGTATTGTATTTCCATCTATCCTGTGCCTCTGCGCCGCTCCTGCCATACGTATGCCCCTGGTAGGATATGTGCAAATTCGGAACTGCATTTCCTTGAGCCCTGGGCTCTTCAGCATATTCTCCTGATGGGTTTGTCACTGCCTTGCGACCCATAGCATGAACCTTCTCTTCCCATACTGTGCCTTTTTCTTGTTATCAGCTGCCATGGTTAAAGCAGTGGTAGCAACCCCACCAGTAGTCAGTCTGTTCGTGGTTGCGCTGCAAGGGAACTGTAAAAGCAGAAGATGATCGCATCAACGACGTAATTTTGGAAGAGCTTCTCTTGGATCAGCCTCATCTGATACGATGCTGCTCCGAAGTTCAGGAAAGGGATTCACTGCTCTGCGGAGATGGCAGATAACTGTAAGGATAGAAAAAATACCTTTGGGGTTTCAGGATAATGACGATTATCAAGGGAACGAACAAATGGATCTTATTGTAAAACTGCAACACCAGCAACCTTGTATGAAGTTTCCTCACTGTCAGAAGCGTGGGGCTTTCGCTGCCCTCTGGAGCTGGCGGCTGCTGGTAACCTGCAGTCGGCGGAGGCGGTCACCTGTTGAAAACAGACACAACTGAGGGCTATGATAAAGGTATGTTGGATGCAAGTTATATAGCTTGACAGCCTATGGGAGGGTGATTTGCAGTCTATGAGATTCCCAAAATTCAGTGGGGTAATGAATGGAACCCTGTTTGTCTAATTGCTGTCCCACATGCAAATCCTCAGGGTCCATCAACAGAAAGGAGTATTTCTCTGTTGTCCTTTAGGCTTGATTGACGTCTGTTATTGACGTTCCCTGTGCTATTCCAGGGGACTTTTCTAATTCTCCACTGTGCTGGGTGATGAGAGCTGCATTGTAGAGAAGATCTACGTTATGGCTAAGGTGTGCCATGATGCTGGCGAGTGCATCTGAAAGATAAAGGATGCACTGCAGTGACTCATAAGCAAGCTGGAACAGAGGGTCTTACGTCCAGCCACACCAAAATCAACAGTGGTAGAGGGAGCCAAATGGCATCCTCTGGCACACGCTCAGCTCTGCTGGTGCCAGTGCCCTCAGCTTGATGGGACCCAGGGACAGGTCCTCCAGGCCCAAGTGATGGACCTGGGCAGACCCACTTGCGTGCCATGACCGGCACAGTTTGTGTTCGGTGTCACAGCTGCAGTGGATGGGCAGCTGGAAAGGGCAGCCCAGGCTCCTGAGAAAGGCACAGGTGAAGGCTGTTTTGAATTCACCTTCTGCCTTTTAATGACATCGTGAATGATAAATTACAGGTTTATCCTAGGTGTCTGAATATTTCAGGCTTACAGCGAGTATTAAAATATGATCTTGAATGCTGTCAAGAGAAGTTGTTAATATGAAGATTTTGCATGAGTGCCTGTATGTGTGTAAGAAGCAGAGGAGAGCGCTGTGTTTCTGTGGTATTAAAGTGAAGCAGACAAATTCAGAACAATAGTAAATATGAAATACTAAAGAACAGCTCCACTGCACTGTTGGTGTTGTACTTTCCATTTCTCTATACCCATGAATTCTTTGTGCCTCGTAAAAAGTTTAAAAAATGTTTCAGTAAGAAACTTTCCCAAAGTGTTTTGTTAAAATCACGCTCCTACTGACACATTGATAAAGTTCTTCTCTGGTGGAAGCTCCAATGATTTTAATTTTATCAGGAAAATACATGAAAATCAAGCAAGAGAAAAACCATCAAACACTAATAAATCTTTTAAAACAAATTAAAGTGATGACTGAGCTGACACATTCAATTTTCAATAAAAAATGATTTTCAGCAAGCCACAGGCATTACTCAAAGACTTAAATCTGCAAAACCAGAATTCTGCTTGTTTGTTTGCACTTGATTGCATTAAATCAACTGGGTGGCTGATCTGTAAAACACGGCACTGCCAGCACTCCAGAGCAGGGCAGCTCGGTGGCTCCCAACACTGGCAGTTTCTTATGAGTAACAGATAAGGATCTAAAATGACTTTTCAAGTTTCATGTTTGGCTCATCTGCAATTCAGATAATTAATGGCAAGCTGCAGGATTTGTGTAGCAAAAAACATAGTTAAAAAACTACGTGTGTATGTGTTGTTGATACATAATTCTCCATTGAATGGTGCAGAATGTGTCCTAAGGGACCTCCATTTGTTGCTTGCTCATTTGAACATAGAAATACTGGAAAAAAAAAAAACCAATCGCAGCTGGAAAATGTCCTTCCTTTACGTTTCTGTTTTAAGGAGAAGACGGGGTAACACGCTGTAGAAATACTACTAACCACGTTAACCATTAAATTACAAAGTACTGGTCCAAATATTTCACTGCAGAGACAGCCGTGCTGTGTGAAAAGGCTCCTCAGTGGAGCCTCTGTGAACCTGAAGGGAAAGGTGTCTATGAAAACTATGATTTAGGACCAGTATTGTTGGTTCGTGTGCCTGTCACTGCTTTGCCACTGAAGAGCTAGTCCTTTCTACCCTCTCTGAATCTTCTGCCTAAGGGCTCATCCCAATTTCAACTGTCAGTCAAAGATAAAACCCATGTCCGTCAGGTCTCGGTATTGCTTTTTCTTCACTTCTTTCTTTGTGGTATGTCACAATTTAAAAATATTTCAAATATTTAAAAGTTTAAAAATATTTAAAAGAAAGATAGATGAGGTGCTCAGGGACATGGTTTAGTAGTGGGATGGAGTGTTAGGTTAACAGTTGGACTTGGTGATCTTAAAGGTATTTTCCAACCTAGAGGATTCTATGATTTTTTGTATTGTGAGCAAAGGGATATTTCTTTGGCCGAGTACCTAATGACTGAGTAAACTCCAGAAAACAATATGCTGATTTCCTAATAATAGAGGCAATTACTCTCTCTGACTACTAGTAGTCTTAGGTTGATGTGTTTCTGATTAATTAGGCAGCATTTTTTCAATCATGAAGCAATTGAAAAATACCCTTTAATGTCTAATAAGTGATGTACGCTGGACGCCATGCTTTTTACAGTTTAGTTTATTCAGGTTTTGATGATTTGTGGATCCTGCCCCACACTCCACCTTTGAATCTATACCTCATTGCCTTCAAAGCTTGTGCTGCTGTTTTTATAATGAAATAACAAAAAATGCAAGGCATGTATATGGCAAAAAGTGGATTGTAAACTCTAATTAAAATGAGTATATTAGTACAAAAGAAATTCTTCTTTTATAATTATTCACCCATATCGTACTTTTGGTGAGCGTCTCGTGTGGAACGACGTCAGCAGAAGGTGGGACGTTATTGATTGCTAAAAAGCTGTACTTCTTGAGGCGCTTCAACTTTTTACAGGTAAACTTTATCCATTTTCTTGTGTGTAGGACATAAATCTTTATTGGAGATGGTCTGTCAGTAACAGCATCGTAAATATTCCTGGTAATTTGTGGCATGCTTCGAAGGTCAGCTATTAGCTGCCGGTGAGGTTGAGCAGCACACAGTGTGGGTACCAATTTATTTGGGAATTTCTGCCTGGTTAAATGGCTGTCAAGCGTGACAGCTGCATTTATAGCAAGAGTTAATGTTTGAGGATTTGTCGGGACTCTGACTCTCCTGACCTAATCTTTAATTTAGTCACATATTTTCATTTTCGACGGGCACAAGACTCACAAGACAATGTGCCTCACGAAGGGATGGATTCTTGTTTTTCATATTAATGGGTCTGTTCCCACACAGTGCTTATTGTGTTGGTACTGATGTACTCTGGGCTCATCCTATTACCCAGATAGTCCTGTAATGAAGGCATTAGTTTCAAGCCTTCTAGAACAAGGGTAATATAAAGTTTCTCAAAAATTACTGTGGAGTTACAAGGCTTAGGCAAATGTTCAATCGCTGTATTTCCAAAGTCCACGTCATAAGAGGAAGAAAAAATACTCCCAATTAGTATCAGTTCCACAAAAGAGACTTTCCCTAAGACTTTTTATTTTAACATACAGCATTTTTGCTATGTAATTTGTTGACATTTAAGGTTATCTTAAAAGTACACCAGCTCCTTCTTTATGAATATGCTGATTGTCTATTATAAATCCATCTTGCTCCAGGTTAAGAGAATTTGTTATGTATCAGAAATGCTGTATAGGTTCTCATTTGTTACTGGCATGCTTTTTTGCTCTCTTTAGAAGGACATGCACTTTGTCAGCAAGGAAATATTTTCTGGAAATAATTTAATTGGGAAGCAAAAAAGGCTCTTCTCTTTTTTTTTACTCCAACAAAAACAGTGCCCGTGATTTTGCTTTGTGAAGCATGGCACAACGTTATGCACTCAGCCATGGACTCAATTTCATTTTATCCCATCTACAAAGCTACTGCTGCTTTGGAGTTACCTCTCAGAACTCTCTGTCCCGCACCCCCCCTCATTATTTTGTTGTTGGAGTTAAATTTGAGTTTGATGGTTCAGTGTTTTTTAAAATCAGAAGTAAACTATCAGCTGGAAGATCCTCCCTTCCCAAACTGATTCTGAACTTGAAAGTGCTGAAGGTTGAGTTGTCTCTCATTGCTTTCAATTAACTCAATTCCTGTTGAATGTGTAACTCGCTTTTTAGTTGTGCCTGCTAACAGGTATCTCCCAGTGTGTTGCAAATTGTAGGCATTGTATTTAAGCAGCTGCAGGTGAGGTGAGGAAAAAAAGAAGAAAAAAGTAAGCTGAACATTAAGTAACAGCTAGAAATGGGTTGAATGCTAGTTATATTACTGATGTCACCTTCATATCCCAGTGCTAAATCTGTCCTGTAGTAAATGCTATCAAAATTGCCTGGTGGTCAGTTATCCTAGTGTCTGTGCTGGGATAGCTCAGGGACAGACTCCACCTTCCCCCTCCTCCTCCTCTCCCCACTGAGATCCCATCTGCTTGGAAGGGTGTAGTTCAGGAGGGGAAAAAGGGGGAAAGTACGATATCCTTACCCGATAACGCACAGGTCCCTAAGCCACAGCATCTCCGCTCAGGTGGGTTAGTGGTGCTGCAACCCCCAGTGATCACTGACTCTGCTGGGTGTCAGCATCATGAGAGATTTCATATCTTCACCCTCATTTGTATCCCAGTGATGAAATCTAGAAATGGCTCTCGGGCTTGGCCACCGGCTCTTCCAGACCACGCCAGCCACATGGGTGCCGTGTCGAAGCTCCCTGCCCAGCCACAGCAGGACGGTTAGTTTTTACAGCTGCTTCTCCCTTCTGCAATTTCTACTGGAGGGAGGTGCAGGTACAGAAGATATTTATGAGATGGTCTGCATTTCATGCTCTGTTTTTCATCAAAGTTTAGATCAGCTTACATAAAATGGTATAGTTACTAAATAAGTGGTCCGTTGTTACCGCCTCACCCATACCTCGGTTACTTTTGGGGAGCCTCATCCAGCCTTTGCAGGTAGTAAAGTTGGCTGTGAGCTTGTTTGGTTTGTCCTGAGGCAAAGGGTTAGCTACAGGAGAGAGGATAAATAACTGTAAACCACCTTGGCACAGATCTTCAGGGTGTTTTAAGTCATTCTGAGAGGTAGGGCAAGAAGCAGCTCATGACCAGGGCGACTGTTTATTGGTTTAATGCTGTTGTTGTGTCCTTCTCTACCTACAAACCATCACAACTGGTCTCTCTCCCCATGAGCATGCAAGAGCCAGATTGTGGATACTGGTCTCTTATGGGCTGATCTGATATTGAGGACCAACGTAATTCATAAGCCTGTGGCTTAAATCGCTAAAAGCCCTAGTGTTTTTTCATGCTAGATTTTGCAGGTACTAACAAGGGATTTCTAAATCACATTTATCATACATACTATAATCTCTATTAAATAAGGACATCTGTTATTTTTATTGTATGTATACTGAAAAATCTATCCTAAAGGAAAAGCAAGCTAGGTAAAATGTGGAAAAAAAAATTATTGAAGTATAACAACTATTTATGAACATTCTTTATAGCAAAGGAAATAACAACAAGAATTAACTTCTGTGAGCTTTATGTAACTGGGTTTCATTCTGAATGTTATTTTTTACCTGAAATTTCCATGCTTTCCTTAGATTTTAAGTGCACTGCTTAATCTTGTGTCTGTTTTTCGGTGTTTATTTAGTGAAAGTTGCATCGTTCTCCTGTAATAATTCATCAGTTGGGCTTTGGCATTCTTGGTAAATTAGAACCTAATGTCCAATTATGAAATGTAAAAAAATTAAATCTGAGTAGCCTCAGATCTTCTAAGGTTCCTGAACAGTTAAGGACAGAAATCTGAAAATAAATGTTGTGAGCACCCCATTTTTGTACTTTAATCTGACTAGTTAAATACGACACAAAACTTTATTACGCTTTAATATAGGGAAGATACATCTTTTTTTTTAATGAGCTGATAGGTAAGTTTTAAAAGCCCATACCTGTAGATCTGTCGTGTAGATTTTAAGAGCCAGAACGAAGTTCTAGATAGAGCTATTCTTTGCATAGAAAAAAATTATGTAGCTAGTTTTTATAAAACCCTGGTAAACTGCCAATTAGCTTTTTCGTGCCATATTCCTAGAACAAGCAGAGTTAAAATTTACACTGAAACCTAAAAAGTAAGGCAAACTGGAGCTAGAGACGAAACATCTTTAAAGGGCAGTTAATTAATTTGGGTGAGAACTCATCCTTTTCAATATTTTTAATTTCAAAACTTACTGATGCCCACCTTCATGGTCGAGTAACACTGGTTGCCTGGCCCCTGCGAACCCTCGCCTGCAAGGAGCGGGCGCTCCGCTGCCCGCCCTGCAGCCCTCCCGTGTCAGGCTGCCCCTCGCTGCCCAGGGGGAGAAGCTGCCTGTGAAGGTTGGTTTTCAACATCTAAACTTTTTCCGAGTTGCAGATTTCCTGCTGTGATAACAAGAACCCACTTCTGAGATTTTGTGAGTCTTGAAATATTAATGATTAATCAGGACTTTGAGCCCTCGTCCAGAAAGATATTTATCTGCAACGTGTTCTTAAAGTTATTTCATCCTGTTATAATAATTTTTGAGGCCATCCATTATTGTGAGTTGTTGTAGGATCTAGTTTGAAGTGCCTCTATGTTTAGCTTTTTTCCACTGCTGTTTGTTAGAAGATAATGTATTACATGTACTTGGAAATGTGTCGTTTAGCATCCCTTCACTGGGCTGATCAATATGGCATTTGCAAGACAATATCAGTCTTGATTACAGAATTGTCTCTGCTCAAGTTTGTGCATATTGTGAAAAATGGAGACACTGAAAGAGGTGGCTTATGAGTTTTTATGCTTTCAAATCTTATCATATTTTTAGACATGGCATTAAACATTGAAGGTTGGATATATCACAAACCCTGGCCCATTCCATTTGCAGTAATGATCTTCCTTGATTAAGACTTATAGTTAGATTATACCAGAGATCAGAAATCATTTCTCAGTGAAGTGACATTTATATCATTTTCTTTAAACAAGTAGGAATTATCCCCATTCAAATGAAAATGAACATGGTGTTTGCATCTTTCTATTTCTTTAAATACTTACTCCTGCTCTGTAGTTTTATTTCTGCAGGAGGTAATATTTTATGCCTTTATTTGAAAATACAGCGGTGTGAAGGAACATTATAATTCAACCTACAAGATGCGAGACTCCTGTTTTCTTTGCAGTATAATGTCAAAGTGCTGTCGTGCATTTGTTAATTATGGTTAGTAAAATACACTTTTTACCAGATTTCTGAAGGTTAAGATTACAAATATTTGTATCATAGACATGCATATAAGGGAGAAACTTGTACAATTTTTGGCTAGCTGAAAGGTCTGCAAGAGAAGCAGACAATTCATATTAGGAAAGCAGAAGATTCAGTCTAATTGATACTTTAAGATTTTAAACTTTTTTTTAAAACTTACTTTTGAATTAATAGGAAAATTTCCTCTGGCTCTGAGGGGAGTTTGTTTAGATCCTGGGAAAAAAAAATATTTTTATATATATATATATATATATACGAGAGAAATAAAGATAACTAGATTTAATAACATGCACCAGCATTTACTCAGGAGTGCATCTTATTTTTTCCCATCCAGAGGAATAAAAAGACAGGTCAGTCAGCAGCACCCAGGCCAGAGGAAGTCACCAACTGCTTCTGTAGGCGGTTTGAGAGATGGACCCTATTTTTTCTTACCATGTCTGTGCTCCTGAAAGTGGGAAAAACATCAAAGCAAAAGGCTGTTAGAACACTGCTAGCTAAGCTGGTAGTTTGAATGGCTGGTGGATAAGTTACACTGATGTATTTTTATTGTGTGAGCTTTTGGCTGTGATTGTAGCAAACAATTTGGAGCAAAGGGGTAAATATCCAGAGCGCTGGAGTAACCACATCTGCCAGTGATATAATCACATGTAATCTAATAACCTGACATGTTGCTGCCTGGGAAAACAGTCAGATGGAAGTTGGATGCCAGGAAGAGTGCCATGAAATTGGGCTGCTTGGCGTTAGACCAAGTATTCAGCTCGACTGTCTGAGCAAGAGCAAGACAAAGCTACGAGAGAGAATAGGAGAGAAGTAGTCTTTGTGAAAAGAAAAAATAACCTGAAAGAGAGGAGCATGGCTTACCTTGGTTATGAGAATAGTTTTGCATGAAATTATGATTGTGTCAGGTAGAATTGATGTGTTTTGACTGTTATGATTATTCTGAAGTCATTATTTAATAGTATATTTAACTTTTCACCGTGGCACGCCGATAAAGCTTGCAGGAGATGGGAACATTTTTGGTAGTGCCGCTGCCACGTGGTAGCTCTGTGACAATATATCTGGGAGCAGAGGTGGCTATAGGATTTTATTTATAGATAATGCTAATAAGTCAAGTATGGGTCAAAAATAAATCAGGCAGTCTATTCCAAACAGGTGTACATGCCAAAAAGGCATTATTTAATATTAATCTTTTCTAAACCAGGAAATTACTCATTTTCAAAATCCTTATTTCTTCTAGCCTAAAATTCATTTATTGACATCCACAAGATATTGCACATGTTCTTAAGACTTAACAACTAAACTTAAATGTTAGCATTCGAAATCTTTTCCAAACGCTAAATGTGTTTCATGCATTTTAAAATTTTATATTAAGGCACCATGAAATCCATAAAGTGCTGAGAATATTTAAACTGTACAGAAAAGCTACTGCAACTCATTAGTTTGCCTCAAATGTGATGATTTTTCATGTATCCAAAATGAATAGCAGAAGAGGGCATTCCAGGTATTTATTCTTAGTCTCAATAGACTTTTTTCATACGTACAATTGGTTAGTTACTAATAATTGAATATTTATTTAATATAATTATTCTGACTTGAAAAGTATTTTTTTCTTTTCCCACATACTCCAAGGTGACACTGAAAATAAAAAAGTCAAACCATTGCTTTTTTTAAGGAGTCATTATCTTTTTGTTAATTGTCTGGTGAGAAAAATGTATTCATCTCACACAAGCCATTTTTCACGCTCTTTTTCAGGTAAATGGATCTTTTGTGAGACAGCAATCTTACCTTGACCTGTAACAAAACTTTTGAACTGTTCTCTGTACATACAGAATTGTTCTAATACCTTCTGTTCAAAGTTACGCATCTTACTGAGTGGCAGGCGCTTCAGAATTCAAAAAACTAAATTTCATTGCATGAGTTCAAGCCTAATTCTGTCTGTATAAAAAAAAATGTAAGGTCTATTTTTCATGATGTATTACTCAACTATTATGCATCTGGATGAGCAGCATTGGCAGAAGATTAAAAGCACTTTTACCCCTTTCAGAGAGGTAGTAGGAGGTGGTTAGAGGGGCGGATGCTGAAGGTTCGGGCTCCTCTTTTAGTAGAGTCACCTGCCCTGTGGAGCTCTACAGTGGAGTGTGCAGCACTGTATAGTCCTAAGGTTCTGTTTCTGAATGCTTGCATTTGAAAATGAGTAAATACTACAAGAATTCAATGAATAATAGAAGTACATATCCCTGGTATTTACTCTTTAGCTTCATGGAGTTTTTACTTTCATATATACAGTTGCTTAGGTATTAATTAATTTAGGTATTAATTCTTAGCTATTTTGATAACAAGCAGAAGGTAAATGATATATAAAACTAATTGCTCTGTAGTAAAAACCCACAAACACATTCCTTGCATCAGGGTTCGATATAACCCAATTAAAAATAGGATAAAACTCATCCCTTTGTCTTAATAGGCATGTTAAATTAGCTATTTCCTCCAAAGAAAAAAAAAATCATGCTTAGAAACAAACCCCACAATGTTTAGGAATGGGAGAAGAGTTGATTTCTTGTTCCCTGGTATTTGTAATCTGTGATTAAGTGGTGTGAAATGGGGCTAAGCCTTCCTGTCGGTGCCTTAGAGCGCTTCCTCCTCCCCTGTGCACACAAAATATGGCTGGAACAAAAGTTGAGCATGGCAGTACTAATCTCCATTTTCTCCATAGCATTAGAAAACCTTTTATAGCAATGTAAACTCTAAACAAAGCCTGTCATTTGTTTAGTCCCACAAAGCTGTAACTCTTATAGAGGCATGGATAAAAAGAAAGAAAACCTAAATCTATATATTTCCTACATTGCATGGTAAAAGCAATTGGAAGATGTCTTTCTGTCTCCACACATAAAGTTAATTTCTTGGGTCCTTTTTTTTGCGCATGCATTTGATTGAATTTTCAAAAGTTGAAATCCCAACGATTAGGTGTTGGACTGAAAAAAAGATTTAAGTTGATACTCGGGCAGACATATTCTCAAATATGCTTAAGGTGGCCTTAAAAAACACGTTATTTAGCTACTTTGCTGTTGTTATACATTAATTTCATTGCTCACATTACACATACAGTGACCTAAGAAGTTTCAGAGGATACCTTCCTTCTCGGCATATTGAGCAGTAGGTATGGTGAATGCATGTATTTTGGAAACGGGTGTATAAATGCACGATGACAACCCCATGG
>NW_009258951.1:5228607-5353324 GCF_000687185.1 Egretta garzetta
CTGTACACCAGGTCCCATGTAGTCTTCTCCTGGGAGGAGCTGCCTGCGCAGTGGAGGATGGACTATGTCACTACATCCGATTTCCTTACTGTACACGGGTGAGTTTCCATGGTTTAAGAAGTAATCTGGACTACAGTCCTGTTGTTCTGCTCCTTTGTGTACTTACATATTCAATCACATCCTGGGGAAAACAGGTAGCTGCCCATGCTCCTGCACTGAAGAGACTGAGAGATCATGTCCTGACATTTATGCAGCATGAATAAAAGGAGTACTATGAATAAAATCTTAATTTTGAAGTTCTCTAAGTCTTATCACATTGTCAGGTGTGATCATAACTTCAACTTGTTTACAAATGTTCCGTGTTGCAAAGGTTATCACCTCTTTTCCTTTAATTTTTGTGTTGTGCAGTCTAGGATAAATATATTTTGTTGACTCTGATTTTTACTTGCATCAGAATAAACAGGAAAACACGTTGTTAGCACACTGTCTAAGTAAACTTCTTTTCCCAGTGGAATTGTGAATACCTAAGGTTAAGTAAAATATGCTGTGAATAAAGCTTTGGCTGAAGCAAGTTTATAAAACAGATTATTACTATTTTATTAAGAGTGATGGAGATGCGTGCACAAGTCATCATAGAGGCACACAAGCAATAAGAGCGAAAATTTTGAGAATCCTAAGGCAGCTGGAAGCAGATGTGTGTATGGAATGGGGAATATCTCCTGAAATGAAAGGTCATTTTCTATATCATATATAGTGACCCTTAGGGCTATAAAGTGCTGACAAGATCTAATGGTGAGTCAGAAAATAAAATAAAATGGAAGCACAATATCGCAACAAACTAGGCAAACAGTAAAATAACTGAGGATCACCAAATATTTGGGAAGACTGATAGAATGACAGACATAGTAGCTTAACTAAACTACATGACACAGAGCTCAAACAAATGTAGATTGCATGACTGGCATCCAAACCCTTTTTGGAGGCATGCTCACGGGGGGAGTGGTCTCCTGGGCAGGGAATGGTGGAGCCCAACCTTTGGGTAGTACACAGCTTCTAGAGGTTAATGGAGATTTCCTTTTGAAGAGATGCCTACACTGAATTTGTTCACTTTCTTACTGTTAATTTAGATGTAGAACAAGTATTTCCTTCGATGACTCTTTCCAAAAGAAGCTGTGTTCCTTGCTTATATTGTAGTTCATATGATGGGGGCGTGGGATCCCCCTTGTTACGGCACCAGTGACAGCCCAGTAACAGGGCTGTGTCAAAGGGCAGTGAGAATTTTGTCTCCAGTGTCAGACTCACTAAACAGCCTCACCTCACAAAGCAGCGGCTTTGATTAAAAAAAAAAAAATGAAGCAAAAGGATAAAACAGCAGGAGCTGTTTCTGTGGCTTGAAAAAAATTTAATCTACTTCACTGTCCAGTGGGTAATACTAGAATTTAGTATAGTGGAGTTTGTTATGGTACAGTACTGAAATACTGGAGCATTGTCTTACTGTTTCAATTTATACAAGACACAAATGTTCTAAGACAAAACGAAAATCTGAAATGAGCGGTAGCAATATATTCATATAGAGAAATACGTTATACTTAACTTATTTATATACGTTATTTGTTTTATTATTAATAATTATTAACAGGTAGCAATACATTCATATAGAGAAATATGTTATACTTGATAACTTATTTATGTACGTTATTTGTTTTATTATTAATAATTATTAACATTTTCCTATCCATTCAGTTACTCTTTTCCACTCTGTGGTGATGATGCAAACCACATGAGTTTATATCTTTTGTTTACCTGAACCACTTTTCTAAGTAACTGGGCTTTTTCAGTAATTTATTTGTAGAACATTTTAAATGACAGTACCTCTGTTCCCATGTCACATACTATATCCTATTTTTACTTTTCAGTGTAATAAAAACATTTTAAATTAAAATGTGAAATGACCATAATTACTATATGTAGGTAAATCGAGTAATTATTAGTGTTTCTGTAAAGAATTCGGCTCTGCAGTTCCTCAACATACAGTGGTTGTTCACAATAGAGTTGTTCTGCTGCAGGTACTATCTAATAACAGGAAAGTACTTTCTATTAGGAAATTGTACCCATTAATTAAACTCCATTTAATCACAAAACATTCTATTTAAGCCTTGTTGTGGAAAATATTTCTTAATATATACATGCTTTGTTTGGGTGAGTAATTCAACTGCGTATTGTTTATTAATAATTCACAGACAAGATGTTCCTGTAATTTCCCCAATAGCGCTCTTAGCTGGTAGGCTCTACTGATTTCATGGCATTTTCCTCTTTAAAGCGGCTGCCGCTCCACTAGTGTAATTGGCAGAGCCCCATTGACTTCAGTGGAGCCTCAGTAATTCTTACCAGCATTTATCTGCACCATTAAAGGCATTTAAAAATCTGGTCTTGTAAAGAACAGATGATGTGATATTAAAAGAAAGTCAAGCTCATTGTTTCACGAAAAATTCTTTTAAAGTCATCAGGGGAGGGAAAACTCCACTTTTCCTGGCTTTTCCTCTCTCTTGTCATGTGAGGGGGTCAGAGACTTGGTGCCAGGGACTCAAAGTGCCCACATGCTGTTGGCATCCTTAGGGGGTCCTGTCCTCCTCCTGATGGCTCCCCGGACTCCTGTCACAGAAGCTGCCTGAGAGCAGCTGGGAAGACTCTGTTTGCCCAGCAGAAAGTTTGCTCCAAAATGATGAGTGCACCCATTCATTATTGCCCTATCAACAAGCTATAATTTAAATTATTGGTTTATCTAAATGTTTACCATTTTTAGGAACAAATGTGTTCATGACTCTTTCCTACTCATTAAAATAGGAAAGTGATAAACAAAACAGTTCTCCTATTGGAAAAGCTGTTTCTAATTATTTATTTCTTCTTTCAGTGCTCCACTAATAAGGCTTGATGATCTTTGACTTTCTGAATGTAGTTGTCTTATTTAAAGAGGCACATATGAAGTGACTAATTTAAGCTGTAAAAAATTGAATATTAGCATTTTAATTTTAATGATTTTATAATGTGCTGAAAAAAGGATCCACAGAATAATGCCAAGTAGAGCAAAAAGGTTTTCTGAGCGCTCAATCATGCATGGGCAAAAATCCCAAAAATGTTTTCCTAAAGCTAAGTGCTTACCCGTGATTATGTTTAGTTATCTTACTAATAGACTTAGTTCTCAATGAGTTGTAAATTCAGTTTTCCTTTTGAGCACATATTGATATACATGACTATACACAATATGTGCACCATCTAAGGTCATTCATTAGGCTTGACCTACATTTGTGCTTACAAGAAATGGGGAAATTTGCAGTGATGTAGCTGTAAAAGAAGAATGATGGTTGCTAATAAAACGTGAGAACCCCAAACCCCATTTATTTTAGCACAGTTAGAAGTTTCCCGAAGCAGAGTTCATTTGCAGTGCGAGCTACTATGCTCCACCCTGTAATAAATGTCAGCGCTACTACAGGGATCATTCAGCCTCATGATGTGGTAACGAGCCAGCATGGCGCAAATATGAAAATAGTATAAATAAGTAGCCAAAGTATTATGGTAGTGTGGCAGAAATTGTGATCAGATACATAATGTCCTGATTCAGAGGCACTCCCCAAAGAGCAAAAGAGTTTTTGTTGCTTAAAATGGCATAAAAAAGGTAAATTGTCTTGCATGGGCATCGTGGTTGTCTGATTTAAGAGCTGTTTAGCTCACTGTCTAAAAGGCTAGCTCCATTTTTTGTTCATGTGATTCGCCCAGAGTGCAGGAGGCTGTGAGAGATAAAAATCTTGTAGAGCTGTTAACACTATTTTATTTCGGAATTGATGCACAAGTCTGCCAAGTAGCACAGATGCTTAATACACTCAATTTGTGAGGGAGATTTTAATCTTCACAAGTACACATCTTTTTTGCTTTCAGTCACCAGTTCTCCTATGTGAGAAGGAGAAATATTCAGCAAGGCTGGGAACACTAAACAAACTTAAAGAATCTTCCAGTGCTTGAGATGGGCTGTAATGGATCTTGAAGTTTGACTATGAAAGTAGCTGGTATAACTTGCATGTTTAGTTCAATAAATTCCCATTGGACATAAGGCAAAATGCTTGACAAGACTGCAAAATGTCATAAGGAATGCAGTGGTTCTGAACGGTCAGGATTGAAACATGGCTTGTGAGGGGAGTCAGGACTTGTCTCACCGCTGGAGAAGCTGGAGAGGAAATGTGGGGAGTATTTTACTCCAAACATCAGCGTATTTTGGAATTTGTGTTTATATGTATATACAGAAGCTCATCCATGTTCGTATCTGTGTCATATGCCAGTTACACATTTTTGTTTCTTATAATAAATTCTGTTAGGTCAACAGATACTGCTCTACGGAAAGAGGATGAACATACAACACCACCGTGAAGGAGGAAGAAAACTGGTGGAGAGAGAAAAAAGTAAGGGGAGCACATTCAGTAAATTCTGGGTTGAGATTTTAGTGGGTTTGGGGTTTTGTTTCTTAAGTATTGTTGAATTCTGCTATAATCCAGTATGGATTTTTTTTGTCTTGGCTACTGGTTGCTATAACAAAAATATTTTTCTTTGGGGCATTGCTAAAATAACATCAGCGGCTCTGCTCTCCATCATCATTCCACTTGCCTTCCCTAATGGCCACATTGCCATCCACTAATAGTGTGGTTTCTATATTTATGGGCTAGCTTATGACATTACATATACTTTTCAGCTTTAACATTTGGTTCATAGTTACAGGTTTGAGCGTGCATTCTGCATAATGAAGGAAGCTGGCCAGTGGGACGTGTGACCTTTGAAAACTTAAGAAAGGCCCCTGGCAAGGAATCTCTAATAAAAAGTATCTCCAAGCTCTGTAGGTTCATGAGCCCAAGGTAAAAGTGAGCACCATTAAATTATTGAAAGGCAAGGAACAAAACGCAGGCACACAGCAATACTGTGTGGGGATTGAAATGTAGTTTTAAAAAAAAAGCTGTTAAATTGCTTTTATTTGTGAGGCTTATTGTATGGAAATTGCATTGCTAACAGACAGTCTCACCTCAGCAGTTCTTTCCATCTCTTCCTCTTTCTTTTAGTCATTTTACTTATTCTCTTTCTCCCTGAAAATTTCTGGTAGCATTTTTGGAAGGGATAAAGCACTGGGTTGTGCTGATGCGTTTTCCTATTTACTCAGCGGTCATATACCACGCCAGCCCAATTCAGGTTGACATTTTGGATAGGGACATTCACTCCACCTGATGCATGCCAAGAGTCACTTTCAAGGCAGTGGTTTCTCTGCCTTCTCAGCCCTCCCTGATCATATTGGTTTGCGCTTGGGAACTGCTGTTACTTATGGGTGTTTAATTCTGGGGTTCACATTCGTGAAGGGAATGCGTACTTGTGGGCAGAAGGCAGTAAAACTTTATTGGGTCTGCTTGCCCGTGAAAGGTTTGCAGCAACTGTTGCTTGAAAGCTCATCCAAAATCCAGTGAGGTCAATGGACTGTCAGTGACTTCAGTAGGCTTTGGATGAAGCCCATGGTGTGTTTATTAGAGCTAACATAGCTAAAAAATGAACTGAACTCAAGGATCTTCCCTCCTCCTCTCAGGATAAGCAATGCCGTAGGTTTAGCTGTATACTGAAGACAATGAAAGCATTGCTCAGATGACATTTGATTTAATGAATGTCATGTAATCAAAACAAAAAATGCTTTTGATAAAGCATTGCAACAGGTGGAACTCCTGGAAATATAAGTAGTGGATGCTTATCCCTTTATATTGGGCAAGTTTCTCTAAAATCAGTGTGTTGAGAGCCAGACCTCTCTTAATTATCATTTCTTGGCTGAAAATCAGTTGATTTGTACTCTGAAGCGTAGATCTAGTTTGATGTGATGTAGCTGCAGCATTAAAAACCATAATGGAGTGCTGGCTAAACCAAGATACTTGTGCATGATGCTAGCGAATAGCACAGGAGCTGCTGTTAGGATGTTTTGTGTAAACTCTAGGGGTAAAGCCTATTTAAGTATCTACAGGTTATGCAGTACTCGCATTCCAGTTTCCCAGTGCATGACCGGGGACCTTGCCCGCTACCCGAGTGCAAATAAATATAGTCATCATCGTTATCATCATGGATTTTCTGCTTAGCTTACCCAGCCCTCAGTTCTGAAATATGCTTAGACTTAAATGGCTTGTGTAACAAATATGAAAAGTGGCTCTTAAGGCTGCAGATGCAATTCATTTGTAATATTGCTATTTAAGATGCTCTACCTGTGCCGCATCGCACCGTTTCTTTGAAGGAACAAGTTATTATGGTTGCTGTTATACGCATAACTCCAAAAAGCTTTGTGGAAATAATACAGATAAGCTAACACTCATGCAAAACGCCTGATGTTTATAATAGCACAAGAACATTCATATTTATATTTCACATTTTACTTGTACACAGCGGATAGAATTGATTTCATGCCGGACTTGGTGCTTTAGCTATGCTATCTTCACTCTTGCAGGAAGAAAAAGCATTTTAATGGGAGCAGATACCGTTGTTCTCTTACAGGGGATTTGTTATATTAGTTTCAATTTAAAAAGAAAAGCAAGTGGAATGGCAAGTTCAGTAGCGAGACAGGCAACCTCTTTGTCTTTCTTCGAACTGCAGGCAAAAATCACTGCAAACAATAACACCGGCTCCCCGGAGCAGCTGACGGGCTCTGAGCCGCAGCCTAGCGCGTGGAGCGGTGCAGGGTCGGGGCCCTGGGAAGATGGGAAGCAGAGGCACCGTCTGCTCGGGGGCATGTGCGGGCAGCTGGTGCGGGCTCGGGCAGCTTTGCTCTGCGGCTCCTGCCGACACAGCCCTCCGACACCAGGAGGAAGGCCAGGGAAGGGGATGCTGCGGGGAGATGCCCGAACCCAGCCCTGCGTATTCGCACCGTGCTGTGTGGATGTGCATCACCTGTTGGCTGGTAGCCCCCACTTTTAGCTTTCAGGTGGTTCAACAAGACAAAGAGCATGGATCATCCTCTGCACCTCGTGTCCACTGTGAGTCTGGTGAGTGCACGTGCGCATCTCTGGAGCATCTCTTCGCCCTGGCAGTAGAGAGGGGATTGAAACTGCCTGGGAGGCATCTAGGAGACTGGTGTAGAAGCAAATGAGCCACACAGGCTCACTCACACTGGGTGGTAAGAGTGCCCTAAGCCTCCCAACAAAGTACAAGTAAACTGGTTGCCAACTGAAGTCCTTCGTTCGTAATGTCATTGGCAATAGAAAAAAAAGTGAACACGTATTTGAGTTGTGAAAGGTACATCATGTTCCAGAGATGATTAAAAATACATAATAAATACTTACCTGGAGGGGCTTGTAAGTGAAGGCCCTAGCAGGAGTGCATCAGGGTCTTTATGCAAAATGATTTTATAATGGCTGAGGAAGAAATTATTTATTAGTTCATCAAACATAAAGGAATACTTAATGGTAGCATACATCGTGGCACATAATTAGCAATCTCTGCTTCTGTCTCAGTGCAGTTGCTGAGTACAAGTGGTAGAGTAATAAGTATGATTTATAATAATATTACAAAGCATGCTTTTTCCTATCAAAATTAATGAATCTTAGTAAACAGAAACAGTGAATTCATTTAACCAAGATTTCAGAGCTGTTTGTCTCAGAAGGGCTTGTGGCGTTTGCTCCGAGTTGAACGGTGTCTGCGTGAGCATCGCTGCGGGGCGGAGGGAAGGGTGGGAGCAGGAGGTGTTTTCTCTCTGCCTTGATCCTTGGTTAGAAGGGACCATTCTGGGGATAGAGGTGCTGCTTATCCACTGAGCCTTGTCTGAACCTCTCTGCTATGGTGTGACTGCATGAGAGCAAATAAATTAATTCAGGCTTGCATGCCCGGGCTTACCAGTAGTATTTCCAGGGGCTGCCACTCTAGGATATGTGTTATGTTCAGCAGATGATCTCTTCTCTAATGTTGGCTGTCACTAGTAGTTTTGACTGTGATCTTGCAAATGCTCAAGTTGTTTAAAACACAAGGGGTTGTTGCACTGTCAATGAATACTGATTGCTCAGGCTGGAAAAAGAGAGGAATTTCCATGAGCTTCTGGCAAAGTGTGGGTGTTAGTGCTGCCCTGTAATGACTCCTATTTACAGGGCAGAGGGGAAGCTCTGTGCATGTGGAGTCCCATTTGTACAGGATAAATCTGATGGAGTGAGGCTTTACGGAGCAATGAAAATATGGAAACGTAGAGGGTTGAGTTGTGCACCTACTCCGTACAGACACTTGGGCACAGAGAAGACCAACTTGCAGCTCAGGAGTTGTGGGTGGTCCCAAAGCAGACCACAGGGGAGAGGTAAGAGAGGCTAAATTTTGAATGCATTGCTGGCAAGCTATTTGGCGACCTTAAAACACGCGTTGGCTGTGAACCAGCACAGCACAGAACTGCTCTGTGCCCCACATCCTTCATATCTATAGTGGGTTTCAGCTGATGTGCTGTCATAAGACATTCAAATTGAAGTATTAATTGGCTGACTGCATGGTCAAGTTACTAATGATGCACAGCACATAATGTCTTAGTGCTCATAAAGAAATATTGTTTATTTTACTTGGGTCAGTTGTGATTAAGCCCATAGAAAAGCCTGGAAAAAAAACGTTGGGGTTTTTGTCTTTTTAAATATATTATAATCCCTTTTGAGAAGTGCTTTCCTGAACCAGGGCTTCTGTCAGTTATTCAGACTTGGCCAATATTCTGAATTGCTTAAAATGTCTCAATGTATTTAGGAGTGTAAATATAGCATAAATAAATAATGCAGATTATTAGAAAGGATGGCACATCCTAATATGCTTGCTATCATTAGGGAAAATGGTACAAGATAATTAGAAATTCACAAAGTTTATATATGGTTCATGTTAGCTGCTTACAACTCATTAATTATCAGGTTTCAGCTACTCCTCATAGCACTTATTGGTGCTTTCATTTTTCCTGAAAATAATAATCGAGATAAAAATTTTAAAATTTAAGTAGGGCAATATTTACCTTGAGATTTAAAATTTAGGACTTGTGATACTCAGCGATGTTTTCCGACTGTTTCTAACCTACAGCAAAGTCTTTAGGTGTATTCACTTTCAGCATCTCATCTTTTTGGTGAGGTTCATCTGTGCATTCAGCATTTGCTCACACAAGGGTGTCCTCTTGGCCAAGGCGTGGGGCCCAGAAAGCCAAGCCAGCTCAGAAAGGTCATGGGGTGTAGCTTCTTCCACTTGTGCTTGAAGAGAAATATCTTTTGTCATGAGATGGAGACAACAAAGTCTTTCCTTTCTCTAAAAACACCAATGTAATTTGGTTTTGGAGACGTGAACGAAGCCAAGAAAGCCAAAGTAATAGGACAGATCCCGGTGTGTGGAGCACCTTGTCTCACCACACTGAATTCTGCACCCAGTCCCTCTGATGCTGGGCTTGTAGTCATGGTATTAGGTGCTAGGTGCATTAATTTTCTGCATTTTGGAAGTTAATTGCTTTTTGACTATTGGTTATGCTTACTGTCAGTACTACGAGACAAAAAAAAAAGATGAATCGCAATGTAATTCATCTTATTTACTGGGAGTGTGTGAGGAACTCGAACTGAAGTACTTTACATAAAGGCTAATGTATATTGATGAATAGCAATGTAATTCATCTTATTTACTGAGAGTGTGTGAGGAACTCGACTGAAGTACTTTACATAAAGGCTAATGTATATTTGGAATATATATGCTCCATGCATCCTTATCTACCTTTAGGAAAAAACAGGCCTTAGGTCCAGCCTGCACCCGATGGAAAAATTCTCACTGATTTCAGAACCTTTGAAGGAGAACTTAAGTGAATTTAGGAAGATACTAACTTTGTTTTGGAGATGGATGGGATTAAGAGGTCAAACTGGAAAGTAACGGAGCAGAATACAGCCTGAACCTGACAGGCCAATCAGTTGTTTTCATAGATTTTTAAGCAAGAAAGTGCCATTATAAACATCTTTTCTGACCTCCTGTGTATTGCAAGCCAGGAAATTTAATCCATGATTCCTGCATTAAAGGAAACTGCTCTGCTCTATTTCATAAAATGGTTGTCTTGTTTGTTTTGTTGGGTAATATTTTACTTTCTCAGGGTGTAGAGTATCAGCCATTAGAAAGCCAATTTTGGCTCAGTTTGCTGTAGATTTGTTTTAAGCATTTTATATATATATATAGTATAAATAAAGGCTTCATAAAACAAAACCTACTGAAAACAGCATTCTCACTGCACAAATCCGTTTCCATCACTGTACAATACTTGTCTATTTTTTTTTCTCTCTCTTTAGGTTACAGAGAGCTCTTTCTATTTGCTCAAGAGCCTGCTCCCACTTGGACCCCTCCCATGCCTTGTTTTACCATAAATCCAAGCTGAAAATTGTCACTGTAGTGAAATATTCACAAGAGGTACATCAGTACATCACCATTATTAGCGAAGGAATGCCACAAAATGAAGGTAAGGCTCGCCTGCAAAAAAAGATGCTTTTTTGGAAAGCCACCTCCAGCTCAGGAAACCGGAGGTAGGAGGTTGGAGTCATGGCCAAAAGGTAAGTCAGAGGGTAGAATAAGCAGGAGAAATTGCTGAGGAAGGTGCTCTGTAAGGACTAGTACATCTTCACATTCTTTATTAATGCAGAAATGTGCCCCCCACACTGAGAACATCTGTATGATTCTGTGTATGTACAGGCACATCTTTAGTGACAGCATTTATTTTCCCCCATTTGATTGAAACAAGAGATATGCCGTCTCAGAGAGCAGTTTAGGCAATTAGACTATTTTATTCAATTACAGTGTATATTTTTAGATGTAAAGAAATCTGAATTTTCTATGAAAATTTAAATACAAACTGTACACAATATGTTCACAGAATCACACAGAATCACAGAATGGCAAGGGTTGGAAGGGACCTCGGGAGATCACCCAGTCCAACCCCCCTGCTAAAGCAGGTTCACCCAGGGCATGTTACACAGGACTTGGTCCAGGTGGGCTTTGAATATCTCCAGAGGAGACTCCACAACCCCCCGGGCAGCCTGTGCCAGGGCTCTGACACCCTCAGAGTAAAGAAGTTCTTCCTCATATTCAACTGAAACCTCTTATGTTTCAGTTTGTGCCCATTGCCCCTTGTCCTGGTGATGGGCACCACTGAGAAGAGTCTGGCTCTGTCCTTGTGACACCCACCCTTGAGATATTTGTATGTGTTGATGAGGTCCCCTCTCAGTCATCCCTTCTTCAGGCTGAACAAGCCCAACTCTCTCAGCCTTTCCTCACAGGGGAGATGCTCCAGTCCCTTTATCATCCTTGTTGCTCTCCTCTGAACTCTTTCTAGGAGTTCCTCATCTTTCTTCAACTGGGGAGCCCAGAACTTGGACACAGTACTCCAGGTGGATCTGAATATAATAAAATGTAGTCAAACATGAAAGACAAAGATTCCCTAAATGAAAATGCATTGCTCTACTAACACTTGCTTCCTGCAGAGGCTGATGTAAGAGTTTGGTGCTTTTGCTAGTTGTTTACGGTGGTGTAGCCATGTGTTTTGCATGTGGCATGAGCACAAGATACAGAGCTCCTGGTGATGGGCCCCAGAGACCATCAGCTACTGTCATCCTGCAGACGACCCTTGTGTGGGGCTGAGACCCCGCATGTGAGCAGGGGTCAGCGGAGGCATTTTCTGTTGCAGAAAGGAAGCTTATTTTAAAAACTGCTCTAGGGTCTTACCTTGTAATAACATCCTTTAGACTATGTTTGTCGTGACAGCAGCAATCTTGGCTGAATTTTTTAGATGAAAACCATGTAAAATTATGTTTGGATAAATGGTGTATGATATGTTGCCAACGAGTTAACAAAATCTGTATTCCTGAGATAAATGCCTCAACTTCCCTCTTCATTTCATAGCTGCAACAAAGTCACTTTTCTAGATAATAGAATTCCTCTGCCGTTTTCCAGGTGTAACATATAGCTTCAGTCTTTAACTTCTACTTCAAATGCTCAGGATGCTTTATAACTTTTGCAGTTTTGAAATAACACTGCCTCTTGCGGCACTGTCAGCTGGACTACTTAGCTACGGTGTTGAAACACCGCGTTTTATGGAATCTGATTTGTGCTGCCTGGATTCATGGAAACACTTTGTTCTGTGGCATTTTTGCAATCACTGCTTTATCTTAATTATAATAATAAGTAATTTGCAAAAGGTATTGAAGTGGAAAAATAAACAAAGTAAAAAGAAAAAATCTCAGATAAACACATTACTAGAAAGGCATATTATTGATTTTGTTATCCAACATACACTATTTTGGATTTTTAAATAAGCTTTTCAGCCAAAACAATGTATCTAAGTCATTTAAAAAATGCATATGAAAAAAAAAAATATAGACAATTAACATTCTGATCCAGCGAAGAAAGAATGAAAATGCTAGAAAATAAGAGTTTGATTTGGAATAGACCAACTAAATACAGAGTAAGAATTTAAAAACCCTCAGAAACAGTGCCATTCAGTGGTAATATTTTTCAACCCGTGCCACTTTAGCATGAGGTCAGCAGCCAGCTGCTATGTGGCAGCCCATGGGGTCTCTGCACAGCGGAGCCCCGGTACAGAATGCTCTTTGCAGAAGACGCTCAACGTCTTTCAGATCCAGCATGGTGTTCGTGCAAGGATCTGCTTTGCACCCACAGGGCCCCTCTCAGGCAGTTTTGCAAAAATACATCAACTTTTACAGCTCTTCAACGCATGTAACTACACCCTCGCCCAGTTTGGGAGTCTTTTCTATGCATCCCTAACTAAATATCCTCTTGAAATGCTTCCTGCTTACAAGCTGATGAGGTTATTCCTTTGGTTATTATAACAGTGTTCAGACATCCATGGTAGCTGGGGTTCCATATGCAAAGTAATTTCTTGTAGTAGCAGTAGACCCTTTCGGACAGTTTAAAAGTATAACCTTCTAATGCACAGAAGATAAAATTCTTCTTCAAGAAAGACATTAAATAATATATTTATGTAATACCTTGCTTTTTTTTCCTTCCTGTAAATGGGGAAGTACTTATTATATGTTACAACATCTTATTTTTTGTGCATAACAGAATTAATTGACTTGGGAATCCCCAGGCAGCTGTGTTTGCATTACCACAAACTGGATAATGTACAAATTTGCAGGTGTTAAATTATGTACAGAGGTCACTCAAACCAAGAGCGTTTTCTGAAAAATCAAAAAATAGATGACCAGTGCCATGTGGAAGGACTGGCAGAGGAATCTCACAGGATTCTCTTGGAGTATCTAGTAGCTTAATGTTTTCTTTTCCGTTTTTGAGTAGATTTTTTTCTTGAAGCATTTTTTGCATTATGGAACTGGGAAATATCTGAGATGATGTTTCAAGATTTTAAAAGTACGTTTCTAAGAGCTTTCGTTGTTTTGAAAGAGGTTAGCTGTAAATAGAAAGAGCAACCTGATGCAGAGGAACTCTGGTGTTGACATCAGAGGGAGCAGAGGGGGAGCAGCGAGTGCTGTGTTGCGTGCTGTGGTACTAGCATCACCAATTAAAACTAATGGGGTGGCAAAGCCAATAAAAAGGAAAAGGTCTGTCCAGCTTCCCAAATCCAAATGTATAAATTTAGCAGAACAATTATGCTGAGGAGTTCTCTGCGTGAAATACTTGAAAAATACAAACACTGAAAACCCACGTCTCTAAAGAGTCAGGAACAGTTCCATTTTTGAGAGAGGTTATATTTCAGCGTAAAATCCAGCAAGTGGGAGTAAAAATCATTACCTGAGGGGTACCTAAGGATATTGGATATCTCAGGAACTCAAATGCAACCTGCGTGCTGGTTTTGCTATGCTGCATTTTCCAATCAAAACACATTAGAATTTCATATATCTACTGTTCGAAAATCTGTTGTTTATTTTTTTTCTCCTGTGGAGGAGCTAAATGAGAGATAACAGAGGGAAAAAAGGATGGCAACTCTTACACAGACACTGTAGATGCAGACATCCGCGGGTTATGAAGGTGGAGGATAAGTATCCATGTGTCTTTCAACATATTTACTTGATAAAACATCTGTCTTCACACGAGGCTTATGGGGCAGAGGCGTTTTTTAGCACTTCAGTGTACTCAAACCGTACCTAAGCAATCGGCATTGTCAGAGGTGTGCTTGCTTATTCTGCTGTTGCATCCCTCTCCTTTCAGGTCTCTGCTGCTCTTTGCCGAGAGCATTTCTGAACCGTGACAAATCATCTCTACACGTATATTTTAAAAGACAGTTTTCTATTCTTTTTGGAGACCATAAATGAGAGAGAAACATGACTGCCCCAAACCTAAATGCTTCTCGACTTCGCAGGCTGTAGATCCATAATCTGTCCTGAGCATTTAATTATAATTCAGTCCTAAGTATTGCAACAAAGAATGTTATGGGGTGCTGTCAGACTGTCAAAGCTGAGAAAAGGTAGCTGGTTTAGTAACCAGGAGGTGATTAAATTTGTATCCAAGTGGTCGGAAAATATTGTGGTACCTTACGTCCCCGAGTCTGTGCTCCTGACCACAAGAGGGTCTGTTTTGGTGCTGGTAGGAAGCGGTGAGTTGGTGGCTCCAAGCTGAGGCCATGGGGCTGAGTAGGGCACGAACACTCAAAGTCTTTTCTAATGGCTTTGTGATGGGTGTGAGCACGCACAAACCAGGGCAATAAACCAGAACTGGGGACCTTCCCCAAAGAAAGGTGGGGAGGCCCCAACGGGTCAGGAAAGTTTAAGCCTGGCTGACACAGTGAAATGCTCAAGGAAGGATGAGCTCTGAGTGATTTATTTCTGGCTTATGTTGCCAGGTGAGTTAATAAAAATTCATTTCAGTTAATCTGCATCTGTTGAGTATTGTCTGTGTGTCTTTGTGGCTGGAATGATGCTTTGGTCATGTCTTGGCAATGCTAGCAGAGCTTAAAGCTTCTTATGTCCATGAATTAGAAGAATCAATCTCTTCGAACGCATTTTAAATTGATCTTTGATTGGACCACATGGCTCTTGGATAAGGTACCCTAGTATTAGTCAATTTGTCTTGGAAAGATGATGATTCAAATTAAAATTGAAAGATGACCTATATTGAGCAGCTGCAGTCTGCAGAGTGATCTTTTTTTCTTTTTTTATTAGTGTGCCGCTCTGTTTGTGAAGTCCTTGCTGTGAATACTAATGTCTGCGCCCAGGGCTGTGTCCAGAATTGCTAACTTGAGCATTTGCATTAACGATCTGTGGCCTGTAATATCGTTTTAATCCTGGCTTCAAATTACTCAGAATCTATAACACAAAATGCTTCTATATCCTCTGCTTATAAGAATTTATTTACATCTGACATAGTTACACAGAGCTGCCTCCTTGTTTGAAGGGTCTGACTTTACTGCATCCTTTGCCTTTTCTGATGTAATTGTAGTTTGAATTTAGCATGAAGATCTTGAAAAAGTATGGTTGAGATTAACATCCTGAATTCCCAAGCAAAAAGGGGTTGTATTCAGGCACCCTGGGTAGCTTCTTGGTGATCTCTTAGATAGAATCATAGAATCGTTTAGGTTGAAAAAGACCTTTAAGATCATCAAGTCCAACCATTAACCTAGCACAGCCAAGTCCACCACTAAACCATGTCCCTAAGCACCACCTCTACAGGTCTTTTAAATACTTCCAGGGATGGGGACTCAACCACTCCCCTGGGCAGCCCATTCCAGTGCTTGACAGCCCGTTCGGGGAAGAAATTTTTCCTAATATCCAACCTGAAACTCCCCTGGTGCAACTTGAGGCCATTTCTTCTTGTCCTATAGCTTGTTACTTGGTAGAAGAGATCGACCCCGCCCTCGCTACAGCCTCCTTTCAGGCAGTTGTAGGGAGCAGTAAGGTCTCCCCTCAGCCTCCTCTTCTCCAGACTACACAGCCCCAGTTCCCTCAGCCTCTCCTCGTAATGTCAAGGTGTCAAGTATCTTCTGGTTTCAGTCTCTCTCCCACATTATGACCAAACCTCATTTCTAAATTCAGCAGATTTTAGCCAATAATTACATTTTCATGGCTAAATTATAACTAGCCGTTTCCCCTTATCCCCTGCCAAAGAAGATTTGTAATGGGAAAACTGACAAGCCAGGACACTTATAAATTTATATGTGAAAGCTCCTTTGTGTCAGCTTCTTCAGAGCCATCCTAATGCGATTGCCTTGTCAGCTGCATCAATAATAGAGGGCGAAGATCAATCTGTAATGAAGGCAGATGAGATAATTTTTCTAAGTGTAGAATTGTGATTCTTCCCCAGTAACTGGAATCTGCAATTACGGTGGTCGTGCTGGATGCTGCTTTTTGAATGCCTTGTAGACCTGTAGTTTGGAATAGCCAATGATAAATAAAATTAAACCACCATAGCAACACATTGCTCGTGAAGGTTTGCAGAAAAGTAGGTCATATTTTCAGGTTTTAGAATATAGTTGAAATCTCTAAAGTACATTTTGTCTTTGTTTCATTGTTGCTAAACCTTCTGTTGTATTTTTCCATATGCAAAAATTAATTTATCTGAAGAGCTGTAGGTGAAAAGAGGAGAAGCAAGAGGACTGCCAGCCTCAGGTGGCTGCAGCGAGAAGTGTTAACTGGGGGCACTTGGGTCTCTGCTGCAATAGCCGCTTGGGTGGCCGTCCTGCTGTGGGCCTGCAGGTCATGGAGGAGACAGTCTAGGTGGAGGGAGACCAGAGGAGTACTCTGCACCCGTAAATGGCATCTGAAGCATCCCCTGCAACTGTCTCTATAAGGAAATATGTTGGATTACTCAGGCAAATAATTAATATCTAGCCAGCAAATGTTTGTTGATTTTATTGGATGTCTATGGAAGCAATATGTCCATTCTTCTCTTCCTATCTTCTCTATCATTGCTGTGTCTACATAAGTCTTTGGATTTGTTTGGTTGGGGTTTTCTTGGTGTGATTTTTTTTTTTTTTGATAAAACAGAGCATCTTTAACAATAACGACATCTTCCAGTTTTAAATCATATCACATTTTACCGTGAAGAATCCCACAGTTTGATAAACTGTTGTTTGGAAGAAACACTTCAGTGCACCTGAAAGCTGAAACACATGATTTTTCTTTGGAAGAGCAAATAAAGCAGAATGAAAAAAGAAGAAGCAGGGCAACCGCCTACTCCTCCCAACGCGACAGTTGAGCGATCATGTTAACATGAAACAGTTTGTTGGGCTCCAGCTGAAAGGCCACCAGTCCCATTTGATAATATTGGGACTGGACATTCCTCTAGGAAAGACAGCCAGCTGGCAGAGCACATTGAAGGCAAATAGCTGTTCCTGTTTAAAACAGCTGAGGATTCACCCCTCTTTTTTTTTTAAATATTAGAAGATTTTTTTCAGTTTCATTGACTTAATAACAGATCCAGCTCATTTCTTCTAAATCTTCTAGGATATTTCCTTAAATGAGATTTTTCTCCAACAATTTTCAGTAGAGTTCTGCTGCTTGTTGTAGGTTACTCCATCTCTGGCTTCCTCTTTGGAAATGTTCAGCTGTGTCATGAGGGAGTAGGCAGACTCCTCCGGGATTTAGATGAAGAGTCAAATGCTAACAATAATGAACAATAAAACCAAATTGCTGAGATGCTGTCAGGCACAAGCTGGAGGTCATTTCCATAAACAACTCAGCATTTTCCAAAAAAGCAATGCATTTAGTTAGCTGAGGCTCAGTTCATAGAAGTCTGAGAATGATTCTCAAAAGAAAGCTAGGTCCGTCAATCTGTTTTCCATTAATGGTTTTTCTACTTGGATTTGCGAACAGAACATGCTTTGTCTTGGTTGTGTAAAGTAGAGGACAACACCTTGGTGGGGCATCACTGAGGACATTACTGGAGGGGCCGTATTCACCTCTGTGCTCATTGAATTGTCTTCAGCTCCTTCAGAGTGCCCTTTGCTTTCAAGCAAATTTATCCTAAACTCAGTTCCGCTTTCCCTTACCATGAAAAGTGATTTAAAAAGGCAACCTTTAGAAAACCATGATATTAAAATGGTACAGGTTGACTGCCTCCATCTCTGGTGAACTTTTAGCCTGGCTTGTCTGATGAGTGCTCTCTCCCCCTACCCTGTAGCAAATCTTTATTCCAAGGTGCTGCTTTGAATTTCCCATAGGAAGTGTGCAGCAGGGCACCCTCACGTACACAGCATCTGGGGGGAGACATCCACTGGGTTCAAGAGTGATCAGAAATCATGTGATGCTGGGTAAAAATGGTATCTAGATTAAATCAATTTCCTATTGAACATGGGAAATATTCAAAACTATTATCATTTAAACAAGACTATTGCAGGCAGACACTTAACTTTAGCAGTGTGAAACTGGTAATGAGAACAGTCTTAGCTTTTCCCGTGCCTGCCTTGGAGAGAAAACAGCTAGCTAGGGCACCTTGGAAAGCAATAAAAGCAAATTAGTTGATGAAATTGTTCTCTGTAGTGTGCAGTACAATTTTTCCTTCAACAGTAAGCCTGTGGTAGGGAGGAAAGACTGAAAGTAAAGAGGTTAGTCCACTGTTTTCCCAGACTGGGGGAAGCTAAGGGATCCCGCTGTTCAGTGGGTGCATGTGAAGGAAAGCTGCTACTTCCCTGTCCTGCGCCTGTTGCTTTTCCCATCCGAAGCACAACTTGTCTTTCCTATGTCTCTGCAGCGTCTGGCAGGCAAAGGTTGGTTGTCTACACAGGATAAATGCTTGCAAAGGGATTACACTCTCAGTATTTAGAAAGGTTAAAAGACTGATGAGGATCACTGTTATCCTGCAGCAACTTTCCTACCAGCACCTCTCACGCAGGGTTTCATGCTACATTTACTTTCTGCAACATTGCATGGTTTCAAAGTTCACATCTCAGCAGGGTCAGTCCGTCTTAGAGCAGTACAAGAGAGATCATTTTTCCAGGTAATGTCTTTAAGTTTGACATCTGGGGGAGATGCTCATCTGGTGTAATGCAGCATACCACTGACAAGTGCAACAAGGCTGTGTCTGTGCTAGCTGAGGGCTGAACTTTGTTCCTGTAAAAATTATCAAGATCTGGGGCTATAGCCTTCCAGCAGCAAAGATCTACTAGAAGCAATGGTCTCTTCTAATCCTTCCCTAAAATTAGTAGTCTGGAGGTGGGCAAGAGTTTAATCATTGCAAACTAATAATAATGCTGTGATAAATGGCAAAGGTAAGTATGTACTCTCCCACCCATGCTTAGCTTTGCATAGTCCCTGCAGACAATGTCACAAGCTTTTCATACAGCATCTGTCCTACAGAACCCCTCCATTGCTTATTGTATGGTTCACATCCATCATCACTTGAAGGCAGGTAATGATAGTAATGACAGGAAGGCCAGTGATGGCAGGCGGGACAGAAGGGAGATTGGGAGAGCTCTGGCTGCCACCGGTGGCAATTCAATTTCTTGCCGGAGGAAGGTTGACAGCTTCAGGACTGTGGGCAGCTAACCTGAGGCCAGCTGGGAATTTGAATTAAGCTGGCTGATCTCGCCTAGCATCTAGGAGGGTATCAGTGTCAGCCGTGGTGTGTATCATCGAGTGCCAAGTGGATTAGAGTGTAAGCCTCTTCAGCTCCACACATTTCTTCCAGTGCATAAGAAATCAAAGTGAAGAAGTGCACTGTTTTTCCTGTTACCTTTCTGCAATATGACTCTAAGAAAAGAATTCCCTTACAAGCATGTCTTTCTTTGGGGCTGATGGGGGAATAATGGGTAAGACCTGCAGAACTTTCCATTTTTGTTGAGGATGCCTTGAAAGTTGAGCCATGTTGAAATGTAACACAGTATTTTATTTTGTGCTTATTCATTGCAGCACGTTGGAATGTTAATCTATATTTTATCTTTAATTTCTAAAAAAGGATTTCATGATTTATGCTGCCATGTTCTTGCTATGGATGTAGAATTCCTGTAGTTTTATCACTAACCGTTCAGCTCACTTGAGTAGAGTTCCTCATAGCTGTTTCTTCTTTACAGAGCAACTCGGCTTAAACTAACATTAATTTCATAAAACTAATATTAATTTAATAGCTGTTTAGCACTGTTGAATGCAGAAATATCTGTTTCAACCAGTACAGGTTTAAAGTGAGAGAAAAAATGAGGGCGGCTATATACTGACATCTTCAGAAAAATGAACCTAATACACAGGATAGTTCATCATTATCTGTTTAGTAATTAATTCTTGTCTTAAGTCTGGAGGTCCATGAACATTCTGGAGTAATGTTAAAGAGTTAAAACTCTGAATTTGCTTAATAACAAAATAACTAATTAAATAATTATTATAGTGACTGTGTACCTGGCAGCGTGCTGTCCCACCATTGCCTGGGTTTTAACCAAAAAGTATCGGTTGCTGGTAAAAGACCTTACAGAGCTGGAGGGGTGGGTAATGAGGAGTCAAATTTAATCAGAAGTCAGCTTTCCTCAAAATTAATGTCTGTATTTCTGGGATTGGTTTATTCATCCACTGGTTTTGTTTCACTTGTGGTTCTTAGTTAAAATAGCTAGTCTAAGTAGAAGGATATGTAGTATTGGTGAAGATCATCTATCGACTTTTAATCAAATAGGACTTTTCTCATTTTTTCCCCCTGAAAAACTGTACTTTTTATAATATGGGAATTCCTTGGAAACACGTTTAGAAGGGAAACAGTAACTTTCAATGGCTCCTCTAAAATCTTTTTTTCTTCTAAGAAAATATAGCTCCTCTAGTAGGCTTCTGTTAGAATTTTAAATATTAAAAAATAAAATCTAAACCAAAATGAATTTCAGAAAAATTTCTGGCCATGTACCAAAAATTAAATCTTTGGAAGTCACTGTTTCACAGCAAGGTTCTCTAACTTGAGAAGTATTCAATTTGAGAATGAGTTCAGAAATGTAAGGTAGAACCTATTTATTTTTTCCTATCAAAATGTCATTAGGTTGAGACTGAAATGATTGGATGGGGGTGACCTATGAGGCAAAGCGAGTCAATACAAAGACAACTTGAGCATGTTGGAAGAGTTGAAGAGATGGCACACAAAACTGGGGTTTGAAAGTTTTCTTGCAGGCATGCCTGGCAATGATATCTGTGCAATATTTAGCAAGCTGGTTGTGCTTCTCATGTAAAACCTGTTTTCTAGGAGTTTTCTGTATCGGCTGTCCAACATCTGATGTGTGCACTGTCCTTACACTGAGACAGCTTTTCATGGGAGTACTTACAGTTAATTTTCTGACACCGTGGATTAAAAGCAAACAAGATTTCTTGCCACCAAACTGTCTTTAATTATATGGAGCACTTTTCACAGTCGTGAGTAATTTAAAAAATGTCTTAATTTTAGAAACTGATGTTTTACAGAAAGCAAAGTTTCTGAGCGGATGGGTGCTGCTTCGCAATTTAACAACAAGCTGTGAGTTTTAGAAACAGCAGTTGATGTGCATGGGCACGTGTGAGATGTTCTACTGGTTAGGAATTTACCTGGATTGTGGATTGTGCACCAGTTGGATGGTGCCTGCCAGGTACTCCAGCACTGATATTTTTTTTTGTGGTGTTATGTTGGCCACCTCTGTTCTGGGCTGTCTATACTTAAACAAGACGCATTACGATACACACAACCTCTAACTCTTACTTTATTCTCTCATACAACTTACAAAAACCTTATTGGAAGAAAGGTTTCGATAACATGTTATTTGGTAATTGCATACTTCTAAAAACAAATTGGGTTGGGTTTTTTTTTTTTGTTATTTTTTTCAGCAACTATAATGGCTAAAGAAAAGTCAAGAGTTGATTTAATATATAAAATAAAATTAATAGAAATATTTTGACATCTCAGCTATTTCTCCTGTGCATCTCTTCAAAGGGACACTTGCCCATTAGTGCCCAAATCCAGACACTTCATTATTTTTATGTTTCATACTCCATATGCAACAGCAAAACATGTCTGTTGTCTTGATTTTGTTGATTTTGTGCCTTGGATGGAAATGATTGAGATGAGATGGAAGTTTGTTGCAACCTAGCAAAGGGACGCAAAACTGGGCTGTTCTGCAGGGTTTGTTAGAATAATAATTCTAATTAAGAATCTAATTCTTAATTAGATTTTCAGATGTGAACAAAAATTCTGAGTTTCTCGTCAGTGAGGTTCTTGAAGGACAAGGCCAGTGGTAGGGGAGTTTGTAGTGAGAAATGACGCCGCGAGCCTGCTTCGGTTCAGCCTTGGAAACGTGAGACTGACACATTCCCATCTCCAGACCCCTTTCTGTTTTAGCTGTATTTCCAGGAAAAAGACACTCTTGCAGATACATATCCGAACAGTTTCTGAATTGATACTGAAATTAGACCCCTCGCTTACTATGACATTCAAAAAAAAATTATATGAAATTTAGCTACGTTAAGGAAGGAAAGGAAAACGTGTTACATCCATGGCTCAGAGGGGGAATAAGTAAATGATGGAGAGTCATGGCCTGATGAGCTTAACTTCTCCAGATGACTGAGCACAGAATGCTGCAATCTAGTCACTGAAGAGTACCAAGAGTCCCGAATTTCTCCTCCCTCTGTGTAATTTTTAGATGAATATAACTCTGTTGTCTTCACTGAAATAATGCCTTACTTATCAAGCTATCGCTGGAAGAATTTTGTGGCTATAACTGAGCACCTTCTGATAAAACACTTATGGGAAAGGCCACTTCCCTTTTTATCAAGAAAAGGTATAATCATGTACCTTTTGAATAATGAGCCTATATATTTATTTTCTTCAGCAAACGAAATCTCCCTGATTTCAGAAAAATCACAATTTATTTAAAAACTATAGGGTGTAATTTTTGCTTAAAGAGAACACTTAAATATTTACTGTAAACAAAGAAGAGACCTTCACAGTCTATTAAATGAGAAATAATACTGTTCCCATAGCAATTGTACAAGAAGTTACCATTTGGGAAATGAGAAAAATCTCTCTGTTTTGGCTCACTTCAAAAAATACGAATAGTTTTCTTCTTTCACCATTGATTTTACTGTCAACGTGTTTATCACAATAGCATGGCTCAATTCACACCTGCCCTGAGGGAGTATGCGTGGCGGTAGCTATGTTCGGTGCAATTCAGTGATCTTACAGTATTATTATCATCAGACATTTGCTCGCAGTTACCGTTTCAACTGATGTTTAACACGGAAGGTTATGTAAAGTATTTTGTGATAATTATGTGGTATTTTTTATCCTAAAAAAATAGAACTAGTCAAAAAGATGATGTGAAAACACTTTTCACTAAAGATTTATTTTTAATTAGTTTTCATTAGAGAAGTTGATTATTACCTTTTCTTTCATCTATCAAAATTCTTACATTTACTTAAAATTATACCTCCTATAATGTCTTTAATAAAAACTGGTTTTAATTTTTAATACATTACAAAAAACCAAGAAGGAGAAGAAGAGTTATATAGTCTCATACTTGATAAACAAATTTTATTGCTTTTATGATTTTAATATTCCTAATGATTTAAAAATCTCTTCTTATGTTATTCTAGGAGAGGCCAGAGGGCCAACTAATGTGTAGCATGTAAATAAAGTCAGCAGTCTCATCTATATACTCCCGTGAAAACAAATACAGTCTCCCACAATAATTCTGCAAACATTTTCAAAAGCCAGGAAAAAGACTCAGTTTCCCCAAAATGTGCTTTGGATATCACTTCCAATTGTATTAGTGGTTTTAAACAGATGGAGCGTGGAAATTGATGTGTTATATGAAAGAGGAAAGTTATTATGGGTTTGCTTCAAAAAATCCTTGACAGCTTTTATGGGCCATACCCATGGACCCCTCAGAAGTCCTGCAGCCACCACAGCGAGACACAGGCACAGTGCACTCTGCCAAAGACCTCGCTTTAGTTCTGTGTCTGTCTTGGTGCTATTTGGTTCTCTTGTATGGAAATCAGAATATGGAAATGGTATGTGGAAAACCAAAAGAACAGCCAAGGCATTATTTAATTTCTCACTGCACAAGGCCAGTAGCTCTTGCTTCCCAGCAACTGCAGGCAATGGCACGTCACCTTGTACATCCTCCTGAGATGTGCCTATTGCTTTTTTTCTTTTTTACTGTCAGCAGGTAAAAAAAAAGCCTATTTTACGTGTATCTATAGTATCTATATAATATAGAAATATCAATTTCATCAGCTATCCAATTCATTAGTAATGAGTATTTTAGTATTGGCTTTGTACGTGGGATTGAAGTGGTTAGGTCTGTGCTTGACAGTTCTGTCCCATGTCAAAATTGCAGGAAAAGCTTTGTGAACGTGTGGCTTTACAGTCTTTTTCCTATAGCATAAGTTTACAAATGCTACCATCAGAAAAGCAGCTCCAGCTTTCGCTAAACCAATTAGGTCAGTAAAGCAAGCCAGTTTGTAACTGTTCAGGCAGTTCCCGAGTAAACTGGAACTGGAATTAGGTTTAAGAGAAGATATCCCAAAGAGGATTACACCCAAGTGATTGTGGCTTTCACATTCTTAGGATGGCTTAGGGTGTCACAACGTACAGTCATTTATGTCCAAATTGCCAGCTTGCATTTTGTGGTACAAAGAAACATTGCTGAGTCCCAAGGAGAAGACCGGGTAAAAAGAGGTTCCTCTGGAGCAAGAGGGCTCATCTCACCTTATATCTCTTCCCATTCTAGCCAGCAGATCACTGGAGATTGTGTTTGATTTGCCCTTGCCAAAGAGTTTCCCTCTTTATTACTATGATAATACAGAGATTTAATTAAACCACATTATTTTACTTCCCATAGTGTCAGCAACAAAAGACATGAGTAGAGCAATCTTAAAATCATCGTCTTGAGGGGTCACATCATCAGCTCTGCAGGGCACGGAGCAAGGTTACAGAGAATGGACAGCACAGAGGAAGGTAAGGAGAAGGGAACAGATCTGCTCATCATTGGCTTACATCTGCTCCTGTTTAAATCAAAGGCAGTTTTAATACAGTGAGACTAATTCTAGCCTTCTTTGCAGACGCTCTGCAGAGTGCAGGACTCCTAATAATGTGGATAAATGTCTAAAGGAAGGGCCCTAAGTGGTGGTGAAGCTTGATGGCAATGTCCTAGATGACAGTAATGCCTTATAGTTTTTTACCTCTAGGTCACTACTCCAAATCCAGCCTAGGTTATTACTGACACAAAGTCATTATCATCTCATGAATGTCATCAAATGGCACTCAAAATGTTAAGTATCCTGTTCTACAATCGATACATGAAAAATCTTTCCGTCAACTTTCTGTATGATTAGTGAATAGCTCATTGTATCACTCTTTACCCGTAACCTCTAATTTTATCACATCTAATAAAAGGCATCACCTGTCAAGGATATGTCGATATTCCATGGCTAACTACCCATCATCATTTGAAAGCTCATAGTCTGTAGGATCGGCCGAACACTTTATTTGTTTTGTGTCCAATATAATTTTCTTACTGTCATTGTCTTGTGTTAACATTTCCCCTTACTTGGTTTACTGTGAAGGTTATTCAACACAGTAGATATTTACTGCCGGGGGTAAATAATTAAACTCAAACAATATCTTTCATCTCTTTGTGTCTTCTGCTGTTACATACACAGAGGTTGTTGGAGGGAACCAGTGTTGACTTTAGCAATATATTATGTCCATCTTATGTTTCAAGATACAACTAATAGCGACTATTAATTCAGTTTCAATAATGCTAACACTTAAAATTAGTACAGAAAAGCCTTATTAATAATACACTCAAAGTTGTTATATAAGAAAACTTTTTTTTCTTCAGTGTCACACTCCTCCAACATCCTTCTGGATCAAAATGTCAACAGCTTCAGTCTTTGTGAAGAGTGACAGGGAGGGGTGTTTCAGTGATGTTTATGGTGCGGGTTTCTTCCTTCTCTGTCTTGGGTCCACTTGGGTTCATCTCTATATATTGCTATTTACCGTGAGTCCTTATCCTCTACCATTTGCATTGTGTCTCAGTTGCAGTTTGAAAACTATACAACAGCTTCTCCAGCCCCGTGTGCAATGTGAAGGACAACATTTTGTTACCTGGCAGCAACCTGAGTTTTTCAGACCTTGACCACATGCAGCCTTCACAGAGCGAGGGCAGGTGCTAAGGTTTGAAATAACACCATTGCCATCCTTTTGGAAAAGTCTCTGCTGAAGCTTTAGTCCGTTTGTAAAGGTGACACTTCTTTGGGCCAAGAGGTCACTCCCCATTGCCTAGAGAAGAAATAGAGGACAGACAGTTGGAAATACTAGTGAGGAAGGAGCCAAGGAACCATCTTCAGGATATTAACAAATTATTATCTTTTTAAAGCAGGAGTGCTTAAAAGACACAGACAGAACTGAGATGAAAACTGGTAAGATTTTTTCACATAAACTACAAAGAGCCTGTGAAGAAGTTTTTTCTTTTTTTCCTTTTTTTTGGGGGGTGGTGGGGGTGACCCAAAGTGATTCTAAAGAAATTTTTAAATAGCATTATACTCCCAAGCCTTACTTTTCCAATTTTCTTAGCACTATTTCTACAAAAGCTTGCGCTGGTGCAACTAGAGCAATTGCTTTTATAGGCAGCATGCTTTTTCCCATCCAAAGTGCAAGCAAGGCTGAAAATGGAGTGCTATTAAAAGCCTTGTTCCAAATTCTGGTGGTGAATTGTACATCGGCTGTTGGAAAGGAAGAACATTTGAGGTAAGCAGGTACTTCCCTTGTCATATAGAAAAAAACCAATTTTTAAAGTAGAGGGCAAGATCTCTGTGCAAAGTGATGCTTGGGAAATCATTTATTAGTTCAATTGTGCATGCAAAATAAGGTTAATATCTGTGCACTTTGATAGCTAGGTCTCTGGGTAACGGTTCCCATGCAAGGGTAATGCAGTTTCTGTAGGACCTGCACATACATAAAATAATGAATGTTCAGATGCACTTTTGCATAGAGATGGGTACATGGAGCCGTACAACTGCTCTTGCTTTGGAAAAGTACACGGTAAAGAGAGAAACGAATCTGGCTCCATGCTATGGAAATTAGTTGCCAGTCTTTGATAACCACTGGGTATATTCCTTTCTGTACAGAAAAGCAGTAAACCTGGAAAGTTAACGGATTTTCTGCCTAGCAGTGTCAAGAAATATACAGCAGGTAAAGAGGAGCAAGCGATACTTGCCTGAACACATTTCCACTTAAGTTTCCCTTTTGTAAAAGGAAATTAAGGCAACTGTTATGATTCAATGATTTTGATTTTCTTGGTTGTATTGGTTTCTGCTTCCAGATTGTCCAAAAGTGTTAAAAATCAGCCTGATAAGCTGTTCTGCAGAGCAAGTGTCTTCCTGTCTATTCACTGTAATAACGGGCCAGTGCTGGGCTAAGTGGGAATCACATGCATTGCTCGATGCTCCAGTTACACCAGTTCCCATCTCAATGAGCCACTCTCAGATCAGCTCTCCTAAAGGCGAAGCTAGGAGAGCTGATCTGAGCTGATCTCCTAAAGACCTATGCTAGGTCAGAGAGGTCGTTCTTTCTGAAATGTGAACTGTCCTTTTTTAATAGACCATCACAGCCCACCAGCCCATCCAAAACAACTTTCCAGCTTCATAAAAAGAAATAAATAAAAATAAGTTTGCAACTACTTGGGAAAATTTTGGCAGGCAGTATGTGTCTTCTGGTCCACATGCAAAGATCCTAGTGTCTCTTGCAAATTTTTTCTTTTTTTTTTTTTTTGAAGAACAGCCCATTTTATTTTAACTTGTACAGTTTCTTATGGAAGATTTTATATATACATATATATATATAAAAGAATGGAAATAAAGGCAGCAGCTGAAGCAAGCCAAGCACAAGGAAGAGGAGGATGATTTACTGTGAGCTGTAATGAGAAATAGACTCCCAGTTTCATAAATTCAGCGTAAGTACTGGTGTATCTACCTCAATTGATGTCCTCTGCTGAAGTGCCACAGGGCTCGGAGTCCATCCTCCAGGGGAGACTGCACAGATTGCGCTGGGGTTACTTAATAATAACAGGCAGGCTAGCAGAGAGGAGGGAAAAACCACTGCAGGTAGAGAACTGCTCGTGGTTCAGATCTGAGATTCCCCCCAAACGAATGGCAAAAGTCTTGCCGTTTCTACGATCAAATAGGGGAGATAAGTAGTACTGCACAGCACTTCTTGTTAGATCCTAGGCAGTATGCGTGCAGCGCTGTGGAATATATTGATTGAGAAGTACAAGAGCTGGATTTCAGGAGGAGAGCAGAGAGAGAGAAGAGCATTGAGGCAGAACTACAAGAAGGTCCATTTAACCCAGGAATTGCCATTGCCAGATGGAGTCTCCAGAAAAAGCAAGTGTCTTTGAGACATCAAAGTAAAGATTGCTGAAGATGTTTGAGTCTGTGTTGCAGATCAGAGGAAATGTGACAGTTTGTCTTGGTAATAGTCTCCAGGATGTTTTTCACAATATTGAGAACTATTTTGCCTGAAGGCATGAATTTCAAATGAGTTGTATTCTAATAATATTGGGATGTGATGCCAGGTCTCAGGAAAAAGGGAAGAAGAGGCAGAGAAATTCAGTAATGTAGATAAATAGAAGAAAATGAGATCTACATGAGAAGTTTTATTAAATTTGGAATTGGCTGCTGGACCAGAAAGATAGAGCTAAGTAAAAGCATGAAGTTAACTAAGGGAAAAATGAGTTTGAAGCACAAACAGAACTCAAATTCATCTTTGCCAGAGAGGCAGGAGGCTTACTGTGACCTTGAGAGCTGTTGTAAGTGCCATTCACACGCAAGCCCTGTGGCAGTGAGAGAGAAACCTTTGCAAAAGGCAGCTCTTATTTTTATTTTGGTGCATTTAATACAGAGCTACCATGTAACACGTGATGCAATTTATGGTAAGTCTATAACCCAGGCTTCTGAGAAACCAGGTAAACTAATTGGCATGCGAACCTGGGCTCCTGAGACCCAACGTGTTTCTAATATCTGAAGTAGCTCCCGTCTCTTCATGGCGCATAGTGGAGGGCAGTTGGACATGTCATTTAGACCATGGCTTACTTGGTGAGGGTCTCTCTTTAGATACGGTTTTACAGTGCCTACAAACATAGAGCCTTGGTCATTGATGCTAACTTATCGGTGATAACGGCTGGCAAAAAACCCAGCAGCAACAGTAGTGGGATCTCTGAATCAATACCACGTATCAGTTGCTGCTATGCTCTGACTCTTGCCTCCTCTACTGGTTGGCATAAAGGTCTTCTGCTTTTGGTGTTAAGCTGAAAGAGTCATCCTTCTTTCATGGGCAAGCATGACCGCATCCTGGACCAAAGGTGGCCTGTGTCCCATCAGCATGGGGTGGCTGAGCTCCTCTGAAGGGGTGTTCCCCCCAGCTCAGTTCAGATAAATCAGTGGGGAAGGAGACGCTGCTGGTATGTGCAGGATCATAAAATAATTGAGGTTGGAAGCGACCTCAGGAATTCATTGAGTACAGCCACCTGCCCAGTGCTCTGTGCTCTCCGTTGCTAACAGTCAGGCTGTTATCCTTTGCTGTTACGTGCCCAGGGAGATAAATAATACACTAAATGCATGTAGAATAATATAGTGACACTTTAAGAAAAATCCTGGACATGTAACCCTTCTGTTAATGCACATTTCCCACTAATGAGATATTCAGTAGTGCTTTCTTGCTGGCATACTTCATCATGCTGATCCTCTATGGGCTCATTTTTCTGTTCCCATGACCTATTTTTCCTTTCTGTCCAGTCACAGACACTGTATCTCTCTTTTTTAACATCCTATTCTTTATGTCCAGACTCTCCTTCTTTTTTTTTTTTTCTCTTAGTTAACCATAGTTATACAGCTTTTTAATGAGTTTTGATTAATTTAAACATATTTTTATGTGACTAACATGAATCCCCCTGATGGTCTAATTTTATATAGTATGTTTAATTGAGACCCCTTTTGCAAGTACACAGTTTGCAAACATGTGTGGCAACCACAGTCCCTAACCATAAATTGTGCTTTATTCCCACTCTTCTGATTAGATTTTCATTTTCATTGCATTAATTTTTTTCCCCACTAAAATCCTGTCACGTACAGTTTAACCACTCCAGCAAATTAATTCATGCTATATTTAATGCCACATACAGAAATGCCTTTATGGGTCTTCTAATTGTTCATTTCAACCATTCTAAAATTAGTTCCCTTTTATTACTTGGGGAGTCATTGCATTCTGGAGAAGACAGAAACCTTTCTTGCAAACCACATTAACCGGACAGATGTTCTGAAATAGGTTAAATATTACCCAGTAAGTGCTGATACAGCTCATCAGTCACGTCACCACGACAATCAAGAAGTGATGAACTGGCATTACAGACCATAGTTTTACGTTTAGGGTAGATTAACGCTTTAAAATAACTGGAGTAATTTCATCAACTGTGATCAGAGAATGAAACCCCCCTTCCCTGTAACTATCAGCGATATGAAAGGCGGGGTACTGGGTTTGTATTTTATTGCTGGTTTGCCCTAGAGCTCAAACACTTTGCAAAGAAAGTCAGTATCGTTTTACAGGTGGTAAAAGGAAAGCTCAAGCAATGGAAACAGCTATTTGGGCAAAATCATCCCTCATACACTGAGAATGTGGGTAAAAGGCAGATTAAGACTTTCTTTCAAGAATTTGGGTCTCCCCAACCTAACCTAACTGCGTCCTGGAAACAGTCAGTTCATTAACTGGATCATATCTATTCCTCTCTTCAAACATATCTTATCCACAACTCATCTAATGGGATAAAAGGGTCTCAGGACGTCTATTTACATACATAGAGATAAAAAGGCTTATATAATCCTAGGAGCAGACAAGACATATCTCACAGACAATTGCCGATGTTCCCTTGCTAAATCCTTCATAACAGTGTTTTTGTGCCGTGTCAGCAGCTACGTGATAATAAAGCAAATGGCACAGGTATCCTGACAGCCAATTTCAATGACCAGGAGGCAAGAAATGCCAAGTTTCCTTATTTTAACAGCTAGATGAATGATGTTTGATCAAAGAACAAAAATCTAAGCATCATGGTTCTTAACTAACCCATCAAAAATAGCCTCAGGAAATATCTGGAGCTCTTAGTTTTATAGCAGAATGTTCAAGACCATTTAATCTTTTTCATATATGCTGCAATAAAACGGAGTTCTGAAGCCTTCCCAAACCAATCACAGCACATGCAGGCAAAATCCTAGTATTTAAAATCATATACACAAAACCAGGACTTGATCAATTAATTTTCAGTCTTTAGTTGATGAGTGTCTCTGGCAAGCCCACTTGTTGAGTCAGCATTTGCATTCACTTAGTCTTCCTGACTGAGCCTTTTGCATAGCATTTGTATAAACTTCTCTACCTGGTGGTATGTGGCCAACATTAGGTGTGACAGCAGGCTGAAAGATGAAGCACCGAAGTTTTTAGGATACCCATGGGCATCTTGATCACCTTTCATATTTACTTCTTTAAATATGTGTCCCCAGTGCGTGATCTACACTGCTGTCAGAGGGCACATTGGGTTTGGAAGGCATGGTGGTGCCTTGGAAAATGGGCCTCTATGTCATTACTGGTGCTGGTAATGAAGAGTGTTACTTCCTGAAGGATGATCCTAAGTTAATCCCCCAAAAGCCTGTTGTCTTGAGGAGTTCTCTGGAAGTCCTTTATGAAATATGGAGCTCAAATCTGATCAGTATTAGATGGTGGTAAGACCTTACAGTGTGATGGGGGTAATGTTATGGGATTCCAGATGTAGAATGCCACAGCAGAGTTCTGATGAGCCCAAGCAGCTGAAAAAAACACTGAGGCTTTCAAACTAGCAGGTATGTGAAAAGCCATTGACTCCAATCACATTAAGGAGAGAAAAAAATAAAAAACACAAACCAAACAATTCTTGAAAAATAAATATTGCAGGAATTTTCTTTGTTTTGCTTGAAAAAGTCACTTGTGCACTTCAAACTACTGCTACAAAGTTAGCCTTGTCATTGAGTATAACAAGTGGTATCAAGAGGGACAGTTTGGTGAGGACTCTGCAGTTTGATTCAGATGGATGAGCACCTCTAGCAAACATTGCAAAAAGTTACCTCTGAAGAGCAGCATTCGCCCTTAGAAAAGTCATGTTATGCTATCAAAATACAGCACCCTGCTGCTGTATTTGATGCTATAGTGGGCAATGATGGCATATTTACAGCCATCATCTCCCTTTATCAGCTACAGCACTAAGATCTTTATTACGCTTATCTTTTGAAACTTATCCATTCATTCATGAAGTAGTTCTACAGAGAAGTTCAAAACCTGTTTAAGCATTTTTCACAGCTCAGAGTTTCTGTAATCAGATGAATTTTACCAACCATGAGTATTTTTCACAATTTCCCATATTGGGGAAAAATCACGTTTACCTTACAGAAATAATGGTGCTGAAATTGGTCACATTGAATGTCCCTGCGACTGAGTGCAACTCCATTAGCATTAATGAGATTTCCTTCTCCTATTTCTTCATGCTTCTTCCTTAGCAGCTAAGTCATGAACTCTCTAGCCGCTCAAGTCAAACTCACTCAATATGGAAAAATCTCTATGTGCTTTGTTTATAAAAAGCTGAGTAATAATTAAATCACATTATAGAAAATAAGAAGTTTCTGGTAGTATCAGAGCATTTTGATTAGCTGTGTGATCAGGAAAGAAAAAAACCCACAGTAGTCACAAAATCTGTTGAAGTTTATTTTTCCATGAACACTTTAATTTTCCATGAAAATTGCAAGCAAACAAGACATTGGAACCACTTCAATCTACTCTAAATTAGAAACTACAGTGTCTGTTGGGATCTCTGTATTTTATTATTGTATTAAAAATTAGGTGAGGAGAATTGGAATAGAACGAGAAACCTGAATTGACAAAAACCCTGTGTGTCTTCTGTGTTAGAGAAATAAATTCTCCCTGGCTCTAAACAGGCAGTTCAAAACCCCCAGCAGATTTTGCTGTTAGCTCGCAGAAGAGTAAATGTTTGCTTGGCTCTGTCTTCAAACACTTCCAGCATTTTGACCACGCATCTAAAATTCTTCAGTGTTACTTTTAACTATTCTGCTTTCTTGGTGTGCTGAAATAAATAACAGAGGTATTTGTCATAGAATCATAGAATGTTTTGGGTTGGAAGGGACCCCTAGAGGCCATCTAGTCCAACCCCCTTGCAGGGAGCCGGGACACCGCTAACCAGATCAGGTTGCTCAGAGCCCCGTCCAACCTGGCCTTGAATGTTTCCAGGGATGGGGCCTCCACCTCTCTCTGTGAGAAACCATTCCAGTGTTTCAAAAAATTAGCATGCCAGAGTCTTGTTCGTTATCAGAATTAACCAGACAAATCACTCCACCACCTAAGAACAGCCATGCACCACCACCCACCAAATTGAGAAAGAGCTCTCAATCTGTCAATCCTGTCCGTGTCCAGGCCGGGTGAGGTTTCCCATGTTTGTGGTTCTTTTTGGCCAGTTTTACTGCTGCACCATCCCAACTCTGTGGGATTCCAAACAGAGGGGATTCGGGACCAGCTGCACATCAAGTCAGGGCATGCTCGATACTTGGAGCAACCAGGTGTATGCGGAGTCCATGAAAGGTCTGCAGCATATCCACTATTTACAGTCAAAGATCATACAGGTCAGAAAATGTTCTCCAAAAGCCCTGCTGCTGCTGCAGTACAAAAGGCCAAAATCCGCAGGAGGCGTTCAGGGGAGACGAAGGGCATCGTCGCTGTGCTGCGCCACTGTAATGGCAGGGAATTTTTAGGTGTCCAAATGATCTGAGAAAGGTCAGAGGGGCCAGAGAAATACTTGTACGGTATTTTCATTCCATGCTTTACTATGTCATTTGAGATGTCACATTTTAGAGGAAGCCACATTAGGGTACAGAGTCCTCCATCAAAAATCAGAACATTTTGATCGTGTGTAGCTAATTAAAGCAGTGCGACCAGAGTATTTTCCATTACCACTGCCAGACATGTTTTTCTTGACTGCACTTAAACCAATTTTCTGTGCCTATGACACTGCCGTCTTCAAATGCACAGCGAGAATTTTAATCCAGCAGGATAAAATTGATAACTTTTATAATGATATAATTATTACTGCAAGTATTAAAGAAATGAATATAATTACTGTATTTCTTTGAACCAACATTATTTTTAACCTTAACCCTACAGTGGTCAGGCACATTGTATCACAGTCCAATCTTTGATATTATCTTTAAATTCAATTTAAAAACTAATTCAGTATAAGTGAGCTACCATTCCTGAAGGATTAGCTGCCATAGTTTCCTTATTCAAATCACACTCTAACTTCCAAATTGGTTGCCTGACCTTCTTTATACTTGCAATTGAAATCAGAATTTAAATTTGAGGAAGAGTTTTTTGTAACTCATTTGGAAAAGCGTGGCTTCTTGGGTTTGGGCCTTATACAACTTGTTATGTCTTCTCTGTAGACATTAAATACACTGTTGGGAAGGTGAGAAGTCCTGTGCACCCAACAGGAGCTGTGTGTTCTCCAAACCTGCTCTGTTAACTGCAGGAGAATAGGGTTACTCATAACCTAAATCACTGCTCAGTGTGAGTAACAGCCTGGTCCTCAGGTTTGCAGCAAGCTGCAATCAAGAAAATTCCTTCTGATCTTGTTCACCTGAGGAGGAGGGGCTTGAGCATCACCAAAAGCTTAGGAGGAAGCAACCTAGGAAGGCCTACAAAAGGGTTCCTCTTTTTTTTTTTTTTTTTTTGTAAGTGGATAACGTGTGTTAAGCCTTAGACTATTTTTTCAGTGAATGGATACTTGATGGTTCCTTTCCAGAGAACAGCTCTTTCAGGGTTTTAGAGAAAAGGATATAGCTACACTGGAAATAAATCAAACATAAGGCTTACATGTGAGATATCTTCTATTGATGTTCTTCAGTTGAAATCCTATATTAGGTAAGGTTATTTGTTTACTAATCGTGTCCTAAAACATGCTTGCAAGCTTTTATTTTTAATTGAATTTGTTATTGTATTGCAAGGTAGACAGTTTTTTAATAAGGTGATTATTAAATCTGTTAAACATTGCACTGTTAGGTGAAATGGTTGTGTAAGCGGGATGTGTTTAGCAGCACTTTTAGGGAGTACAGATGGAAATTTCTGTCAGAGGCTTTGTGTGATTTATACACGGAGTAGTGGATGCAAAATAAGAGCAGAGCTGGAAAATGTGTTTAGGGTCCTGGGCGCTTTCTTCAATTACAGCTCAGGAAAAGAGAGCCTGAGCTTTTCCTCACGGCCTTCCTCTGAGCCAGTTAGCAATGATGTTCCTGTGTGGAAGCACTGAGGATATGCTGTAGATGTTTCTCCAGCGCTGGGCAGGGTTTGTTTTCAGGGAGGGCTGAGCTGGAGGCTCCCTGGAGCAGCACCCCTGTGCTCTGTGCAGCGCTCAGCCGGTGCCCGATGCTGCAGAGAGCCCTGCCTCCGGGCGCTGCCACAGCAGTGATGGGCTAACAGAAGGCTGCTACCAGGATCCTTTCCATGGCAGCCTTTCTTTCCTCGTTCTTCTTGGCAGCAGACAGGAAACTTTTAACTGAGATTTTAATGTCTGGGGGTCTAGATCAGGATGCTTCAATAATCTGTTTCCCCCCCCCAAAGGATAGCACAGTTGTGTAAGGTTGTCTTTGCTGTCACTTGGTTGGGTCAGGAAGATATTTTAAGGCAAATTGTTTATTTAAAATATAAAACAAAATCCCCCCAACCAAACAACAACAACAAAAAATGCCAAAACCAAATTAAAAAAAAAAAATCTAAAAAGGCAGAATAATATTTGGAAAGAGTCTGTCTTTCACAAGCTCAAGAGAAAATCAGCTGAATTCTAAACTGGAAAATTACTGTCCATATTTTATTAGCTGAAGTAATGAGGGTGGAGAGAGATTTAGATGGCACTACCTAAATCCCAAGGTAATTTATCCACTGGTTAACAATGTTCAGTGGAAGATACCTCCGGTACGAATGTAAATCAAAGGAGAGCTAAGAGAGAAAAGCTGCATATCTTACATAATAAGATTGGTGAATGGGAGTTACAAAAGTTTTAGCATAAGTATGAAATTATTGGAATAAGTGAGACATGGCTGAATGAGAAAAGTGATTGGGGATTTAAACTTCAAGAGTCTACTGAATGGATGTACAAAATGAAATAAGAGACATGGGGATGTTATTGGCAAGGGATTATGGAGGCTTGCAGAGAAATGATGTATGTATTTAGATGATATGGCAGAGACAATTTGCACTGAGGTTAACAGTAGTAAAAGTAGAGAGTTGGCTTTGCTATTTTGTCACTGGTCTCCAGTGAATGAAAGTCAGGAAATGTTTTTATAAACATAATAAACAAAAAGGTTAGTGCATTAAGTACTGATTAAGATTGATAACGCGCATACTTATAAAGGAACAAATTCTGATACGGATTTGCCCCTGGAATAATCTGGTCAATGGGAATAGCTGTGGAGTCCAATATTGCATAGCAAGTGAAATGGAGAAAACATGCCCCCATTTTTCAAATGCAAATTGAATATTATCCTTATCTGCTTGCTTCTGAAAATGTCAATAAGTGGTATTAAAATACTTAGCTCCAAACCTGTAGCAAGCCTGCAAATGATAAGCTTGGAGTAGGGAAGAGGGCAGCAAAACGATGAAAATTTCTAAGATACAAGCCATTTTTGCTAATATTCATAGACACGATTCTCCCGGCAAGTAGCTAGTCAAGAGCTCTTGTTAACACTTCTTCGTTTTCAAGGCTGTCAGATACTTAAGTCAACATTAATGCCAATGACAGTAACTCGCCTTCATGTTACTTAAAGTCTGTCACTTGTCTGAGAAATGCCTGTCTTTAAGTCATCTCAGAAATTTAGTTGGTTTCTGCCTTGTAGGCTAAGGCTTTGCTTGATTTTTAGGATTCTTTTTCATTGAGTTCAATAATTAATTGTTGGAAGCAGAATTATAGTGTGTGTATATAAAAAGCTAGTCTGAAGTCTTTGGAAACGGTAACTTAAACCATGAGAAGGTCTGGCCCAGTTGTAGCTGTTCTGAAGAATTCACAAGGTCGGGTATTTTTTTCCAACGTGAAGTGCATCTAAAGGTCCCCAGATAGCCTGGGTGACAGCTAGCGTTGTTCAAATCCCAGTCCATGAACCCCTAAACATGTTCTCGTGGTCTTTCCAGATGACCTCTGTAATAAAAAGTGGGGGAAAACCCCCACCCTAGTTTCCTGTAATGGCTCAACAGTTTAATAAAAATGTACTCCCCCTTGAGAAGTCAGAGGATGGAAACAAGGTTACTAAATTACAGGGAGATTTTGATGAAAACCTTATTACTATCTCAGCTTTATATCTGTTTCAGAGACACTAATGGACCATCTGTGTCACAGTTTTATAAACAAGCTTCCTAATAACTAAATACTACAGTATCAGAGAGTGAAGTTACAGCCCATGGGTTTTTTAGGTTTTTTCTTTTTTTTTCTTTTTTTTTTTTTTTATTTTTAATTTAGTGTAAGATTGCTCATATATAGAGAAATAAATATAGGTAGGTATGTATACAGAGCTACTAGTTAACTGCTAGCAAAATCTCTCCTTGAATAACTGTATCTCTTTGCATATTTGTACAGGATGAGAGTTTATTGTCATGCACTCTATACATTAAAGACCAGGAGAAAAAAAAAGTCAACGGATCATCTCCTTGGCATTTGTGTAAGAATTACTGTGCCGTTATTGTGCAAGAATAATGATAAAGCTGATGGCTGTACTGAAGGAATCACTTCAATTGTTTTTGCTCAGAGCATACAGTAAGAAAACAGTGTGGTGTAAAATATAAATTATTTTGCTTAATAGGACTTACTAGGCTTAGAGGAATTGCTGTGTGTTCAGCCCTCCTGGATCCCAGTGGAAGAGGAGGATTATTACAAGTAACTTGGCCCCATGCACTGCTTAGGTTTTTCCTGATTTGGGTCAGTTTTCTAAAATCACAACTGTACCGTCACTCGTGGAGTAAGTGTTGTCAGTCGGCGTGGTAGTAGGAACGCTGAACTTCCTTGGGTGCTTGAAGTGTCAATTGTCCAATTTGAATGTATTTCCCTTTGCCTAGCATCCTCATTTTCATTTCCAAATGTTGTTTGTTAAGGGACCATGAAAACTGCAGCAAATTTATTGGACCAATTTGGTTCCTCTACGTGAGGAAATGCTGTTTGCATACAGTCATTGTCAGCAGGCATAAAAATTACAATATTTGGTTCCTTCCAGTAATGAAATTACAAAAACCTGGACTTATTTGATGGGTATTACAAAGGCAAAATCACAAAGCAGATCTGTAGATCAGGTTGTCAAATTTTCCAAAGTATTTGGTGGTTTGGGTGGTGGGGTTTTTTATTTGTTTTAAAAGGACTTTTCACAATCCCAGTCCCAGACTCCCAGCTGATACCAAACGAGTAAAGCGATGGTGGTTTATATGAATTGGAGCTGCACCCCTAAATATTTTACATGGTACGTGGCAAAGCTGTAGATCATACAGGCTGCTATTAATTGCAGGCGAGCTCTATTGGTTTAGTCTGTCTCAGAATAAAGTCTATCATGGTTTTTATTTCCCATTTTTCTGTTGGTTCTCCTTTCAGTTCTGCTGCTCACGCATCAACTCTTCCATCCACTTGCTCTTCCTTGCATCTTGTTTGCATTTTAAATGGCTTGCCACAGAGCAGGGCATTGATCTCTCTTGCGTCTTCTGAATTTCATTTATTATGTCGCTCGTCCTGCCTGTTCAAGCATGTCACTCTCTTGTATTCATTAGATAGCAGTTGTTTTAGCAAAGTCAGCTGGTAACTCCCTGTTCCTGAACCTGCTGTTCTCAGACATGAAACATCACTTTCCCTTTCTCCTTTTCTGTTTTATCTTTGTTATAAACTGATTCGTATCAAATGATTGCCCAATCCATCTGTCTGCTAGGCTCTTTTATAATCTCAGGGAGATTTGCCACCAGTTTAGTTCTATGTTCCATCCACTTCATTGTCCTGCTTTGAGAATTAATGTCTCTAAGCACTTTAACTTCTCCTTTTCTTTATTGCTTTTCTCTCTTGCTTATTATTTTCTCTAACATGCGTCAAATTACAAAATAAAAACCTGACAGTGGCCTTTCAAGAGCTATAAATATTGATGTTCTGTGTTTTCCTTTCTTTGGATGTTGATTTATGGGATAGCTCATACCAAAAGCCTATGTGAGAATACTTGTTCTGCCACCTAAAGAATACCTATAGATGATGACAGAGGAACTACTTCAAAAATGGAGGTGGCAACTCTGGAGGGCGTTAAACTTGTCAGTAAGATTCATTTTAATTTCTTACAGAGTTTCTGCATCATCTCAGTTTACTGGGTGGGATAACTTTAACCATACAAGAAGTCTCATAAACTCTGTCCTGGACGAACAGAAAAGATTTGGGTCTGGCATGGTACAGATGGCTCAGAAAGGGAGCGATTAAAAGCTTTTGGGACCTCTTCTTAGCCTTCCTTTTGTGCTATGGCTCTACCTATAGTATGGATGATCAAAAGGCAAAATTGGCCAATGCAGAGATATCACTCAAAAGAAATGACGCATTTTGTTCAGCTTGAAAACCTATTCAATCAAAAAGAAATAGGATTTTAAGGCTGTCTTTTTGGCAGACTGATGTATAATTCTTTTATGCAGGTACTTTCTTTTGCAATGTTTGTTCTTTTAACGGGTGTTTAAGGGAGAAGTTGAATTGTAAATGTGGCAGATATATGGGAAGGTATTCCCTGGACATAACAAAAGTCCTACAGCCAACGAGTGGGGAAAATGTTAAGCTTCATAGCTAGCTAATGTGTGATGTGGGGGCTGCAGTTCGGATAAGGTGGGTCCCCACCCTACAGCCTGTGTTTGAAAACATGAGATGTACTCCTGAAAATCCATTTTTAGTTTTCAAGTAGCCATGTGGTCTCTGCCTCACTAAGTAATGCTTGTAATGTTTCTACAGGATCCTATCATCTAAAAAAAAACCTTAAAATAAGTTTTCTGTATCTACGATAAGTGTGTCACGATTATTTTTTTCTATCTTTTGTTAGACCAAAATGTTCAGTTTATGTAATATAAAATTGGTAATTAACACTTTCCAGTTTGATCAGCATGCGTGGTTGAATGTTAGTGATCAGACACCATTTTTAGCTTTTACCAGATGTTACCATGTTGCTTCAGTTTACCTGGCCACAGTATTTTATTAGAAAAATAGGTTAGGAAATATTTTATAGTTTTCCAACTCTGGTGTGTGTTTCTAATGTGATGGAAAAACTGCTATTTCTACATTCAGAAAACCGGTGCCATTGCTTAGGACTTCATGTAGCTTTCTGGTGCCTCAGAAGAAAAGCAGCATGTAACTCCTGTTTACAAATTATAAATATATTCTGTGTAAGCTCTAAAATCAGACTAATACCTCTGCATTAATTATTTGATGTGTTTCTGTTCTTAAAAATTGACAATTGGCTGAAGTGTTACCATGGTGAAACAGGAATGAAACAAAGCAGATTAACATGGCAAAGGAACAAATGGATGTGATTTTTTTTTTCTTTAATTTGACCCAGAATTACTGTTTTACTTGAAAGCCTCTTATGTACTCAGCTTAAATGAATGTGAGACTTAAAAATCAGTTATTAGATACAGCTGGGGTGGGATTAATATTCTAGTTCTGTATCTTAGTATATTAGTTGAGCTAATAGACTGGGATTGTCCAGTTTAATCACTGTGCTTAAATGACATTTTCCAATTCTGCAGGAATTTTTTTTTATTTTCTGTTGATGAATGGCAGAAAATCTGACACAATATCTTTTGGAATTGCTCAAAGGAGAAGAGTTGTCTTGTACGTGTGACATGGGAGTGGGGGGATGCTCCAGCATGTGGCTGTAATGGGTCCATCCTCACTGCTCAAGGGGGAAACCCAGAGCTGGGTGACCCTGCTCTGCCCCATGGTTGCTCTGCAGGGTTGGTATGGGAAGGCAGGCTCTGCCTTGCCTTGAGATGTTTCCACCACTGAAATCCCTGCAGGCCCTTCTTCCAAGAATGTGAGAGTCAGAAATTTATTACTTTTTTCCTTTTTTATGTCTGCTCAATGTGACACAATGGGAGATGCTCTAAGCGTCTTCTTAGATCAATCTAAGATCAGGTTCTGGTGCTCTTCAAGGGGGAAAACCACAAAGAGTCCCACTATAAATCCCACTATGCCAGCAAAGCAAGGTTTAAGTAGCATTTAAGTGGTTCCTTGGCCTTCTGCGTGGAAATGAATTTCACCCAAAAGGCTGAGTCAGCAATGTTTCTGAGGGATCAGACTCATGGTTTTGAAAGTCTCCGAGCTATGTCCTGTGCTCCTTTTCAGTCAAAGTTCATAATGCCTAGTGAAATGCTTACAGTAAAAAGAGAAGGTAGAATACACATGTGCAATTAAATATACCCTGAAGTTAACTTTAAATTTCTGATTTACTTTTAGCACATAAAATAGGAATTTTAAAAGTTCAGAACAACATGAAGATAAGGAGTTCTTTCTGTTGCATGATTTTTGTATGAATCATAGAATCATTTGGTTGGAAAAGACCTTTAAGATCATCGAGTCCAACCACACCTGTCCACCACTAAATCATGTCTCTAAGGACCACATCTACATGTCTTTTAAATACCTCCAGGGATGGGGACTCGACCACTTCCCTGAGCAGCCTGTTCCAGTGCCTGATAACATTTTCAGTGAAGAAATTTTTCCTAATGTCCATTCTAAACTTGCCCCGGTGCAACTTGAGTCCATTTCCTCTCATCCTATTGCTTGTTACTTGTGAGAAGAGAACAACACCCGTCTCACTACACCCCCCTTTCAGGCAGTTGTAGGGAGCGATAAGGGCCCCCCTCAACCTCCTCTTCTCCAGGCTGAACACCCCCAGGTCCCTCAGCTGCTCCCCATCAGCCTTGGGCTCCAGACCCCTTACTAGCTTTGTTGCCCTTCTCTGGATACTTTCCAGCCCCTCCATGTCCTTCTGGGACATGGAGGGACCCAAAACAGAACACAGCATTCAAGGGGCAGCCTCACCAGTGCCCAGGACAGGGGGACGATCACTTACTTAGTCCTGCCAGCCATACTATTTCTGATACAAGCCAGGATGCTGTTGGCCCTCTTGGCCGCCTGGGCCCACTGCTGGCTCATATTCAGAGGGCTGTCAACCAGTACCCCCACATCCTTCTCTGCCAAGCTGCTTTCCAGCCACTTGCCCCCCACAAAGTGATTTAGAGGACAAATCATGAGTTGGTATAGCAATTTTTGTTGATTAATATGTTATGGGTTTTATATGCTCATATTAAAGGGAGTGCCACATTTTTTTTCAATCTGCTGTTGCCTTTAAATAGAAAAAAATTCTGTGGATACATAGTTATTTATGCAAAATTTAACATCTCTAGTTAAGCAGAAGGTACTTGAAACCGGAGAAGACAGTTCAGTTCTGACTGAGTGTCTGCTGCAAACTGTTATTTTGCAGTCTGTTGTTTTTTTTTCCCCTTAAGATTTTTGAAGAAATAATGAAAGGTTTTATTTTTGCTGAAGTGAACAAATGTGAAAACCATGTATCTCTTCTTCACAAAACTCAACTCTGCTGTTTCCAGCTGCAGCTATCTGCTACGGCCTTGTGCAAGCAGGGTGACAGGGTAATTGCTTCCTTCGCTGTGTGTGCATGAGTGAGGATGTGAGAATCCCACTGGTAATACTTAATAGCAGGGTTTTAGAGGGTGGCCCATGACATTCCTGCAAGATCTGACCATGGAGAATTTCTTGCATAGTACCAGCATCTAAGTAAATAATGGTTTTAGGTAGTGCGTTCTTCCAAGATCCTGCCTTCCTCTCGTTTCTGAAGCATTTGGTACACTCCTCCAAATACAGAGTCTGCTTCTTTGCCCTCCATAAGGCAACTTTTCATACAGTTATGTCTCTGCCAACCCAGGGTAAGTCTTAGTATTGTACTTTTAAAATCAAAAGTGAAATGGCCAAAATTCTGGGTGTGAGGCTAAATACACTCTTGCCTGATATTTGTTATTGCAGGTTATTGCCTCAACCCAATGAAAGGATATCATCATTAACCCTGTTAATGGTTGCCACCAACTGCAAAGATGTTGGTGTGCTGTAATAAACTATCTATCGTTATTTAATTATAACCACAAGGCAAGTGCACATAGTTATACTGATTATTTATCAGTGAGAGGTTGATGGCTTTAATAGGCTAATAATCTCATAATGAATGCAGTTTAATTATATATACGGTGAGGCTGTGTAATTGTTATCTAAAGTGCAGAATAATTGCTGAAGTTGGAAAGGCACCGACAAAACGGGGTGAGCGTACTTCAGCCATCTTCCGAAACGACACTTCCCAGCACTGTGCCTTTATGTAACGTATTAAACTTCAGTTCAGTGAACGTGGGTCACACACATGCAGTAAAGAACAGGTTTTATGGCTTCTTTGACTTTTGAAACACTTCTTTATTTGTTTTTTTCTTTTTGTTTTGCCTTCTTTTTTCCTCGTACTATATATACGAATGTTGCTTGATTTACAATATAATGTTTGATTATAAACAATATTCCTGGTAGCTTTTCACTTGCAGAATATTGAAACTGGAAGGAGTGTTCATAGACGTGCATTTAAAAGCCAAAAAGTAAGCCCACTGCCACCTCCTGCCCTCCCTGGCAGCCATGGGTGTCCATACATTTTAGAGAGATCCTAGAAGAATGTCATATATTTATTCTTTTATAATGACTTATACTAGTAAATATTTTTTTTGTGAGTTTGAATTGATACGTTTCAATTGCCCTACCAAGTACTAAAATTCCTTTTGAATATGTGGGTTTCATGTTTCCTAAGTTAAAATAGTGGCTTAAAAATATTTCAGAGTAGTTTCTGGTTGGAATTGATCTATATCACTCGGAGGTCAGTCAGCATCTACAGTAAGCATCATAAAAATAAAAATTTAGCTCTTCAGGGCTCTTCTGTAAAGATGTTTAGGCTGCATGACTTCTGTACCAATGCCGTGATACAAGATTACCTAATTCCCATGTGTGTAAAGAATTAGACTTTGAAAATCACTCCTGATGCCTGCCCTTCTTTTTCATTGCTTCAGTATCTTTAAAACCTGGTCTTTTACATGTTTTCATGTAATCTTTCAAAAGAAAGTTTTTTCAGTTAAAGTTGCACATGGATCTTTGCATGGAAAGCAATCAACACCCAAATCAATTTAAAAATGGGCATAACAAATGTAGCGTCCTTAAAAACTAATTAGAGAAGCATAATAACCAAATGGCGAAAAAAAAAATATTGGAGCATGCAAACACTTCAGCACTTGAACCAGGGGAATGGCCCTGTATGGTTTCTTGGCTTCCTTGTACTCCAAACTTTCTTTCAGTTCTGTGTTCCCACTTAATACTGGCACATATTCATAGCAGCGCGTTTCATATTTTTTTTTTCCATTAAAGCATCCAGATTTAAAAATAAAAACATGAAAAGCATGGAGTGAGTAGGTGGAAATCCTTTGTTGCTGAGCCAAATTGAAAGATGGACATTCTGTAATTTTCTGACACAGTGGGAGCTCTGCATAGGGGGGGAAAAAAGAGCTCTTGAAGCTATGTTTCCCTTTATCAGTTTGTGTGCCTTGAGTGTACTTTCTAGTTAAAACTTTTCAATTACTTTAATTACAGAAACTAAAAAGGGCTACTGCAGAAATTATTCCCACACAAGTTAAAAGGTCATTAAAAGTTTGGACTATCAAGCTAATTTGTGAACAATACCATGTGTGAGGTGTTCGAGCAGCAGTAATTACATTGCGAGATCTCCTCGCTGCTGCGGTGTTTTCGTACCCATTCATTCAGCCCCCGGGCAGAGCCCACTCTTCAAATTCTTTTGCAATATAAATAACAAGTGGTCATTATTGCGGTTTAATAATTGAGAGCCTGCCATAAAACCACAGATGTATGGTTCTGTAATAAAACTGCAACAGGTCAGGCTCTGGTTAGATTCACCTGAAATTTTGTGAGCTGAGCTCCGTCATAGGGAGATCTCACGAGAAGGGGTTTGCCATCTCTTCTGTCTGCTTACATTAGAAAATGCCAGTAAGGCTGGGCTTTGGCCTAAGCTTTGACCTTTTCTCTTTTAGTTCAGGCTTGGTAAATAACATATATCTTGCTGAATCTCTATTACCACAAATCTTTCAGAGAAAATGATAGAAAATTTTAAACAGAAAATCTGGACCTGTAGTAGAGTTGCTCGTTGGCTTTATAAACATTGCAGAAACTTCAAGTTATCTTCAGCTTCAGAAGGGCAGGTGATTCCATAACTGTAGCTTCACACATCTGATTGCGACTCTTACCTGTCTGTGGGGTTTGTAATGTCGCACTGTATGCAACAATTTCAAGCACAATATTTTGGTGTACGTGAAGTTTGCTTGTGCTAACTTCGGATGACTGTTGTTCAAACAGCTGGCGATGCTGTTGGCTGGTGTTGGAGTGTAGTTAATAGGAAGACTTTATTTAAAACTACTACTGCGTACATAAGTGTTAACTGAATTTTTTGTACATAGTCTTTAGCCTGTCCCCTGAGACAAACCCCACCTCTTCCGCTGGGTGCAGTGCTGAAGACAGCTGCACAGCTGAAAGAATTTTAGCAGTGATTAGTCTTTTACTAAAAATTAATTGAACACGAGGTTATTCAGCTCAGCTTGGTGATCTGAATATACTGCAGCTTGCAGCAGAAGGAGCAAATCTACAGAAAAGTGCATTTAGTGTTATTTTTTTGATTCTACATGGTGCTTGGGCAATGGTTGCAGACCTACAGTGCATGTAGATATCGAAGCCCTGTGTTAATGGCGTTATTTTCCCAAATCAGCTTCTGCTTTTTTCATCACATTTAGACACGGTCTACTCTAGGTTTCTGATGTGTTCAGAAGTGAAGCAGAGAGGATGGGGGAGCATGAGACTTGAATGAGGATGACAGGAGTTTATTTCTCAGTTCTGGTATAGAAAGATGAAGTCCCTTCTCAATATGTTCTATAGGCCCAAACCATCAAGACAAAACTGAGATACTGCTATGCACTGGTCTGATGCCTTTAGCTAGCTGGAAGGCCATTACTAGTACGTGTTGTCGAATGGCTGACCAAAATCTGTTTCTTAAACACTATTACATATATGAGATCTTTTTTTTAAGTGGAACATCAAGGATTTTCTATCAACAAGAGCACTGGATTTTGTTCTCCTTGATAGGAGAACATGAAATACCCCAATCTATAAATTTCTGCATTATTGTAAAACAACCTGCTTCAATATGAACACAGAAAATACCACAGTTTAGATTCAATCTCTGATTCCATTGACATGCTTCTATCACAAATGTAATCTTTTTTGCCTAAAGTTGGACAGATTTGTCATCTTTGTCACCAAAATTCTTTCCTTCAAGGCTTTCACTACCCAAAGTCTGATGGTGATCAGACTTTGTAACTCATCGGGGCCAGGAAAAGGCTAAATGTATGACAGTGGCTCCAAATAAACTTTGCGTTTGATTTGCTTCTAGGCAGAAAGATGCAATAATGATTTTATGAATACACTGTTTTCTAAAATGGACTCAAAATATACAACCTTTAATGTATGGCAAAAAATTCGTATGAGACATGAAATTAGATCATGCATACACTGGCAGGAATAAATGTATTTTAAGGTTAGGACAGCTAAACCTGCTCAGAACCCCACTAATAACAGAAGAAAACAATCTGGAATTACAAACATCTTATGCAATATATACATGAGCACATATTGCCTCAACAGGTCGTTAAATTTATCGGCCTTCCTACCTCCACCTGTTAATTTATTAGCGGCTCTGGATTCTTAAGTTTATCTGAATTTCCTGGATTTATAAAATTGGTTGACTGATACACTTGTGATAACTGAAATGTATTTTGCTGCAATTTACTAAATGGAAGGGTTCCAAGAAATTTCTTTTCATTGGATTGTGCATTTTTTTCTTCTAAAATATATTTTTGTGAAACATGCGTGATGACCTGAATTTTTAGTGAATCAGAGACCTGGTCTTAGTGAAGGTGACAAACATCTTACTGAGCAAATGCAATGCTGCAGAGTATCATTTCACTTCGGAAATCTGCGTTAGTGTTTCTGAAATTATGTTTTCTCTGAATTTTGCGAACTCAAGTAGCAAAATGGACCTGTGTGAAGATATGAAATTTTCTGTCTTTTTTTTTTTATGGCATTCAGAAAACTTCCCTTCAAAACTTAATCGCCACAAAGTATTGTAACTTAAATAAAATGAGTCATTGGTGTGAAGGAACATTTATGGAACAATATTCCGAGCAGCTCAAGCACTGTGCATGTTCATTAAATAATAATAGATAAATAAATCCTTAATCCAGACTCCATTGGCTTCAGTTAAAAGTAATGGAAGCCTGTTTTGGTAATTTAGTAATAATATTTTTAGATGTTGGAGGACTTGTTTATGTTACAAAATAAAGCTTATCTGCTGTAAGCCCAGGTGAATGGGAAGCAAACCACGTTTTCTAGATACAGGAACTCATTTAGTGGGTTTCGGCTCTGCCAAACAGCTTCTTCCCCCAGCCTGGAGCAAGGGAGGGAGGGAGAGAGCTGCTCTTGTTCCTCCACACTGCCACTTGAAGTTCAGCTTGGTTTGAAGACAGGTTATTTCCTCTTTCATTCCGCCGGTATAGGTTTGTAACTTTATCTCATTTCATGCGGAGTTAAATGTTATCATTCATGCAGCGGCTCGTAAACTAAATGTGCGAGCTGATAATGCGTTGTACCTCGCTGCAGTCTCTGCTCATTTACAAGAAAGAGTAACATCTCCCTGGGTATGTGAGCAGCATCCTTTCAAAACAGGGATGGATTTTGAAGACGTGACATATTTTGGCATGAAAGGAACAAAATGCAGTCAAAGACTTGCTCGTGTAAGATAGTAAAATAAATTGAAGTCACTGCAGTACAAAACCACATTGGAGCATCTAATTTCATCCCACAAAGGCTGTGGCTAAGGGTTGGCACTGGTTAGCTTAGCTAAAGTGTCTATTTTTTTTCTTTTATATAGTTATAAACATGTGTGTATACAGGAGAAATGATGATGGGTTACTTTGCTTTGACATCCAACTCCTGGTATGTACAATTTTCTCAGTCTTTTTAGTGACAAAATACCAAAATTCAGTCTTCAGCCTGTAACTGTTGTCTTACCCCAGGTTTGGTAGAATTTTATTTTTTTTAATTTAAAAAATAAAAGATATTATGTAGATAACTAGCTAGCCCAGAGAGCCTTCATGTATATGCTTTTTTTTTTTTCCTGAAGGGTTTAGGCTTTTATATATTTTGTTGTGCTATGACATGACCTGCTTTTCCTAAACACTGAAAAATGTTTTTACCATACTATTTTTTTTATGCACATATATACCAAAGTAGCATGGTAAATGCCAGCTTTATTGAACACCTAATGTGGTGTTGGCAGCTGGAGCTTTTTTTTAAGCACTTGGTAACACCAGCAACATTGTTAAATGTGACAGAAAAAAAGCAAGGTTGAAAAGCTTATTTTTTTCCACCCTGTAGATAAATACAAGCAATGTATTAATGCATATTAAATTCGAAGCACAAACACACAAGGTTTATTTCAAGTCATACTTTACTTAGCAATACCTTCAGTATTAAAACAGAAGTTACCACGAGGCTGCGTGAGCCGTTCGATAGCTGAGCTATCCAATACAATACAAATACCAAATTGCTGCTGGGCCGTAGAGATGGATCTGTCTTTCCATTTTTCCAGAAATGTTTTTGACCTACAGGACTCTGGAAAACAAACAAAAATGATCAAGAGTGTACAAATTAAAGCTTAAATTCATATCTCTTTCTGGAAAACTTAAGGCTTTTTTTTTTCTCTCCCCCCAAACAAGTTTCTGAAGGTACTCTCGGAGAAGGTAGAAAGGGGGGAAAAATAATTTGTGTTTGTATTGAGGTATGCTGAAGAGGACAGAGCAAACCTACAAGCCCTCTTCTTTCTTCAGTGTGAAGACTTCGGCGGTAAAGATACAGCTGCTGCATTCGAAGAGTTTTAGGGCTGGGTTCTGCACCTCTATCGTACTGTAGCAGGGGATAGGGTGGCTGGTGGTGTTATATATATACTTATTTTTTTTTTAAATGACATAATAGTTTGGGTACCTGCAAATCGGTTTCCCCTGAGAGAGCTGATACTGCTTCCTGTGAAGCAGATTGTGTCTCACTTGTGTTTCATGCCAGCAGAAACTCCTGTGGCAGGCATTGGTTCTCCTGCCCGCACATCCAATGCGTCCTGAAGGCAGGGCAGGAGCTGCCTGGTGGTAAGAGGCAATAAGGGGGATAGTTAGGAATATTTCATGGTTACACACTTAAGAAGTATCTCTCGTATGAAATGAAATTATTCCTGCCGGTGCAGTGCCAGCCGCACGGTCCTTGGCGCCGCAGAGCAGGGTATGGGTGGCTGTTTGGCATGCAGGGATGGCAGTGTTGCTCCAGCACATCTCCATCAGCAGTTATGGCATCCTCTGAAGGACTGGGAGAGTAATTTTGTTCAGAATAAACCCCACTTTTTGTTCTGCTCTCTTGGAATTCAGTTTTGTTTTCTCACAATCCTGATCTGTGCAAGTGTTTGGAGATGCTGCAAAGCTTCCAGGGATTATTTTCAGTTTTTAAATTTTATTTAGTTCCTCAGATCTTTAGGAAAACAGACTTTGTTTTCAGACCCTGCATCTTTCTCTTTATTTTTTAAATATAGAGTAATCACCATATTTTATTATTCCTTTATTTAGAGTAATAAACCACAGCCTTTTGGAATAATTGAGAAGGAATACAAAAACAATTACCAAAAAGCGTAACAATATAAATGTAAATCAGGCACATATTTACTTTTCCAAAGCTGTGTTAGACCTTCATTAGCTGGTCCATTGTGATAATCCTTTTCAAATTGTTTAATTCTCTTTTCTAAATCTGTGCTTTCATTGATCTGCATCTTTATCCTCCGCAAAGTTTCTTTAATGGTGATCCTACTAATGAAAGCAAGTATACTGGAGAATTCTGTACATCTTGGTGGAGCGAACATTTAAGCTGATGTTGGGGGAAGCTGGTTTGCAGAGAGTTGTAGGAGAATTTCTGAGCTTTTTACATTTAATCTGCATCATATATACATACATATGCACATTTTCTCTCTTTCTGGTAGGTATTTCTGAAACGTACAATGGGGAAGGTTAAGTCTCAGCCCTTTTTTGACTAAATAATACTGGTGGTATACAATTACTAAAAAATAAATTAACTTTCCTAGACAAATTTGATGCTGATAGATCTCCTACCGGTTATGTCAAGCTGTTATAAAGTCACAGTTCCTGAAAGTTCAGGAAAGAAAAGCTGAAGTTTGCTTTGGTTGAAAAAAGTGTATGTATACATGTGTATATGTGTAAATATATGTATGCATGTATGTACTCTTTGGTGCCGTTTATTCATCACATGAGTTGCATGGTGCTGCAGAGCACACCAAACTCAGCCATTCAGGTGGCGTTGGTCAGAAGAGAGCCGACAGAGCAAAGGGATGAAGGCTTTGGCAAAAAGCCTTTGCCATCAATCAGGCACATGCCAACAACCAACCTTCCTGTCCCACCTTCCACAATAAGCAACCAGTCTGAAGAAACCTAAGACAGCAAAAGTAAAGTTAAAAAAAAAAATCCAGTTCTCTAGATCGTGTATTCATTGTTTGGTTTGAACTATTTCAGTAGAAAACAATTCTGAAAAGCTTTAGTTACTTTAATGAGGTTTTTTATTCTTTCTCAAATATTTCTACTCAAAAAAAAAAAAAAAGACCAGCTTTAGAAGGCAGTAAAAATGAAAATAATTTAATTTTCCATCAGAAAATTCTGTCTAGTCAGACATTTCAGTGAAATACACTTCTGAAGCAAGCTATAAAAAATAATCTGGACAAAACTTCTGTGTTATACTTTAAGGAGAATGAGGGGGAATGAAAGGAATGAAGAAATCTGTTTCATGTTTTGTGTCCAAGTTTTGAATACGCTTTTCCATTCTGAAGTCCCTTTCCGATGAATATTTCCGCTTTCTTAAGTAAATCCTGACCCCTCTGTTGTGTCTGTAGAAGATTGTAATTACAGCTGGCCAGGGAAAGAACCATTATTCGAGAGAGAAGAAACTGGTGAGGGTTTCCTGGAAGCAAAACTTGTTCTTTTGTTTGCGATGCTCTATTCTATTGCTGGTGTCTGAATGAGACCAAAGAAAATAGGAAGAGCAGTATCCCCATCTCTGTGGATTGACCCATGAGTCATTGTGTAAAGAAATAGTATAGTTACTGTAAGCAGTATAGGTGTTAAGACATGACGTGGTTGGCAAGATTTCTTTTTCCTGGTGTATCTTCGCAGTCACTGCATTTCTTAAAATGTCATCGTTATTATTGCTGTAGCACCAAATCCGTTGTTAAGAGATATATAGGTATGTATTTAAAGATCTTTTCTTTTGTGTGGACAGGGTATTTATGTTCCCTCAATTCTGTTTTCTTGCTGTATTTGAAACAAAAAGCAAAAAAAAAAAAAAAAGGTGAATTAAAAAAAAAGTGATTGGTACAAGTGGCAGGAGTGGCAAGCAATGCATATTTTGGCTGAAGTTTGGCATTGCTTCAATGGGGTTGGACTAGATGACCTCTAGGGGTCCCTTCCAACCCAAAACATTCTATGATTCTATAAAACTGGGAGCTTAAAGTAACACAAAAATTGACCTGAAATGTCAAGCAGTTGCAGAGATGCTGGCATTTAAGAAGACATCAGCAATTTTTGAAGAAAGGGAAATTGATTTACAGGTGGCATTGTATTGAAATGTAGCAAGCGAAGAGAGAGAGAGATTACCAGGGATTTATGCAAGAAAATTGAAAACTATAAAATCTGTGGGAAGCCCAACATGTTGACTCTGCGGAGAATAATTCAGATGAGTGTGAATGTGTCGGAGCGTTGTACATAGCACAGAGTGTGTGTGGCTGTCAATGGAGAAGGATTTGTTGAGTACCTGTGGGAAGCACGTGATCTGGTTTTAAGAGGCTGAAATTATTCTTTGCAGGTATTTACATCTTAGATTTTCTTCAGTTTGTAGATATTTATTGATTTAGGCGGCTTATATATTTTCAATCTATGTTTAATGCAAATATTGGATCAAAAATAAGACTAATGCTTTCAGGCATTGAACTACACAGTCCTGAGTGTTTTGTGGGGAGTTAAGATTCATAGGGGGAGTCGGTAATATTCAAGGAAGTGCTATATTAGCTTTTCCGTGAAGAAAAGGTGTCATGGTGACAGTCCTAAAAGGATTGTCCTGGTTTCAGATGCCTCATTTTCTCTTGCTAGTGCAGCTTAGGAAAAGCTTCAGGGCATGTGAAGTGTTTGGGAAGAGCAGGAGGAAAATGTCCGTGCAGGAAAGAAAAAAGAAAATCCTGTTGTTCAGAGAAAGCTTTTTTTTTTTTTTTTTTTTTTTTTTACACTCTTCAGCACCATAAAAGTGGGTTTGGGAGCACTGCAGTGGGAGAACCTGCAAGCACTTGCCCTGCACTCGATTTATCCTTTGATCCGGACTCACATGGCAGGCTCACACAGCTGACCACAAGCAGTGCTGTGGGTAGGTCATAGCAACTAAACCCAGAAACCCCAAGAAAATGCCCACAGACCCACAAACACTGAGTCCTGGGTAGGAAGGCTTCAGGCTCTGCCAGCATGCAGTGCCCCTTCTCACTTTCTGCTGGGAAAGCAGGAGTGTAGTCCTACTGGACATAGTTTATGGCAAACTTTTCACCTAGACATAATTATCATAATCACGTAAATCTCTGCAGGCACTGATAGCACAAATGTTACCCGTTAACTTTACGTGGACACCAGCAACAATGAGTCTAAACCTAAAAAGTCCAGAGGAGGGCTACAAAAATGATCCGAGGGCTAGAGCACCTCTCCTATGAGGACAGGCTGGGAGAGTTGGGGTTGTTCAGCCTGGAGAAGAGAAGGCTGCGGGCAGACCTGATTATGGCCTTTCAGTACCTAAAGGGGGCCCATAGGAAAGATGGGGACAATCTTTTTAGTAGGGCCAGCTGTGTCAGGACAAGGGGTAATGGTTAAACTAAAACAGGGTAGGTTTAGACTGGATATAAGGAAGAAATTCTTTACAATGAGGGTGGTGAAAGGACCCTTCCAACCCAAAACAATCTATGATTCTATGAAAAAGTGCCAAAGTCCTCTCTTCTGCTGGAACCAATGCAGAGCATCTTGGCTCTTCAGCACAGGTTACAAAGGGATGAAGGGTCAGGAAGCTCAACTCTTAGGCTACACATAACACTTAACACAGGGGCCAGGACACATGTAGTATGGGGGTTTGCTTTGGTTGGTGTGGGGTTGAGGTTTTTTTGAGTGTTTGGATTTGTTTGTGGTTTTTTTCCCCAGTAGTGGTACTCATCTTGGACCTCTGGACAGCTATGGAAGGGGTCAAGACATAGTTGTCCTCTTTCTACCCTCCTTAAGAGTTTCCTTAACTTACTGTGGGGGGGAAATGCTTTCTTGCAGTGTCAGAAGCCAGAGAGAGAAGTCACCTTTTTTTAAATTGGTGCCTTATATAATTTTGGGTGAACAAACTGTGTCAGGGCTTGTGCTGCTGACTTCTCGATTAGAAAAGCTGAAGCAAAGTGTTAGTGCCGCTGTGTGTATGACTGTGTGGGACTGTGATTTTTCTTCTCTGGTTTTACAGTCTGAGAATGCCAGGAGTCCTACATAAGCAGTAAGAAATGCTGAGCAATAAATATTGGCTGTGACACTACTCAGAAATGATTAGCAGTATTAAAACCACCACCACTGATCCAACCACGCCAGTGGTAAAATTAATGAAGTCCCTTTGTGTTGATAGTCTTGGGGGTTTTTTTCCTACCATGTCTCTGTCCCCCAACCACTGAAAGCCTCAGTCAAATTCAGGACTTTGGAACTTCCAGGTACCTAGTTTCAGAGCAAGACAGCTGCAATTCCCAGTTTATTAAATAGCAAATTTCTAATTGCTTGCTGAGAAATGTGTGGGCAGTTGTGGTCTTGCCAGTGCTGCTTTGCGCTAAATTCTAACATTCTGACTTACTTTATAAGATGTGTAGCTTTTGACCTAACAAAATTAAATAGAAACAGTGTCTGGTTTTGTCAGTTGTCTATGCAGGTACTACAATACTCATAAATTGATTGGAGTTGCAGTCCATAGCAGGTAAACAGTTTTCCCATACACTGGTACACAAATAGTTTGATGCCTCCAGCTGGGAAATTCAACTTAAAATTGTTTTCCTATGCTGCATGTTAAATTGCAAATCAAAGGCACTGGCTCCTCACCAGAGTTAAGGATGTGTCTCCCCTTTCCAGTGTTTTTAGCCAAACCATGCACACAGACTAAAACTTCAGCCAAGGCAGAAGACTATGAAAATAATTTAGAGAAAATGTAATCAAAGATGAAGTCTGGCAGATACAGTAATACTTCTGAGTCCAAACTTTTCTATGTAATTGTTCACTCCTGAGTGCAATTTGCACTAAAACATAATGAGGTGTCATTTTTACCCACTCTATACAAGCTAAAAAAGGATATTAAACATGTACAGTGGCTAACACAATGATTTGAGTTTTACGTTTCCCTAAACACCTGTCCATCTTACTTATTTGTTTTCCAGCTAAATACTGTAAATGAAAGCAATAATGACTGACGAGAGTAAACATCACTTTGCAATACACAAAGGGAACATCAATAAACCGGAGTTGTAGAGCAACAATAAAGGTCACTTGTTCTCTAGAGACCATAAATTATTTTTTTTTAAAAAAAAAAGTAACTTTAGTCAACCCAAGAGAGTCTTATGTTCTGATGACTGTTAACAAGTGAAATAAAATTCTCCCTGTTAAATGTGCATGGTGCAGAGTGCTGGCCCATGAAGTACAACCAAGGGAACACAGCTTCAGAATTATGCTCTGAACAATAAATGACAAATAAAAAGACTAAATTACTATTATAACTGGCCTGGAAAATATAATCTATTTACTTTGTAGTTAACAGAAATAACTTCTTGTTTAAATATCTCCTCTTGCTTCTAAATACTTGTCTTTAGAATTATTAAATTCTATCAAATGATGGTCTACCCCACTACATAACATGTGGACTGCTGTCTGTAATGCAGATCCATCATACTACAACATGCAGCCCTGGAGAACATGTAGATGGGGATATTAAGAAGCAGTTTTGGATAATTCCATGTGTTGGGGACAAATCCTGTTTGAGCTGTTGTTCTGGGAGCTCATTAGATCATCATCAAAAGTTAAGAGCAGAAATCAGAGGAATTAATTGGTTCCTTTGGTTCTTCCAGACCTGTATAATAGGCTCAGGATCTACATGCCTGTTGTTAATTCCTCTAAGATGCAGGTAGTTTTGAGAACACTGTATTTTATTATACATGATACAGAACCATTCTAGATTTGAAGTGTCCAAGAGACCTGATCTGACCAAAAGCATCTTGCTCCAGAAAACACTTCTCCTACAGCTTTTGGCAAGCACCTGGAGAGTTCGTTATTTTCCGGGCTGTTGACCTGTTTGTGTGAGGCTGGTGTATCCCACAAGAAAAATCCAGTGCAATAGGTAGTATCGTCTTTGAAAGACCCCATTATTTAACAGTAATAAAGGTATAGGGGTAATAGGACAAATTTAATTACCTGGTTTGATTTTAAGTATAAACTTATTCAAAGGCATTTTGTCTTCTCTGACTTTGAGCAACCTTAAAACAAAGCTGAAGTACAAACAAACAAACAACATTTTCAAGTTACATAGACGCTACTGACAATCATGTGTAAATCTTAAGGTAAAAAGAAAAAGGAGCAACTTTTGTTTCATAAATACACCAACTATTTTAAGCCTAGAATATTAGATAAAGAAAATACTCAGTGAGTATCAAAACATTTCAGATGCTGGGATCAACTGGAAGAGACAGGGAGAAAGAAACCTATTAATTGGTTTGAGTTCTTTTTTGTATTTCAGCTGGTAGCTAATTTTCAGAATCCAGCCCTAAAGTGTTGCTGTGAGTGATCGTTAAACCGACATTTGCAGCACCCTCTGCAGGCATTTAGCACAAAAATGTGTGGCTGTTTTACTTGATTTCCCTCGCCGCTTTGGTGCGGGGAGTACAGATGCTCTGAAACATGAGCAAGTTTGGTCAGCCTTCCATTGAGGGCTCCTGTACAAGCAAGGGCAAGAGAAATCTGTTTGGCTACAATACGGCGGTGCCTGGGTGAGATCAAAGCGCATGTTTTCACACTCCGCTTTCATGAGAGGGGGATTAATTTCAAGAGAAAACTGTAATTGCCTCCGAAATGCATGGGGTGGAGTTAGTGTGGAACAGAGGATTTCAGCCCATCGTCCAAAACTAAAGAACTGCACGTGTGCTCATGGTTACACGCTGCTGAGGGCAGTCAGATATTTTTTTCTCTAACGTGGTTATACAGTTTCCATCGGCTGCTACAGCACTTTGATATTTTTCTGAAGTCTCCCTTCTGAACTTAAATGGGATGAAAATCACACGTTATGCCTATCGTTGCTACCAGGTGGCTTTAGTCAAAAGCCTTGATCTTGAAAATATTTCTATTTTAATATTGCTAATATTTCTTTCAGAGGTTTGATTTTTAATATGAAAAAAACACAGTGACTTATCTTTTAAATTTTTGTGTTCGTTACACTCTAAAAGAAATTATTTCAAAAAAGAGAGGCTAAATATAATGCTCATAGAGGGATTTCAACATGTGCATTCCTTGTATGGCCAGAAGTAATCCTTTCTCGTGCTTACTGTGAATATATAGTACACTATTACCATTCTTAATCGAGACATATTAATTAGGAAATATTCTCAACTTAGCCTTCTTCCAGTTAATTGATCTGTTGCATAATTGGTATCATATTAGCAGAAATCTCTGCTATTGAAGAATCCTGTGCAGGTTATTAAATGGTGTTTCATCAGGTGTTTCAAACATAAATTCTGGTCATAAATTCTGTGTTAATGTAACACAGGGCTTGTCCGCTACACAGTGAAAGAAGGAATTAGAGATCATACACCTATTAAATATAAAGAAGATTTTTTCTTTTTTATTATTAGAATTTTAAATATAATATTTAAGCCAGGTTCTTAATTATGAAAGCTACTTAACTGCATTGAAAATTTTGTCTCTCAGTTCTCTTGCTTTAGATTTTTTTTCCTGCATTTTGGAGCATATAAGCATTTATGTGACATCTCAATATGCGCAAAAGGGCTTAATATAGGTATCAATATCCTGGTGCATTGAGCAAGTTGTAAAATAGATTCATTATAAAGAGTAGTAAAAAGAAGTGTAAAAGCTATAGAATTATTAAATAAATGGGTAATTTAAATGAGTTATGAGAATGATGCTTTTTTTTTTTTTTTGCAGCCTGCCATTCTTTCCCTGTCCTCCAGTCATGTTAAAAATATCCTTTCCATACCCTCTGTACGTGCAAAATTCATGACTTTTCAAATTTTTAAGTGGAATTTTTCAAATATTTTAAAAACTGAAACAGCTATATTTACTTGTACTAATAATATATAGAAAAAAATCATATTTAATTTTTATTCTCCTTGAAACTAAAGTCAAATTTATTGGTATAAATGTGAAGAAGGCCTTACATAAAGAAACAGTCACAGTCCGTACAGTTCTGTGTTGAAAACCAAGCTGATTTAGCAGGAATTATGTAATGAAATTAAAAGAGAATTATTGGGAAATATTTCCTAGCACAATGAATACTTGTCTGCTGTTAACTTTGGATTTCTTCGGATGAAAAAAATCACATTTCAGAAAAAAATGCACAACTAGAGATATGTAGCCTAATCGTTGCTAGGAAAATACCTTGAAGGAATTTTGCCTGAATTCAGTATTCACACCTCCAAGAGGGTCAAATGCAATTTTTCAGGACAGCGTTGCTATTGTACCAAGGAACAAATACAGGCAGATAACAAGCAGCATTATCTGGAAGGTCAGGAACAAATTAAATAAAAGATTGGAGCTGTCAGTATTGTGGATTGTTGTGTGGAAGAGACAAGGGTGCGTAAAAATATTGCGTTGATATAAGGACACTGTTGCTGAGGCTGGTAGCTGTGATTTCCACGCTGATGGTGATATTTGTGGTTCTTATAGCGAGTAAATTATTTTCTCAACAAATCTGCTTAGCGAGGTCAACACACTTAAATGTATTTTAGCATATATGACCTCCCCAAATGCACCTTTATCATGCACTGGCAGATGCTCTTCAGAGCAGTTTATATCACCGCTGTGGCCAGGAACGCGGTGCAAGGAACCAAAGTGAGCAGCCAAAGCCGTGGCAGTTCTGGTCAGTGAAATGATTCTTCCATTTCCTGATGATATTCCCTTCTTTTAAGCCACCTTTATGTGCAAAACCTTGCTGCATGCACTCCCCATACCTGAAGTCGTTTGCTATGATGTTTACTGCAGTTTTTGCTGTTCCTTAAGGTATGTGCTGTTCTAACACAGAAAAGCAGAAAATATTCAGTCGCTATGATTGTCTAAATATAATGAAACATTTTACAAAATACAGCTGAGGAATGCATGAGTAACCATGTTTAAATTGTTTCATATGGGAGGTAAAAGTATTCTTGATTCCAGTTACAAAAATTGAAGGGGGGAAAAAAAAGAACAAAAGAAACCACTTCTGGTTTCTGCTTTTTCTTTTTATTTTAAAAAAAGAAAAAAGTAATTGGAGGCCAGCTACCATTTTGCACCAAATGTTTTCAAACAAAACCATAGTAATTTCAAACATCTGAGGCTTTCTGGGAAGATGGCGTTCTTTAGGCTTGATCACTGTAATATCTAAGGAGAAAAATGGTTTTGTGCTTAGGGCAGAAAAGATTAAGGATGCCTGAAACAAATCTGTTATGAGAATGATACTTTCCTTTTCGCTATGTGATTATATTTTTTTTTAAAATTTTTTTTTTTTTTTTTTTTTTAGAACTTAACATACAATTTTCTCTGGTAAAGGGATGTCTTGGCAGGAGCAGTCGGTTGACTGCATCATTGAATTATTTCTTAAGGTACTTGGAGCTTATCCACCTGGAAACTGTCAGTCAAAAGTAATTAAAATATATGCACTTTATGTTATCGATCCCAGTTTGATAATTTAAAGTAAAACTAAATCTCACAACCCTATTTTCAGCATATAATTTGGTTTTCCATTTATCTTCCTCGCTTGCTATTTTTAAACTTTTGTGCTGCTGTCTTTCGACAATTAGGCTGCAATAAAGTATCAGTTACTAATTTGCTGTTATTAGATGGAGAGCCACTGAAGAGATCATCCTTTCTAATGTTCAATAAACATCAAACAAAAATCCTGGGTACTAGACCAAAGCTTGGTTTGTTATTCCTGATAATTGCTGTTTGATTGTATACATTGGTTATTTTATTATATTATATATAGTGCGTTTATATAGTATATCACATTCTGGAAAAACAGTGACATTTTGGTTTTCATCATCAGGTGGATGTGGTCCAGTTAAGACTAAAGCTACGTGGTGTGTGCTCATGCAATGAAATGCAGGGTGGTTTGTGAGCTCAGGCGAGTCGCGCTGATATGTCCGTTTGGTAAAAATAACTGTATGAAGACACCCCTATTGTCCCAGTGGCAGTAAAATAACATGGTACTGCTTTAGGGTGGCTTATCAGTTCCAGATCTAACGTGATCTCGTTAGTTCAAGGGTACCCAAATGTTCTTAGAAAAAATATGAAAGCAGATACGATGGTGATGATGAATTAAGGAACCACATGCATTTGAAGGCAGCGCCAATATTGCTGCCTTTGAGAGGATTAATGAGATTTGCTCAGTGAAAGAGCCTGCTATATTGTCATCTGTGAACGGTGGAAATTTGGATATCCATTTCCTCCGTTTCGAATCGATGACAATTTATGTAAGAAATGTGTCTGAATATGTGTATATACACATGATTATGTGAACGAAAACTAAATTACAGCTTACAGCTCCACAAACTCTTACAATGTAAGGAGCAAATAGCTGTGGTATAGCTTCAGAAAGAACTTGCTGTAATAAAATATGAATAGAAAATCAATATGCAATATGCAGGTTTTATGGGAATTTGTTGTACAGTCGGTTTAGAGAGATGAGTACAGTCTGGACAGCGGTGACTGGAGTGTCTGTTTTGTGACGTGAGCAAAGCTGTCTGCTGGGTTTACTATGCACAGATTTCTTTGTAACATTTGAGCACCAAAACTGAAATACTTGTAACGTGTGTGAGCACGTCCCATGCCCATCGCACAGGTTGGGTGGCATAGGCGTCCTGCAGCCGGTGCGGCTTGCAGTGGTGCTGTGCAGACTTCCAGCCTCTGTCCTTTAGCAGAAAGGTCTGTAAGATAGGTTTTGCTTCTCTGAGTTGCCAGCTGACTTGGTTTGTCCAAGTCTTTTACTGTTTTTTGTAGATACCTGCTCTAGCCACGTGGGTTTTGGTTTCTTTGCTGGAGCACTCTTCAGTCTCTGGTTACATCTGCGCTCTTGAAGGTTACTGAAGAGGCAAAGAGAGGGACAGCATGTGAAGGATTAATAGAAAAGAGCATTACATTCTTTAATTTATTGCGACAAGACGCTTTAATAACAGCGTAGATACCAGAAGCTGAACTGAAGCCTTCGTAAGGAGTACAAAGAGATGAAACGTAATATGCTGTATACATAGTTGAAATATCATTGCTACTTAAAGTGCAGCACTTGCACTCAGAGTGCTCTCTAATCCATTTTAAATTGAATATGAATACTTCAGTGATAATGTCATCTTTTTTCATCAGTGTGTTGGTTTTTTAAAACACAATCATTGATCCTATAAAAGCCCTGCATTTCTGCCTGAGCCTGTTCCAAGACATGGGTTTGTATTTGCTGTGTATGTATATTTGCTGGCAGTGTATTTTAGGTTTTGTAAGAGCACAGGGGTTGATACATTAAATAAAACCTGCATATTGGGGTTTAGTAGGTGGCATAGAAAGGGCTTCAGGCTCCCTGTTGACTCCATGTCCCTCTCCACTGCTGGGTGGGCGCCAAGGGGGATGGATGCCCTCGGAGCTGGCTTCATGTGCACGCTGGAAGGCCGATTCCCATGAGCGACATATCCACTCCTAACACAGCCTTTTGAGCTTGTTGGCCTAAGCCAGACCCAGAAATTTCAGAACAAAACATTAAAATACCACAGCAGGTAGAAAGGAACGACCAAGGCAAACCTAGCATGGTTTGTGAGCTCTGCAATGTAACAGTTGCTATCCCTTCCAAAGCCTTGCCTGCTATTAATGTACGCTTGGATGTCCTAAAAATATCCAATGTTTATGAATGAAGTTAACCCTAAAGTAAAGGACAGCTTTAGAAGTGTTGCCTAGTGTTGTGAGCATTTTGCCTTTCTTCAGTTGCACAGAATTTGTGACAGGGCTTGGTTAAGTGACCATTTCTGCAACAAAGCTTTTAGATCTTTGTGAGCTGTTGGTTTTGTTTCTTGTCTCAGCTGCTGTTGTCTGAAAGGGTGTAAAGCCGCACATCAGAGGTCAGAAGTGCTGGTTACTCAGCAGCGGGTCTCAGATCAATGTAGTCTGCATTAGAATTTATTCCAGTGCTGCTCTCAAACTTTTGAAATGGATTCAGTGTGAAATTTGTTATACCCTTTCTGTTCTTACTGTTGGAGAATGCACAGAAATATAAACACATAAAAAAATACAATAGTCATTGCTGAAGGCAGAAGACACTGTGTGATAGCACGGGCACATATGTAGCTTCAAGGGGCAGGAGCAGGTTGCTCGGGGCTCTATCAGACTTGAAACCCCTCAAGCTATATAACTTAAATCTCGTCTCCTCTACCACCTAACTGCGTTTTGGCAGGCTGTGCCCATGTGCTCCTCTGGAAATCATCTTCTGCCAGTGCAGTCCAGGGGTTTGGGAAGGCACAGGTCCATGAGAATGAAGTTAGCAGAGTCTCACGTGGCTCTCACATACGAGCACTGCGGTCACCTGTCCCTACTTCTGGGGCCCTTCTGTAAAAATATTAAATACACTGCTTATAGGTGTGACACAGAGGTTCGGCAGGAGGAGGATGGCTGAAATTGGTTGTCTGTGAACTGTTTAATAATAACTTGTCCTGTGCTGATCACCCTACCTGTCCATCCCTCCTGAAGGTTTCCTTGAGAATAGGTGGGAAAATTGGTCTGAGAGCAAACACCAGCTGTAGAGGAGCTTCAGACCTTTGACTGCTGCTGTTTCTGTAGTTATTGGAGAGAAAATTGTACCACAAGTGAGAAGACTTCTTGTGTTGTGTGATACCGTGGTTGCTATTGAGATAATGTGTGATGCTAATGGGAAAGTTGCATCCAACTTGGGAGAGGCAGGAGGGAGCACACAAGAACGAGGTGGCTGTCTGTGCACGTGTTTTAACAAGTAATAGATAAATATCGATGATTACGTTTTTTTAAAAAACTTGTTGCTGTTGTCAGCCCACACTTACACCTGCCTGGGGACTGGTTTAAGTTATTTCCACCAGATTTGCTCACAGTACAGATGCTCTCCGTGGAGCCAGCCTCATCCTTGTTCTTCTGGCAGGAACATGGAAAGGTTCAGATTTCCAATCCAGATATTAAGTAACTGTCCTGGTTTCAGCTGGCATAGAGTTAACTTTCTTCCTCATAACTGGCATAGTGCTGTGTTTTGGATTTGGGATGAGAAGAATGTTGGTAACACACTGATGGTTTAGTTGTTGCCGAGCAATGTTTGTACTGGTCAAGGACTTTTCAGCTTTCTGTGCTCTGCTGACTGAGGAGGCTGGGGGTGCACAAGAAGCTGGGAGAAGCCAGGACAACTGACCCCAACTGGCTCAAGGGCTATTCCATACCATATGATATCATGCTCAGCATATAAAGCTGTGGGAAGAAGAAGGAAAGGGGGGACATTTGGAGTGATGTAGTTTGTCTCCCCAAGTCACTGTTACACGTGATGGAGCCCGGCTGTCCTGGGGATGGCTGAGCGCCTGCCTGTGGGAAGCAGGGAATGAATTCCTTGTTTTTCTTTGCTTGTGTGCACGGCTTTTGCTTTCCCTATTAAACTGTCTTTATCTCAACCCATGAGTTTTCTCACTTTTACCCTTCCGATTCTCTCCCCCATCCCACTGGGGCAGTGAGGGAGCAGCTGTGGTGCTGAGTTGGCAGCTGGGATTAAATCACAACAGTAGCTGAATACCAATGGATCCAGGTGGTCAAGGGGCAACGTGGCTCTGTGGATATGAAGGGCTTTAGACTGAAGCATTGCAGTATTCATCACATTATCAAAGAGGAAAGCTGGGGTTCTCCATCAATTTTGACCAGGGCTTGGATGAAGTAGTAACAAATATCTGTTTAATATATAAAGATGAATTTTGAATCACATTGAAGTAGAATTATTTGGTGGGGTTTTTTTTCCCAAAAATATGACTTGTTATGCATTTGCAAATGATCTTAATGTGTGTTTGCTTCTGTGGGACAAGACAGCGAGAGAGCCGGAGCAGCACACGGGCTTAGAGCAGCTTTAGTTCACGCACAGCTACAGTTTCTTCCACCACAGACCATATCAAATAGGGTTATTGTTTTTAGTGTTCCCCTTCTGGCTGCTACAGGCAAGCACATGATTTAGGGTTTGGGCCTCTCTTTTGTGTCAAGGCAGAATTATTTGTTCCCTCTACGCTAAGGGGCAGCACATCTTGTCATTTACACCAAAGAGGGAAAGAAACCCTTTTTTCCCGATTTATTGTGCACACACACAAAAAAGTGGGTGACAGACTCTACCATAGTAGTGTCATTAAAAGACATTTTGATATTTTGACAAATTTGATAGGGTACTATTCTTTTTAAAGGGTTTTTAAGGTCAGAAACAGTTTACTGAAGCTAAAAAGGAGTGAAGGTGTATTTACACTAAAATCTAGTGCAAAAAGAGTCATTCTTCATGTCACTGAATTGTTAATAATAATTAACAGGTTGGTTCTCATTTTGTCAGCAGAGGCAAAAAGAAAAGTGCTTATAAGACTGTTTACTGTCAAGGATGCAAATGCCTTTGGTGAAACCAAGCTACTAAAAGAAAGCAAAGACTCAGCTCCAGGTGCACTCCTGTACAAGCACTGCCCCATCTCCATTTTTCAGAAGTGGGTCTTTATCCATGCCTGTGAACTGATGAGGGTCTCTGAGATTTATGATCAAGGTGAGCTGGCTCCTGTCACGTGAAATGTTGGTAATAGCTTTGTGACCGTTCCCATGAATTGCATCACGTGAGCTTCCATTATCACTCTTATCTGTAACCTCCTAAAAATGTCAAGGTGATTATTTATTTATATTCTTCCTATTATTTCAGTGACCTCAAATTATATCATGGCTTTTCATTTCACGATAGCTTTTGCCCTTCACAACAGTTTCCATTTTTTATTGTGCCATGGAAGTCGAGCAGATGAGGAAAATAATATTCTCAGCCGGCCCTAAAGACTGGTCAGGTTTAAAGTGTTAGTCTCTCTGTAAACCAGCTGTACATTTAAAACAGCTCCTGTAAAGCAGCTTACACACCTGTGTTTACAGCTCTTGGACAGCTTAGCCCAGCAGAATTCATTTCATACTGTTGACATTGAACAGGCAGAGCTATTGAATTGGATCTAAAAATAAGTCTCTCGGTGAGGTACCTGCAAACCGAAGGTGCTCAGCCACTCAAAAACACGTTCGGTGAAAGCATCGGAGCAATTGCTCTAAAGGCAATACAGTGAGTCACTGGAAAAGCAGATATGCAGATCTTGCTTCGTTAAGATCTAGAGTAAGCAGTAGTTCTGAAAGCAAATGTGAGCAGGACTCCTAATAGCCTGGAAGGGAACATGCTCTTGGTGCCGATGAGGCTGGCAGCCTGGAGAGCCATTTGGAGGGGGTGAGTGATCCGAGCCATCACGCGGACGGTAGTAGCTATCATACAGCCAGGTTCTGTTTGCTGTCGGATGTCAGAGGAATGGTCTTATTTAACAACCTTGTTTTGAATCATATTTACTCAATTCTGTCCTTTTTCCATGTATAATTTATGTGACAACTAATTTTGCTCTGGTAAAAAATTAAATGGGTGCTATGGATCATATGAAGCATTAAACATTATGAATACTAATCAAATAATGAGCACTACAACAATTTTTTTATCATTGCTGGAGTCAGGACAGTGGATGTTGGAGGATATCAGAATAGGTTTATGGCTGCTATGTGTCTTGGGAGCAGAATAAAGGAAACGCATCTCTGACCTGAGGGGTTTTCCCAAGGAAACGGTAATAACATGTAAATATTTGTAGCCCTTGGCTGTGTTTACTTTAGCCATAATTATGAGAGCCACCTGCCACTGTAGTATGATATACATAAACATTTACAGTAGTGGGACACCATGTTCTTAATCTTTTCCAAGCAGATGCTGAAAGGGGCAAAATGCTCCCTGTCTTTGGACAGCGTTCCTTTAAACAAAATTTTGAAGGGAAAATAACAAAGATAGGTGTCTCAAAGCCATTCCCCTGGGAAGCACTGAGGAGTGCTAAGCCGTGCAAAGCAAGCCCAGCTAAAATAACTTTTTACACCTGCCTTTCAGAGTATTTCTGCTCTAACATTTCTCAGCAGCAGAGGTACTATTAAGAGCACATTTAAATTCAGTTTTGTAGGATTGGCTGCATTTGATTGATATCGACCCCAGTACCCCAAGGGCTTTGGTAAGGAGCAAAATATTTTGGAAGGAGAGAAAGATGGAACAGTGACAAGTGCTTCTTTCTTCCAAAAGAAAACAAATCCAGCTCTCATCCAGCCCTTTCATTACTTCTGTCCTGACAGTATCTTGTGCTTCCACTTCAGACTTCTATATTGTGAAGTTCCATGGAGTAGATGGGAATGCAGTATAATTGAGACATAGCTGCACTATCGCTTCTGAGAGCTGTTGCAGGAACAGCATCCTCCTCCTTTTCCTCCTTCATGTCACCTTTTTGGGAGGGGTGGTGGTGTCTATGTACTCCCCAGCTGCCTGGCTGCCCTGTGCCCCCCGTGCCATCCCCCTTCCTTTTCCTAATTCACTCCTGCTTTATCTGAGAACCAAGGCGCTGTTAAATAGGTAGCTGCAGCGGGCATCTGCCAAAGTGTGGCCAAATTTATTTTAGAGACCTCGCATAGCTCCTGCACCCCTGGACTGCTGAGAAGCGGCGAAGCCAGCAAGCGAGTAAGCCAACAAACCCAACATCTGGCATGCCCCAGTGTGGTACCAGGAGAAAAAGATCCTTCCCGGTGTCCCCAAAAGGTGACCAGTAGGACATCCACAGCAGGGTCCCAACCAGCATCAAGCTCCTGTTGTGGCTGGCACTGCACAAACACAAAATGAGAAATAGCTCCTGCTCAGAAAAGGCTGTAGCCAAAATAGAGCAGATAAGAAACAAGAATGAGAGAGGAAGCAGAGGTGAAATGGTTTGACCAACTCAAACCAGGTGGTTGGCAAAGCAAAATACAGAACTCATGGTTTCAAGCTGTGTCCTATAGACCTTGTTGTTTTCCCTGTTGATGATAACATCAAATAGGAAGACAAGTTACATTCTTTAAAATTTTAAAAATGCTTTATTTGGCTTTGCCGAGGCTTGAAATTGAGGAAATACACTAAATCCCACAAAAATGCTTGATGGACTTTCAGTTAGAATTTTCTTTTTTCCTTTTTTCTTGAAAACTGTAATATGCTTCAGAAGGATGTGGCAAAACATGTAGCTCATCTCCAGCAAAAAACACAATTCCTCAATAGACTCGTACTGCCTAACAAGGTGGACACTTACAATGATTGCATGCTTTCCCTAACATAAGTTGATGACTTTTTTTTCTACAGTTTCATATGCCATATATTTTCTTTAATAATCTAAGGCTGAAAATTGAGATGCATTAGATGTATAATTTATGATAATATATAATGCCTGTATTAAATTCAAAGAATTCAGGGTACTCTGAGTAAAAACAGGGAATCGATTCTGAGATTATAATTTTGTTTACATTTAGAAAATTAAGTGAAAGAACTCAAAAATAATTGTTAGGGTGGGCTTGCTAAAGCACAGAGAGTTCACTTTTAATAGGTGGCTTTCTGAGCTGGGTGGGTGAATAGTTAAACCAGGCACCCTGCCTAGGTTACACCACTCACCCACCAGCCTTTGGGTGGATGTTCAATAATGCTGGTGCTCCTTGAACCAAAGACCAGCTCTCCAAGCTTTTGAAGAAAAAGCTGACATTTGTGCTTCTTTATTGAAGGTTAACTCATGTTCCCTCTCAGTAGGGCCCACAGCATGAGGCAAACGGGATGCTCGCATTCTGATATAGAGAACCGAACAGGAGACAGCAGTTCTAGTGAAGATCAGCTGAAAATGAATTTGCATTTGCAGGACAAATACATTCGGAAACAAAGGAAGAAACAATGCCGATGCAGGTGAGAGCAGTTCCCGTGGAACGTGTACTGGTTCCTTTTATTAGATTATAAATCAAGGTCGAATGAGTTGTCACTTTTTTGCACTCAGTCCTTCTATTTATTCCTTCCCTATGTAGAGTATTTTCTCCACAGAACGTGCTTTCTATAAGCTTCTTCAAAACATGAATTCCTGAAATTGCTCGGGGTGCACTGCCAGCCTCACAGACTGAATTTATTTTTATTAGAAAGACATTTCAATCTGCAGACACATTCTGAAGTTAGTGGTGGGAGCAGAATGCTCTGAAATCCAACTGCCTGATTTTTACCAGGGAACTACTGTTCCAAATAGCCAAAATGGCCTGGGCTGCTTTTGCCTCTTCCTTTATGGAAGCTGATGTAGAGGAACCGGACAGTGCTATTGCACTGTCTGTGTTCAGCTTAGTTCTTGCATCTGATGTTCAATCCTGTCGTACACTGATATTTCTTGTCTTCTTACTAACATTCTTCTCACTTTTATTTAAAAAAAAAAAAAAAAGAAAAATCCAAACCACAACATTTTGACAGGGTTTACAATTAAGTCAGCAATAATACTGCTGTATTCTATTTGTCCTTGTATAACAACACCTTTTCATTAGAGGACCTGAATGCAAAATCTGCAGATAGGCACGGTGTCCAGTTGAGCGCTCGGATGGGAGAGAGCAGAAGATACCTCCCTTGTCTTTCTGCTCTGTGAGATATTTGCTCAAAAAGAGTGAGAGTAAAGGCTGGGCTGCTCTTCCAAAAACCCACGAGCCTGCTGACCCCAGATGCAGAAGCAGAACCAGGGCGGTCGCACCTCACCTGCTCTGCTTGCAGCAGCTCTGCCCTCTCCCTTGGCTGTGCCTTACAGCTGAGGACAGTGTCACGGGGCACGTACAGTAAGTGTCACTGCAGGGGGATAGCCAGGAGAGATTGTCTTGGGGTTTTGTTATACTCTGCAGAAGACACCCAGAGGGACTATGACGTTTTAGGGATGTGTGACGCTACCTCAAGTAGATGAACCGAGGCATGTTGGAGTGAGGTTAATTGCTCACAGAAATTTTAAATTATTTCTGGCGGAATTGAAAATGGAACATGTTTGGGTTACGCTGCCCTTTTGTAATTGCCAGATTAAGATGGTATTTCCATGGTGGGCCTGAAGTTGTTAATTATTCTAGAGTAACAACCTACCAGCACTGGAGCCAGGGAACGCCACAGCAGAGTTTGTTAAACTCTGCAAGTTCCCCCCTAGGATTTTTTTTTTTTTTTTTTTTTTAAATCTCCAAAAGAGGGAGTGCTTCCCTTCTAGAGGCACTGCTGACTCCTTCCTGAAATCCAGTGGTTTGGAGGCCCTAAGGCAGTGGTGGCCTGAACCCGCAGTGAGCTGTACCCCACATCCCTGTCTTCCCTACGGCACCGCAAAGCTTCTGTCAGCTCCCCAGAAGCAGGTTTATCTCCAGTTTTTATTCTAAAATATTTTTTTTTTCTCAAGTTTCTGCATTCCTGGGGATGTTGTATTTTCTTTTATTAAAATGAATGTCTTGGCTCGGTACTTGGTTATTCCTTAAGCATGTGAAGGATGGCAGGCTGGAATGATTCATTAGTAAGGTTTTGCAGGGGCCTATTGCCCTATGCCAACTTTTCCTTAAAAAATTCAATATAATTTTGGTATTTTTAAGAGGCTTGGGAACCCAATTAACTTTTTATCTATTTATTATTGTTTCACCTTGAGATGGGTACTACAAGTACTTTGATAAATGAGTTCAAAAGTTTGTCTAGCTTTAAAAATCGCTTTTGTAAGTCTCCATGCTGTTTGGTGTTATTTTTTTTGGGAACTCATCACAAGCTGCACTTCTCTGAGTCAGGCCGTACCCCAGTGTTTCTTACATGAACAGCGTATTTAAGGCAACTGTTTCTCTTCTCTCAGTTTAGGAGAAAAACTGTTGTCTTACCATTGTGACAGAGCAGGTCTTGGTCCTCTTGACAGTCGTATCATGTGCCATGTACTTGAGTACAGGTTTGTCCTCACCCTTTTGTTTTGGGGGATCTATTGTTATTCCTAAAGAAACTACACAATGTTTTTTGCTTTTGAAAAATTTATTTATTGTGGAATACATACAGCAGCCATTGGCAGGACTGATATGCAGACATTTATAAAAATAATGTCCAGGAGTTGTTTGTTTGGGGGTTTTGTAACATTTCTAGCTTTCAACAGCTCTGAAATTAGTTAGCCCTTTTTCTTTCTTTCTTTTTTCTTTATTTCCTTCATTATTTTGGATTTATGACCTGAAATTATAGAGCTGTGGTCAATTTGGCAGACATGCTTTGCCCTTGAAGCAGGTACTTCCCCCTGATAACAGGTAGTGCTCATTTTCTCTAGCTATTAGTCAAATAAGTATTCCTTGAAACCAGCCCAGCCCAGTGTCAATCAGCACAGGTTTCATGGAATTAGTGGAATGACTTCATGTGGGCAGAGGAAAAAGTCCCCATCTAACTACAGTCTGGCAGATGCAGTAGATCTGTTTATATTATTTTTTTTTTTTTTTTTTTTTTGGGGTTTTGTGATATGGAAGGAGCTTTGCAAAGGTAATCTGCAACTGCGATGTGACTTGCCCCTAGTTGCAACAGGATTCTAATAAACTACATGTAGAGAGCAATTTTTCATTTTGAACTAAAAAATAAAATGACAACTCAACAGCAGTATCAGCTCTGGTGACCTCAAGATTGCCCGTCGCAGGCCATCAGTCCCTGAGCACCTGTCACATTTTGGGATTTTGTTAAAAAAATGTCACAGTGTCAACACATTTACCATATGAAACTTTTCTGTTAGTGTCTTCTCTTGTTTTATAACCTCATCATTCAACCCTAAAGCGTTAAAATTCTAGCAAATGCTTTGGAAGTAGAGCAGTGATGTTTGGTAACAGAATGCTCATTTCCTTTAAGTACTTCCATCCAGCCCTGAAGAAGTAATCACTTTACAGAAGCTAATAAAGAATGGATTAAGCTACAGCTTTGAAGAACTCATCTCAAAAGGGCCCTGAAACCACTGTCTAAAAGCAATATTATCAGTATTAGAAGCTGAAAAATTACACCAACAGATCTAGGTCAGTGCATTATAGGGAGAAACAATAGAACTGATGTCAGAAATATTACCAAAAATCTGCCTCTAGTAGCCTGGGGGGATTGAAGTCATCAGATTTCTTTTCATTTGAAGGGTTTGTGGCATGACTGTATGTAAATCTGCATCCTCATATTTGAGATCTGGCTTGTAAGGGATAGTTCTACTTTGGTGTTTTGTTTTAAAGGCCAACCGCTGTAGAAATTTTCATGTACGTATATTAGTGTAGATTACTGAGAATAAATATCTGTATATGTATGTGTATATAAAGTCCCACTTTCCTTTAGCATGGTTCTTTTTGGTTTTGTGCTAGTGAGTTTGTGTTGTATATGGAGCTACAGCAATGCATCAGTGACATGCTTGGACACCATGCTGTGCGATACTTTTCAGCAGCCCTCCTACCCAGTGTTTCCCAAAGTCTGTCTGTATTTGTTAAAGTCTGAGTGGATCAACCAAATCAGTGGCTGATTGAGGAGTCAGGGCCTCTAAAAGTGATCTTCACTTAGAAGAAGATTTCATTGACCTTAATAACACAACTCAAGCACCAATACTTGTAAGTAATGTTTAGACCATGAGACTTGCCATACTGTGAAGGGAAGCGTCCAGTCCAGAACCCTGTTGCCAGCTCCATCTCAAGGAAGCTGTGTATGGAAGGGTACGAGAACATGGTGCTGCTGCCCCATGATGTTCCTCTGGTCTCTAAGGATTTGTAGCCAAGACACTTTCCATGACCAGAATTAATAATTGTAACTTGGAATGCAATAATCCCTCACAGGTGTTCTCTTTGAACTTTCCCAAGTTGCCTATTGAACCCATATAAACTTGTAAGATCTACAGCATTTGGTGACAAGGACTTTTGCAGCTTAACAACATTGGGTGTGTAGACCCATCTTCTTTTACTTTTCAGCCTCACTTCATTTGATGTTCCTAGGTTGTCTCTTGAAAGAAACAGTGAATGACTGTACCTTTATTCCTCTTCTCCACCCATGTTTTCTTAGATCTGTTCACCTACTACTTAAGCGTACCAATTTACCTTCATGTTCCTGATGCAGAAATTGTTCCATACCTTTGATCATCTTTATGATGCCTTCCCAAATAATTTTTTAGTTTTATAAGCCCTTTCTCTGCATGTGTTATAAGTGACTTTTTTCAGGCTACTGACATCTGTACTACTTTCATACATTATTCTTATTCTTTAATTTGTGAGTGAGCTGAGCACAGCTTAAACTTGCCAGGGTGGGGCTGATGCTCTCTGGCCACTTGCTATATAGCTGCTAAGTTTTTGAGGGTTTTTTTGGTAAAAAGATATGAATTCATGGCTTTATTTCCTGCTGCAGCATTAAAGCAGAAATATCCTTAAACATTTGTGGCATATTACTGTTCTCCTGAATAATGTACTTGAGAAGGTATAAAATTTTAAAACGAACAACTTATCACCCAAAAAACCACTTTGAAAACTATTTTCTGATAATCAATGAAGGTAGTGTCTAGTACACTAGTCTAATATTCAACATGTCCCTTTGTGAAATGATGCATCGCTTCCTGATATACCTGATGTCTACACAACACTGACCTGTGAACTCAGAAAAGTTTTCTCCTTAATTTTTGGCCAGCATGATGAATGAGATGGGTGGAGAAAACTAACACAATATATGACAAATAAGTGATAGGTTAAGCCTTATGTTATTTTTAATATTTTTGCTGTCTAGGCCGGTAAATTATTTTCCTGTGCCCTAAGAGTAAATACATTTTTCAGGGTTAGTCTTCTTTCCCCACAACTTAGAATCAATAGCTAAACCATGATTTTTTTACGTGCTGCTAATGTTCATCTGCTGCTTGTGTTGTCCATAGACAGTTTCCAAACTGAACTAGTCTCCTCCACCCTCATTCCTCAAAACCTTTCTTGGCAAAGAGTCAAGTGAGTGCAAGGCACCAATGGTCTCTGTATCCTAATTCCCCCATTTGGAAGTTAGAGTCCAGCAGGCTCAAACAGAGGAAGATCAGGCAGCAGCCATGTGTAGACTCTCCGCTTTAAGGTTGCAGCTTCTTGCTTTTACTAAAAATAAGTGGTAATTTCCTAGCAGGAGACGCTGGTAAAAACCCTCTGTGAATGGCCTGCTGAGGAGGGAGAAGAATGAGCAGAGATGAGGTAGATATGGGCAGGTTTGTATATCCACTTTTGCATCCTTCTCAAAGCATCTGAAAACACAGGGACTTTATTTCTTCAAAATTGTTGCCAACATTTGCTTCCTTTTGCTTCTGCTTACTTAAAGGGAAGAAGTCTGGGAGGTACTGTGAATCCATTATTTTCATTGGTTTGTATGTACGTGTGTATCTATATATGAGATATACGAGCTTGAGGATGTAGCCCATTGCACTGGTCAGTGTCTAAAACAACATATATTACCATTGGTTTGAAGATTTGAAATAAAGACCTCAAATTATGTTTTTGATCTCTGGAGGTTAAATCTAGTAGCTCTGAGGCCTCCTGTGCTTCAGGGGGCTTCAGAGGAATATTATATATATTATAGCATTGAGTCATGTGAAGTACCTAATCGCAATGAGACATTAATGCAGAAAAAGTTTAAGTCCTGAGCCTAATTTTTTGTTGTTACAATAAAACTAAGGTTTCACATTGTTTTAGCACTTTTATTGAAAGTACAATTTTAATAATATGATAATGGAGGGGGGGAAAAAAATGACTGGAGTGTCTGTTACAAAATCCTGAAAGCATTCTTTTCTTGTATGAATGCTAATGGATACCAGGAAACTACCTATCTAGCAGCTGTGTAATTTGATTGTGTATACTATTGCAAAAGGTAATTAAGCATCTGAGAGGATGGGGAAAAAAAGAGGAGCAAAGAAGAAAAAGTGCCAGAATAAAATGAGCTGTATAGCTACAGGAAAGCTATTTTAAAAAATCAATTATTCTCTGAAACATGAGAAGATCCATTTCAGAAATTACAACAAAAGGAACTGCTGGTAACCACCCCACTATATATCCATTTCTCAAAATAGTACAAGCACTTCCAGAGAGAAAGCCAAGTCATTCATTACAGAATGCCCCCAGGACATATATTTTCTCCAAGTGAACTCCACATCCCTCTTTTGCAGAGGAAAGCAAATCTGAAATAAAGAGAAATGCTTAGCAAGGAAACTACCATGGCCTTACATGTTTATACCGAGCATAATATTTACGGGCAACGTAGTGATTTTTGTGAGTCAGTTCAGATTATTTATTTACATATTCAGTATTTTTGAAATCCTTGGGTTTAGACAAAGACGCTTTCTCTGCAGGAGTAACTGTATCGTAACACATCCGTTCTTTTAAATGATTAACATTCGCTACACTTAGTAACGCACCAAGATGAGTAGTGTTAAAAGACTAGAGAGGAAGAGGTTATATCATAGATTTGATCCACTACAAGAGACTGTTGCTTCTGCAAAATGACAGCATGTTATGCAAAAGTCTGGATATGATTCATGGAAAAGCAGCCAATACATACAGTAGTATTTTTGCAATATAATGGATTTCCCACAAGGGAAATTACAGTTTTGCAAAACTGGCAAGTTAGACACAGAAAAGAGCCCTTTCTAAATTGATTTTTTCTGCTATTACTTTTTGATAATAAAACAATAAATTACCATGTTATACTAATTTATAATTTGGCTTCTAAAGATTTAACTTTTGTAAGGGATTAGCGATGCTGCTGTGTAGGACTCAGCAAGGTAAAGAGACTTTGCTTTTAACTGTTTTCAAAGGGATCTGATGTTTGACGTCTCTGCAGAGCTGTACCCTGTAATGGTTGTCTCAGTGCGTTGGAAATCTGGCCCTTTGCAAGGCAGATTAACTCTGGACCTTTGACAGATTAGCTCAATGTGCAAGAGAACTTTGATCAGTTCATACACAATGCAGAGGCCTCTCATGAGTTCATTTTTAAACACTTCTTCAATATGAACGAGAAAATAATCTCAGTTTCTACAGTGCTCTTCCCTGTATTTTCATCATGTAAAATGTTGCCCCTCACTGAGATTTATTTTCTTCCAAAAGATCTGTTAAATGGGAACTAAGCCAACAACCCTTCCAGCTCATTGTCCTCCCTTCGAGCTTCTTCCTCATTGAGACCTGACGACACTGCTGGCCAATTTTCCCTGGTAAGAGGATGAAGCAATGCATTTGTAGTTCCAATACCGCACGCCGTAAACAGTGCACCAAAACCACACGTTTTTGCTGTTGAAACTTCAGGCAAAGCAACTGATGATGCAAAAATATCTTGCTTTTGATCATGTGGGTTGTTCAGCACCTTCAACCAGGCTCCCAAAAAATAGCTGCTGGCAAAAAAACCCAACCCACAACATTACCTGTCATCCATGTTTTTGTCTGCATCCACGTACACATACATGATGTAAATCCCCCAAGGCGCTAGGGAAGGCCTGATTAATCTAAGTTAACCTACTATGCTGTAGTCCAAAATGAGTAAGTTGGGTCTTTTTGCTAAACCAGGGCCACCAGTTTTAGGAGTGAAAGCAGCTGCACTTCGCTTGCATCGTAGAGCCAGTTATTAATTAATTTGCAGCTGGTTTAGGCGTTCCTGGAGACTTGTCAGAAATAGGTTTACTTATGAAAAGTTGTTGGATAACTAGTTTTTGCTGAAGCAGAGGCAGATGGAGACTGGGGGAGAGGATGGTCACCGTGAACTATGCAGCCTGGTAAACACCATGTTCTTGCCTGGCTTTAATTCTTCTGTCCTTTGCTGGTTTGCTAAGGAGGGGTTGCTGGATGAAGGATAGAAAAGGTGATCAGAGTAATCATTGTAAGGGTGTTTTCTTCTTTTAAAACACAGCTTGATGAATGTGAGTGGGGAAAATGTGATGGTCTACATCACCAAAACCTGTGTGTCCTCTTCAGCATCTCTGACCTGGGGCCTGTGAATTTCTCAGCAATGCATCTGCAACTGCCCAGAGGGGACTTCTGGCCTACATAAGCAGGAATCGTCTCACATTAGATGGAGGCTGAACTGATAAGAAATAAAAGCATCTCTTTCTTTCTAGGGGAAAAGCAGTGGAGTATGTTATGAAATTAAGGCCCCATGATTATCTGTTTGGTTGTTTGTTTTTTTTTTTTTTTGCTTGGAGTAAGGACGTCAACTCTCATGATCCGCATAGACTTATTTCAAGGCTGTTGCAAATCTGTAGGAGTGAATGTATGTTGCTGACTAAGTGGAGAGCTTTTTTTTTTTTTTTTTAAGAAAGGCCATAGTCCTATACCAAATGTTGCTCATGAAGGTGGCCCCAGAGCTGTTACCCCAGATTGAAGGCTGGTAGCAGCTCCTTCACAGTGGGCCCACACAAATCCTATTTCTGTATCTATTAGAGAACAGATGTCAAGCATATGCGTCAGCAGATTTATCCAGACACCCATCGTCCTGAGCGGGAAGAGTGGTGACCGGAGGCCTGACATCTGCCTGCTGCAGCAAAATTGAAAGATGCCACTTGCTTTTACCACGTGGCAATCACCTAAGCAGACCTGAAATTATGAAGATAGGTATTTGAGACTGAACTAGCAAAAGTTACTTACTAAAAAAAGGTCAGGCAAAGGGTAGAAGAGGCATGACCTCTTCCCTATCTTGGTTCACAGATAGTATCTATGGGAAACACCTGTGACTGTTCCCTTCAGCACAATATCCATAGGAGCAAGTGGTTAAAATCATAGTTACTCTGCTTGGCTGCTGTTATGTGCAATGCTCTTCACAGCACAAAGCACTCTGCCTAGGAGACCGAGCCACGCGATTGCAGCGACTTCAGATAAATGAGGCAAAAATCACCAGGTATGTGAGACATTTTCACTTTTCTTTCTCTTTAATTCCTATCGAGATGGATGGATTCTTGAACTTGTGTCGTTTGGGGAAAAAGTGTTGTTAACACTTTTTTAAAATCGAATCTTAAATCTTCATTAAATTGAATCTTACTTGTAATTACTACTCCTACTGTGGACTTTAAGCATTCTTCACCTCTTATATAAATGAATTGAAATGATCACATGATCCATTTGTATGGCGGAATTAAGAGAACTGTTAATTATTAAGTCATTAAGACTATAGAAATCAAGTTAGTCTCTGTATTATCCTAAAACAAATCTTTTTCAGTCTAGCCAAATAGCAATCTCTCTTAATTGGAGTGTCAAATACAAAACCACTCTCAAGAATGGAGCTCTTATTTGGGATGCTTCAGATTAAAACAACATAGCTGCTCTCTCTAGTTGTCTAATGCAGAACTATTCACGGTTAGTTCTTGTTGATGAGTTGATTATTTGAGCTTCATGAGTTGATTACCTGCTCTATTTACATAATGATAAGATATGTGGATGGTCAAAGCAATCATAGTTGCTGTTCTCTTAATTTATTGAGTCTCGGTTGTGATTTGCATGCATATTTTCACTTCCTGTTAATTAATGAAGCTAGGCTTACCTCCAATTATACGTTCATTTAAGCTTAATCTGGTTAGTAAATGTAGCAGTAAAATTTATTTTCCCTTTCAAGTTGCAACACACTCCCAAATAACGAGAAAGTTGGTGAACAATCCTTATTGCATGAAAGATGCTTGGGCATCTCAATAAGTAAAGCTCTTATCCAGCCCTTATGATCTGGCTTATTTCTCTTGCTTCCCTACAGAAATAGAAGTCAGATGAGGAAAGCTGTAACAAAGATACCAATGTATGTGAAGCTCCCTCTTCCATTAATTTCCAGGAAGACTTGAATGTCTTAACTGCTTTTGTGCCTTTGAAAGTATCACCCAAACAGCTTCTTAATTGAAACAGAGATTCAGGCAATAAAACATTATAAACGGGGCCTTTCTTGGTGCATCAGAGAGATGATATGACCTTTGTGTTCATAGACAATAGAAGAAATTTCAAAAGCAAGAAAAAGGCATAAAATGTTATTTATTTTTCTGTCCTCTTCATGTGACCTTTGCTACCAACGGAGCTTCTGAAGTAGGGCAGAGAAAATGAAATCTAGGGGCTGGTGTAGCTAATATTCAAAACAACAAAAGATATTTTTTATTTTTTTTTTTTATTATTTTCTTCATACTAAGGCTGTTTTTTGAGTTGACATTGTGAAATCAGTCTGGCTAGTAGTGAATGATGTATGAAAGGGAAAAATCCCTGCCCATAGCACAAATAAACAGATACTGCAGTAAGATGAACGCAGTTGTGCTGTGCTATTTGCTGCATCCTTTGTGCACAGGCTCGCCGTTAAGTTTGGAGATAGAAAGAAAGGTCTGGAGCGTGTATGCCTTAAAAAAAGAAGAGGAAAGGTAAGAAGCCGACTTTAAAAAGTATTTCTTATTCATTTTCTTCTTACTGCTCCTCTGAAGAATCCCCTTTTTTCTATGAAAAGGTCTGATGGGGTCTGATATTTTATTCTGCCGGAATAACTCTTGTGTTATACCCATGGAGAAATTCATAATGGTGTCCTTAGTTCTGGGAAAGCAAAGGAAAATTACAGTCATAGTGTCCATCATTCTGTAACTATAAAATACATTTTTAGCCTGCAGTGGGCCACATAATCCTTGAAGGGACTAAGCCAGCAGGTTCAGCTTTAACTGAATATTGAATTTTTTACAAATATTTAAGTGATCGAGTCTGTTAGCCTAAATATTTTTAATTAAATACACTGACTTTGCACATGCAGAATAAGAATAGTGTAATGAAGGTGATGTCTTGGCAGACATTGATGGTCTGGGCACATTTAGTTGGAAAATAGATTTCCTGGAGAAATCAGAGGCCAAGGGCTTCTCCATTAGCACAAGGTGCTATTTCTGTAACATTACTTGTCTCTGCTTCCATGACCATGGTGAGTAGAGCCCTGCTTATTCCCTACAACATTCAGAGAACATTTCTCTGATCTGTAAAAACCTATAATGTACAATCACATTATCAAAAGTAACCATTAGCTAAAGTTTTTTGAGTAATTTGCCATCAAGGAGTTTTTTGACTACGCTTTCGCATATGTGTTAAAGAGATTCAGACAAAGGTGGTATTTTATAAACAAGACCAGGTTAACAGTGGGCAGTTTTGGGCATTGTTGCACATAGGTTCATACACGTGAAATGGTCATTTTTATTCTAGAAAAACATATTTCTAGAACTGGGATGTACTTTTAAGTTCAGAATGAAACTTTTCCTCAAAAAAAAAAAGAATCAAATGCTGAGAGCTCAAGAAATTCTAATGCTCTGCTGCTATAGTTAATATTTTTGTTTAGGTTTTTACATAATTTACCATGTGTCAGTTGTGTTCCAAGAAACCGAAAGGAATGAAGCGACAAGATGTCTTGACAAGTATAGAATAAAAAGGTGGTGGGATGAGAAAAACCAATAAACGCAGGCATACTGCTCTTTTCTGTGTTGCTGCAGAGATGAAATCTTTACTCTAATGTGTTTGCTTTTGCTGTATCACTGCCTAGAAACCTTAATTATGGATGTGGATTCTGCTGGGCTGGGTGCTCTCTGAGCGGTGGAAAAAATATGATCTTGCTCAACAAGCAGGTAAAAGAAGGTATTGTAGAAATGACTGAAATTCAAAATCCCAGCAGAGTTTCTTCCTTCTCCCTTAGTATTTTTCCCTAAAGATGGAAGTATTTGAAGAGTCGCTCACACTAGTTACTTTAACTATGATTATGTTTAAAACCTCAGTCTTCTTAAGGAGAAATAACTAGGAAATGCCTCAAAATATAATCCAAAATTAAACAAACAAACAAATCGTAGTCAAGGCAGAATTTTCCTAACTTCAGACAGGAATTTGCCTTACAGTCACCTTAAGTAGACTGAGCCAATAGCCATAACTTTTAAATTTTGTTAGATAAGGTAGTATTTTGTCTTAGAAGCATAATATTGTGTTAGGATTCAAAGGTCACTGGATTTTGCATACACCCACAATCCATAACGATGGTCAAATCAAATTAGTTTTGGTGTGTCAGCAAGAAAGAAAAGGAAAGTCAAGACAAGTGGAAGACATTTAATATAGGAGAATAAGTAATGCTGCTTAAAATTATGTTCCATCCTTTTTGATGGAGTGAAATCAAGTTAAAACAATGAATCACTTTAAGTCCAGTGTAAGTTAACTGCACTTTGTATTCCACAGCTACAACCAACCTAGTCCAAGAGTCACCCATCAGTCATGGTAAATAATGTCTTGGAAATGTATACATCAGCAAAAGTTGTGGGTTACTACTTACTACAGGCATTGAAGTGTCTTTTTGGGAATATTTTGCAGTGGTGTACCTGTGCCATTTGCCTCTTGTGGCTTTTAGTTATTCGCACCTTCTGTTAATGTAACTGCATTACTTAAATGATTTTTTTTTTTTTCCCTTGCATTCTTATCCAGTTCAGTAGATCAGGAAGGTTAAGGTCACCTTAAGTTATATCTTAGAATTCTTTCTAGTGTATAATTGAACATTTTTTTTAAAAAAAATCAACAGTTAAAAAACCAGCAACATTTATTTTACTGCTGAAGCAGATGCAACATGAATTTATTTAGTTCTCAAGACTGCTCTTATCAATGCTTAATTCATTTCTTCACAATGCAGAAAGATAAAGAGAAGCACTCTATTCTCAAGGTTACATCTGTCCTAATTCGTTCCAGGTTTCTGACTTGAAACAGTTTATGTTTGCGCATTCAGGGATTGATCACGATTTGTTAGAACAAGATACAATTCCCCATCCATTCTTTGCTTCTGATTTATAAATGGGTTACATAGTACCATCTGATATGTGCATACTGTTCCTACATTTCAAAATAATTTAATACACGTATTTTGAAGGCAACTTTTTGCTTAATAATGTCAGTCTGATACCCTGGCTTGCATAAGGAATTTCTTGAGTGTGTTGCTCACACATTAAAAAGTTTTCTTCAAATTGTTCTTTCAGTAATTGTCTCTAGAAATTCCTTTCACTCCAGATTGAAAGCTCATGATGTATATATTATACCTCTGAATGTACCTTGCCTGTTAGACAGTGAAATCACTTGTTTGCAAACTGGCTCCCTGGTAGTGACTATTTCGGGGCTCTTGCCCTCTTGCTTCTGTGGTGCCAAATTTCAGGTCACCTTCGGCTCATCTGCATGTGGCATTTCTGATAAATATTGCTGGAATGGAAAACCATTTCTTTCCAGGTCTCACGGATTCATCCTAAAGTTAGCTGAGACCAGTCGATATGAGACCACAAGCTACAGGAGATAAGGAAGCGATGTGTTCCTCTTCATGCCAGCCTGGACTACTGCTCTGCTAAACTCACTGGTTCGTACTTCAACTCCCTTCTTACAAACACATACACATTTTGTGGTGCCACAATACTATTCTTGCAGCTACTGGGATGTTTTCAAAAGATACAGGTAGAAACTGATCTTCAGACCCTTCCTTAAGTACTTCTGGGATATGCTACACACAGGTCTCTCTTGCTAGGAGACGATGGTCTCCTTTTGGCTTGGCTGCAAGAGGAGCACTGTACTCCAGGCCAAACAATCAGTCCTGTAAGAATAATAAAATAAAAAGGAAGAGACTTGATAAATACCACAGATTATATAATCTGTCAAAGCATCCAGCAATGTTTTCTGTATGTCCTTCTGTTTTTCTATCCTTACTGTCCCTGCTTTTCAAACAGGACCCTTTAGTCCATTTTGCCTGGCACGAGATCTTAAGTGCTTTTAACTCAGGTTGGTATCACACCACTGAATATTCTAAACCAGCTTGCTTGTAACATGGTAGAAGTGTTGCTGGAAAGGGTACCAAAAAGGGAGTAGAAGAATTATTAGAGAGCACGTGGTCTGATGTATACCAGACCAGACCAGAACTAGGAAGCAAGGGAAAAGAAATCTGCCTACAGCAAACATGCAGGAAAGGGAATTATTTAGCATAATGAAAAGGAACATAGCTATGAATAACAAGATGAAATTAGGAAAGGAAAATGGCACTTAGGTTGAATATCAGGAAAACCTTCTTGAGGATGAGCAGAAGTGGAAGAGGACACATTGATGTTTCAGAAATTAGACTGTTTCCTCAAGGAATCCCTCTGCAAGCATTCTTACTGTAACTGAAGATGCTTCATTTTTCATAGATCAGTTAGGTGCAGTCTCTGTATGTTCATTATAAATATATAATCCTTTGCAGTATAATGGATTGGTATTTTATTGCACCTTCTCCTTTGGAGCACACGTACAAAATATTGTAATAGGGCTCTGTTTCTTTTCAGTGCCCTGATTCAGCAATGCTGCCGAAGCACTGAACAAGCATGGCTGATGGAGTTCACATCTATAGACCGACCTTTTAGAGTAAGTGGTTGTGTGTATTGCTGATAAACAATTAAAGAGGCTTTACTCCAAAGTATTTCAATGTGCAATAATAGATGGCAAAGGTGGAGGGATAGGAAAACAACAACACATCCATCATGTAATGGGAAAGTCTATGCAGTTCAAGGGGAGGAAAAAATTGCGTCTTTCCTTTCTTCTATTACTCAAGTCAAGTGCATCGATGGGCATTGCAAAGGTGCCTACCTTTATTTAGGTAGGACAGAGAAATCAAACAGAAGCTAGGGAGAAAAGTGAGAAACATGAAATATTAATACTCTAATGAGCACTGGGTTACTGAACTTTACTCAGTATATCCTCGTTTTGTCTCCATCAGTTTCAATTTTTTTTATGACCTACATTGACTACTTACCCATATTTAAAATCTAAATTTTACATTTCAGGTTATATGGGAAATGTTATTTACTCCTCCTGATCCAACATTTTGAATTTATATGGAACAGTGGCCCATGAAATTTTACATGTTGGGTGCCTTCTGAAGACAAGCTTTAGCAAATTATTTCATAATGCAGCTTTCCTGATTTTAAGTACAGTCCAGTTGGATCTATTAATTCCAGTGTTTAATTACATTTAATTACACAATTGTTATAATCCAAATTATATATAATTCATCTCCTGCTTTGTGTGTTTCTACCACATGTCCATCTGAAGAGATTAGGGTAAGTCTACCCTATCATCTGTGACTATGTGGCTATAGAAGAAGTTAGTGGGAGTGAATTCTTACTGACATGATGAAGTGTGGTGTAGCTGCTGACAAGCAAGTGACAGACTGGCAATGTGCACCCACCCGCCAGCCCCAAAGTCACCAGCAACCCCAAGTGTCGGGCCATCATCAACTCCAACACCGGTAGGAACTTCCCTAAAGTTACTGCAATTGCATTTCCTTACAGCAAATGCTTTTGTTATTTGCTTTCTTAATTTATGTATTCAATTACGTTGGAAATTAAGACAGGGAAGTGCTTGGAAAGCATTGCCAGGTTCCATTTAGGGATTTTTGATTTGGTGTAGCAGACACAGACTGGCTTTTGGGGTTTGCGTGTGAAGTGATGACGGCTGCTCGACAACGGATGACAGCAGTGCAGAAAACCAACCTCAGCACAGTGACAGTCAAGGGTGTGAAAATGAGCACTTTCCTGTTTCCCAAGCATTGTTGTTGAACTATATATATTCATAAAAACATTAATATTTGAACATGTTCCACTGAAAAAAAAGAAAGACGTTTTGTATTTAAAAAATACAGGATATCGTGAAATGAAATGTTACTTGTTAGAATCTCAAGTATTTTCCAATACTGAGGCAGATTCTTCGCTGCCTGGAACTGGGTGAATCACTTATGTAGCTACATCAAGACCCAGAGTTTGTCATGACCTTCTCTCTTATTCTTCCTTGGGATAACAATATGGTTCATCTGTTGTTCCTGAATCTCTCTCAGAAAAGCTGAAGAAGCCTTAATTTTGCTTACACTTGTACACTGACATCCTCCAAGCTGAAACTATGGGTAGGTCAGCCGTACTAACTCGACTGATGTTTCTATTATTCTGAGTCCTTTCATGTTTTTTAAGAATTGAGAAGATGTTTCTGCAGCTATTATTCTCAGTAGATGCTTCCCAGCTTTTCCTCACAGTCATGGATAGGAGGAATTTTTTTAAAGAAGCAGAGATTTCGATGTTTCTGTAACTTCAGGAACAGAGAGGAGACACGTGCATTTGAAATCCTTATGTTTTATTTCTCATTCATGAAGCTGATGTAATTTCAGGATCGCTTGCTGCTCATATTCCCTAGGATGGTTACAAAAATTAAAAATTTAAAAAAAGAATATCTACTGTGAAACATCTGCTTAAATATTTTTCTGCAATGCAATTTTCGTAGCATATGTTTAGGAAGAATTCTCCTAGAAGATTCTCCTCTGAGTCAGACAGACGTGAATACACGATGAAGATTTAGCCCAAACACAGGAACAGCATCTTTACATGTAGCATGATTTTCCACTTTGACAGAAGTTGTCTCCGGAAGATTTCCATCTGAGCCAGTGTCTCCTTGCACAAAGGCAGCTGAAAGATGTTTGTTCGTTCAGTGAATTCACCGGCTGAAAAACAGCTGAGTCCAGAGTTGAGACAAGAGGAAAGCATGTAAGAAAGCAAACCTAATGTTACACTAGCACAGCTTTATTGGTTACAGAGTCTGTTATTAATGGTTTGGGGGAGAATATTTATTAAACAAATTAAAATACTTTAGTTACGGAGTTTATACATTTATGTTCCCTTTGAGTGTGTTTTCTAAATAAACACACATAAAAATGAAAACTGTAGTATGATGGCTATACAAGAAAGGCCTTTTTTGTCCCCAAATGCCCTTTAATTTGATAATATTATAATAATAATAATAAATCTCTCTTACTACAATCAGTCACACTTAAATCACTGTGAGTACTTTATTAAAAAGAAAGACTGCAACAAAGTAAATTTAAGGCAGCAGAATTTGAGTCAGTTCTTGTGGGAATGGACTGCTGTTCTTTCTTTCAGCCTGTGATTAATTTTTAAATAAACGAAACTACACAGGCATGAGACCTTGGAGGCTCCTGATTTTACACTCTCTGAAATGCTCAGATTAAACAGAGTAAGGCTTCCAAAGATCCACATTTGAAAACTACTATAAATGTTGCAGTTTGTTTTCCACTAGAAACTTCCGATATAATGGGCAAATGCTGTGATGTGTGTTTATATCGCGACTGGTGTGATACAAGTTACCTGAACCAGGGAGGATCTTGCGAGTGTGCGCTGCCGAGTGAATCCCAGGCACTGTACCGGCACGGCTGATAGGCAGCTCCCCCGTCACCCGTATCCCGTATACCCACGTTGCGGCTCCTCTGCTCGCCCAAGAGGATGGCTAATCAACAGATTCAGCTCCAAATCTTCACGATAACCATAATTTTTCTGCCGCTTTATGACACATGGCAGGCAAAGAAAAGAAAACGTGGAACTGTGGCCAATATTACCTTGCTGTTCAACATCCCGCTGTTATGCAGTTTAGCAGGAGCTATTTGTCATGATTTGGCGTACGATAACGGGGGTAGCATTCATTAGAATGGCTTTATGTATTCATTTTTGGGGTCAGTTGAAACTTTGATTTAAGCTTAAAGTCAGGTCCTGGTGACTTAAATTGGTATCCGAGCACTATAAATTTAGAAAATGTAGTCCATAAGCCTCAAACTAGCAGATGTTTGCTACATTTGATGAGAGTCTATGGTGCGCAGGCTGCAACAGCATATATAAAAAACCACCTTAAATGGCTTAGGTAATTGTGCCAAATCTTGTTTCATTAATGGAGTTCACCTCACCATTGCTTTACTTACAGTTTTGGACATTTCTCAACAAAAAAGAGAGTCTTGATTGCAACTAATTTTAGTGTGCATGCAACATCTCCTGACAGTGGGTTCATAACAGCCTATTAAAGCTTAATTTACATTCCTGTCTTAGACTACTTACGAAATCTGAAGACCCAAAGTCATCTCAGTGGATTTTTTTTTCCCAGAAAAACAATTATTTTACATGACTAATTCAATCATATTGTTTTTAAAATTCTGCTGCAACTATGTAAAGCAAAATTGAGCAAAGCTTTTTGATTTATTGCCGTTGCCAACTGTCTGTGATATTTTTCATCCTTAATCATCACTGCATGAAATCAGGAATAGCATGCAACCGATCTGCTAAATGAGTCAAAGTGGTGCGGTGCTCCTGGACACTAGATGAAAGCAGTGTTATGTGACAGAGCTGATCTATTTTAGCAGACTTTCTGTGTGGATTATAGACTATAAATCTGTTATATGGTATGTTTTGTTCTGTTCAATATGCTTTGCATCTAGACTGTATTACTCAACATGCCTTCTATCACAGATGGTATCCGATTCATTCAGCCTAATGTGGTTTATAGCTATTTGGCTATCTATTAAGTATAGATTTTTTTAAAAAATATTATAATTTGTCATTTTATGGGATTAATTAGATTCAGACAATTTGTCTATTGAATTATGCGGTGGCTTTGTGTAACTGTGATAAGAACTGAGTTGGCTCAATATTAAGAGAATTTAAATATCTACCCCTCGGGCGGTAGAAACAATACAAACTTCTAAGGGCTCCCTACATGGATTTCGTGGTTTAGACATCTGCTCTGATAGCAGAAAAGCCTGGATAAGTGATTAATACTGTGTCAAGGATTTGGAAAGTTTTTGCTTCGAGTAGAGCACTTCTGACAATGAACCCACTAATCTGTTTTCTATGTTGGAAATAGTAGAAGAATCTGGAAAAAGGATAAGTCTCATGACCCCCGACTTCAAAACCCAAAACTGTGCTACTTGAGAAGTTACTTAAAAAAACTTGTTATTTTTTACATCCTAGGAGGTTTGGAATGGCATAAAATATATGATGTTGACGGACAATATTTCCACCATGCACAGGCTGTGAGTTACTACTTCTGGATTCTCGAGAAGGAGTAATGGCTTCTAGATTTCTTATCTGACGATATACAAAATGTTTCAGATAAATCTCACTGTGCATTAGTTATATTATTAACAGATCATTTAAGCTGTTGATAGATGGGCAGTTCTGCATTGCAAATGGGAGGCACTGACCCATATATCAGGCGGGATGACGGTAGCATCTCTGGTAGTTACTTGCATAACTCAGGAAAATGGGATTGTCAAACCACCGTCTGATAAAGTTGCAACAGGTTGTGCATAATAGCATTATAAAAAGGAAAAATGGAATTAAGGCGTTTGAAATAAGAAACAGTGTTATCAAACTGGAGATATCTGTATTGCTCTCAAGTAGTATCTGAGAACCTACGCAGAGAAGGCACCATCTTGGAGCATCATCTCTGAGGGCTGCAGGTTTGTCTCCAAACCACCCCACTAATGTCCACTCTAGCTACCACGGAAATAGCATAGGTGCTAGGCCAAACTTTCACTAAATGGTGAAAAAAGTGAGAGAAGTTGGGCTGTTGGGCTCAACAGGCGTTAAACATAGGTGTGTATAATAAGGCTGTGCGGATGGGGGCAGCCAGGAAAGGCTGTACCTGCATGTGGCCAACAGCGATACTGCAGGCAGACTGGAGCTGCACGCCAAAATACAGCTCAGAGACAGCAAAATCAAAGCAGTGAAGTCACTGTTGACTGCAGTGATATTTATAACTAAAAAAAACCCCGAAACCTACTTGATATAAGCCTTCATTATGTTTACCAGGAGCTGTTAAACAAATACCATCAGAGAATATACAAACTATACAGGCTATTCACTGGGGCATAAAAGTGCTTTTTTGTCAGCATTCAATGAGTGACAAATGGAATCCAAGAATCTCCAGTTGAGAAAATGATATGCCATCTGCTCGTCATTCATTTGTGATGTCCTTTCATACTGGGATGGGAGAGATACGATTCAAATGATTACGATGCTGTGGACAGAGAAATACTTGCGTATTTTTATCCTTTTAGGAAATCACATGGAAAGCATCATATTTTGAATTTTGTATAAATATAGGTTTCAGATTCTGAAATACAGTATTTCTGTTTAAGGTGATGAATCTTAAAAGGAAAACAATGTCCTTTTTCTCCCACGCAAAGTCTCCCAAGTTAATCAGCTGGATCCCTCTAACGAATCTTGGAGTATTTGCCATTGACCAGCAGCGTGTTGGCATCGACAACAAAGAGCTGTTGCCTAAAAGAGAAGCAAGCAGATAAGTCAAGGGAGTTAAGTTAAATGTAGGCTGCTAATGAAAGGGACAAGTACTTTCTTCCTCCCCACAGCTCTTCCTTGAAGCATCTCTAGAGGCAACTTCCAAAGCAGCAGAAATTGAACCAGCATAATGAAGAAGAGTGATTTTGTAAAAACCATTAATATGCACAAGGAAACGCTACAAAGTGCTTACTGTAAGGCTGTTGATTCTAAGGCAGTAATTTACAGTTGTGGAGATGCATGCATTTGCCTTTGCTCAAGCTGGGTAAGTACCATGAAGTATTAGGAATAATTCCATACTTGTTACATTTGAAATTTCATTATAGTTCTGATTTTGTTCCATTCTAAATCATGTCCAAAACCATAAGAGATACCAGATTTCAGCATTAGTTTTGAAGGATCAAGTCTTCCTCCAATCAGATTTGAAATAAAATAGGTAAAGACTTTCTGAGCTGCTGGTAAATCCCACCATAATTAAAAAAGGAAATTTATTTTAAGCCTAGTTTGAAGGATTTCTTTAGGATGGTACTGCTGTAGTTTACTATCCACTACAATAGCAATTAATAATGTAATTACAATCAGAATGTATCTGAAGCAGGAATATTGGCAAGGAACAGTGACTCTGAAAAGCATTACGTGTCATGGCAAAACTTGTTGGCATATGACGATAGCAAAGGGGTTTGTGTCTCACTTTTGACATTGTTTGACCAGACCTGGGAGATGCAAGGCCAAGATGTTAAAAAAAAATGACCTTATTTTATAGAAAGTAAAGTAACCAAGTGACTTTATAGTCCATGCCAGGGCTGCCAACTTGAGCAATGAATCAAATTTAGAATCTGTTACATGAAAACTCTACAGGAAATGAAATTCAAATGGTTTCCATGAATAAATATCTTCCAAACTAGGTATGTATATAGTTTGCTGAATTGTTTTTATGATACCTGTGCCCTGACTTTCTTGTGTTCTACAGAAATAGTCCTTTTTTAAGGAAGGTTTCTGTTCAGTGATTACCACGAGCCCTTGGCTCTGAAAAACTCAAATTGCAAGGTCCAAGCGTGTCTGTGGAGACTGTGATTAATAGACAAGGGTATAAACTCGAGCCTCCACCCTCAGTGAGGGATAACAGCTGAAGTCTTGAAACATGAATTGGCTTTCAGATACAGGATGGGTACAGTACATGAAGAGGAACAGCTAGCTTGTTTTCCTGGATTTTTATAAATGTTTGCCATGTCCGTGTGTTTGAATATAGCTGGTGGATTTCAGTGAATTATTGAAGTCTTGCTCAAGTACTGAATTCTCCAGAAAAGATAAGTTGTGTTAGTAAGAAATCACAAAATAAAATACATATACACGCATGACTAGGAAAGTCAACAGCAACAGAAGGCTGCTCCTTTAGATAAAGGTGAGGCCAGGTGAGAGAGAACTAGAGAAAACAAAGTCTTGAGCAAAATGGTGCCTTTATCAGTAAAAACGGGAGCTGTATGGGCTGTCGGAAGAGTAAGAGAACAAGATTAGAAGAGAAAATGGCACGGCCTTTTTCTGTTCCTCTTAGTCATGTTTCAGCTGGGTTTCTTTCCGAGTTTTTATTGGCATTAGCTTGGGAGAGTTATGAGTTGCTGTAAATTCGAGGTGATGTTTAATTGTTGGCAAATTTGCCACAAAATATGAAATGAAATCTAATTCTCAAGCTCTCTTTGTAATCCACATCCTTTTTTTTTCTTTTAAATAAGCACACAATTTGTTCTACATAGATTTGTCAATTGATTACAAAATCGTAAACTTTTCACTGGCTATTTTATTTAGCAAACAGTATTTGATCAGCTGTTCAAATAGTTGAATAACAAATAAAAGCAAATTCTGTCTTACTATTAATTGGAATTATATGGCATGGGATTTGCTTTCTGCGACTGCCCCATGAGTAAAATATTTGAAGTAACTAAGATTGTTACATATGAAAGTAAATATGAATACGAATTTGTTACCTATACATTCCCATGCACGCCTCCCAAGGCAGCTGCTGTATTTGGTAGAACCAAAATCTGTATGCAAGAGTAAGTAAGAAAAGAAATCAACAAGACAGTTATCCTTAAAATAACTCCAGGCAGGAGCTGTGGCATAAGAGGACATTGCATGGTGAACAGAAAAACACTGTGGACAGATGCAGTGAATTAAGACCCTGTTACAACCCCCTGAAATGCCTTTTAACTATGTCAAAATATTCAGTCAGCACACATTCCAAAAAACATCTAAAGGGATTAGGTGCCATGTAGTGTTTTGTGCTCCTGAGTAAGGCAGGAATCTGCCAAAACATTATTTTCACCTTTCTAATGCCACAGGAAGGTCCTCACTCGGACCAAGATGCAGAATCTCGTTTGGATGCAACATTTGATACAAAGATATTTCAGTTGTACCAACTCTCCGATAAGTTTATGTCTAAACTATTGTTCTATAGTTCTGCTGTATGTGTTTATGTATGCACATGTGCACACATATGTAGGAAAGTTGATGAAACCCAAGTCTAAGCTGGAAAAGCATAAGGTAGAAAAAAAAAAATGCCATCGGCCAGTTGCTGGAAATCATAAACTCACTGTATGAATTGCAGCACCGTGTAGCAGAAAACTCATGCTATCAAATAATATTCAATTCAGAACAAATATTTTTGTGTGTTAACATAACCATGTACTGCATATACAGAGTATCTGGGCTTCGCAAAGTGCTGACTGGCAAATTAGGGATAATGCAAAATGCGTTCTCGGTTTCACAGATTCCCTGCCTGTTTTGCTAGCAATCTGATGGTAAATCTAATGTGGAAATGTGGTGATAACTGCAGAAAAGAAGTGCTTTTAAGACAAACGCTGATAAATTCCGTTTGACAACGCAATATGTGATAGGAAAGGGAACGGTCTCTCTCACACTGGCAATAATAATCAAGAGTGGCCCTTGCCATGCAGTTGTGGCGCTATTAAGCAGTGTACAAGACAAAACAAGTCCTCTGGAGAAAAGGTTATGTATGAATTCTTCATTACAGAGCTGTATCTAGACCAGTCACATTATAGATTTTTCCATTACAGCTTAACGTACATGGCTAGAAGGGAATTCAGTGTGAAACAGAACTTGCAGGTCATGGGCTGAAGTCACCCAAGAGGGTTGTGGTGTGTGTGGTCAATACTGCAGAGGAGGAAGAGGCTGAGGAGGAATGAGACTCTCTGGGCGAATGGAGACAAGCAAAGAACGGAAAAGTGAGTTTTAAAGTGATCACCAGCCTTGTTCCCAGCCAGCCCTGCAGTTGTAGCAATGAGAGTAAATACAGTGCCTAAGGAAACGCCCTAGGGTTAAGCCTTCTTCTGGAGAGGGAACAGCACAAGACCTTACCAACGGAAGGATGAAACGGCCCAACAGGTTTGTTCCTTTCTCTGTACAATACCTGCACAAAACATCAAAAATATTTCTGTAAGCAGTATTATTTTTTCAATTAATGTAAACCCTTAGAAAACTTTATAAAATATGTGTGGCTGTAAGGCTAGGAAAGATATACTAATTGGGAAAATGTATTTTCTATTACTATACCATTAAGGCAGACACCTAGCGTTCATCTCCATATGTTAAACGTATCTTCCGTGTCACTGTAATGCTGATCAGAACGTCAAGGGAATTTTATTGGATTTATTGAAATGTTATGTTGCAACACAGCTCAGGTTTTTGGCATTTAGGGGAGATGTCATGCGGAAATCTCTCCCTGTGAGTCTCCCATGCCACGTTCCTACTCTTAAATGAATCTCCCTCATAGAGAAAGGAGATGCTGCCTCCCAAAATATTTAATGGTAACGAGAAATTTGTAGCTATGCAAAGAGAAGGAAGCAGAGAGCTGGACCGTGGAGTTCAAACCGTGATTATAGAGCCCTAGCAGGCATAAGCAGCGGGACGGGAATATGCTGACAACCTTGAAAGAAAAGACTTTGCTTTTATGAGGTCAGCTGAAGCCATTCTGCTCTTTATGGGTTTGAATGATCTAAGGGAGGATTTTGGAAGAGCAAAGATTGCCTCATGGTGTTCATTATCCCTTGATCTGCACAAAATGTTCCTATTCATATTCAGTGACAATTTCCTTGGCAGGTTTCTCGCCCGTGCTATTCCGCGGGCTGTCGGCGCGCAGCCCCAGCGAGCCCGGCGGCCCGAGCCCCCTTGGCTGGCTCCTTCTGCTCCAATTTAACCAGTGTACGCTGAGATCTGTGAACTGCAGAAGATCAAAAAAGCTATTTTTGTATTTATGCTATTATTGTGGATGTTATCAGAGACCCAGGAGGTCTTCACAAGTCTCCCAATTTGATTTTATGGTAATCTTTTCTAAATGATAATTTATGTGAGAAGTTCTTTATCCATGCCAGTAATAAAGCATTGGCACCACATGCTTCTCTACTGTGTTTGCCCAGAGAGATCAGGCTCAGAGTGGTTTCCTGGGGAAACCATGGAGACAATTTATAGTTTCCAAATTTGTGTGAGAAGCGTTTTGCCCTCAAGTGCAATGCATTCATTATTAAAAATAAACTGCAAAGGTTCTGCTCACATGGAAACGTCCCTTTTAGTATCACTAATAAAACTGGGCAGGAGGGGGGACCGTATTGTAATTTCCAAATATAATTTTTATCATACTTTAGAATAATTTGAGATACAAATCAGGTCCTCAGTAGTCACAACTGCAAACTTGCCATCCCGTCTGTCAGAGGAAATATCATTACAGCTTTTTTTTTTTTAAAAGTCAGCAGAAGTCCTGATGTTCTAAATCTCCTTTTGCATCTCTAGGTAACCTTAAAAAAAATTCCTTATATTATGTAGCATCTCATTCTTAATTTTAATATAAAAATGAACTTTCAGGTAAGGTCTACAAATTCAGTTAAGCCACTTTTTTTTTATTATCTTCAGAATAGGGAAAATACATTCCATTTTATATTTGACAGAGGTTATTTTAGGGACGCCAATAACTCAAAAAATGGCCAGTTTTTACACTATCTAGGTTGTGCTACATTTAGACCATTTTCTTCTTGCAGGTGAATAACCATGGCGAATTTGGAACTAAAAATAGTTGCGCAATAACTATAATGGTACAAAAATTATAACAGGACCCTGACATGGGTCTTTCTGGCCATTGATGGTACCTCATATCTATAATTGTGGAGGAAGATATTTCAAAGGACTACTGCCAAGACCCACTGGTTTTAAACTCCATAGGCATAGAGAGCCCTTGCTGTAGTGAAAGGACAGCCAGTTTTCAGCCCAGCTGAAAACCTTTCTGCTTCACCTGAATGATTGCTTCATACTTTGAGATGTTGTTTAGCCTAAATTGCACCCTGATTATTTTCTGTGCATACATTTAAAAATTATATATTTTGAATAGAGGTAAATAAGCCCTTCAGATTGAAAAACCCTCATAAGCAAAAATAAAAAGGCTTTTTTTGTCTTGCTATTAGTAGCACCTGCCTGTTAATATTAGGTACAGCTTCTTGTTCAGGAATTCTCTGACCCAGAAATTGCTGGCGGCTGGGAGTTTATCCTATACAAGTTTGGCAAGGCTGTTCTTTACATTTTTTCATTGGCATCTGCTATTAGCCACATGGCTAGGTAGCTCAGTCTGAGCCAATGCAACCTTTTTCTTGCAATACTGTCCCTTTTTATGATCTGTTTTTCTTAATGTTCAGGCATCAGATTTGATTCTGCATAATTTTAGCACATTTATATGTATGAAAATATATACATGTGTATGAAATTTTACTGTAAGTTAAATATGAAATTGAATCGTACAGACAAACATGGCCCTTTTTTTTTTTGTAGGAAAGTATTGCTTTACACTGTGAAAAGCATTTCTTCAGCAAAATTTTATAAATTCTCCTCTCGTTTCCAAGAGAAGAATAAGGTAAGTGGGCAAAATATTATGGGACCTTCCAGTAATAAGATTGTTCTCCTCCTCCACTCAGCCTTATTAGCGTTAAACCCTACAGTGCATCTTTCCAATTGTCAGATTGATTGAGTAATGCAAAATTTGATACAAACACTGTACAGAGCTTAATCTAGCTCTTACATTTCTAAGCCCTGAAGATTAGAGAGGCCCTGATTATTGCATAGTTTGGAATGTCCCCGGTTTAACACTGTAAGGAACAACTGGATGGAATATCTGAAATGAGGACAAACAGGAATCAAAATTCCTCCATAGACTCGGTTCTCTGTGAAAACGTACTGATGTACCCTGCAATATATCTCCTGCACCCAGATGGCAGTAACATGCTCTGTATAATAGAGGACAGTGCTTTGGCTAGCAGGTTCAACATTCCCACGTATGTTTATTATGATTATGCAAACCATTTAAAAAAAAAGAACACCAGCCACAAACTAATAATTATAAGGCAGCTCAGTTAAATACAGCTGTATGTTTTCCTACCACAGAAATCTATACAGAAGTGGAATAGTTTTGTAAGTCCAATTTATTTTTTTAAAGAGGAGGAGGTATCTTAATATTTAGGGCGGGAATATATCCTTGTGGGGTTTAGGTTCAATGATCTGCTTTTCAGGAGGATTTCTTATGTCTTCTCAAGTAATTTAGCTCATATCCACACTTAGCTCATGTCTATTTAGTTATGGAGACCTTGATCTTAATGAGAGCTGCCCAGGCAAGAAAAAAGGTATGGTTGAGCTTTAAAGGTGCTGAGCATCAACTAAATACTGGTTGTGTCAGTAGGATCCTGGCATCGGGGAAGTGTTTAAATAGCTTCTGATGGAAATCTGAAGTTCTGTGTTAACTATATAGTATAAACTATATGAAAATTCCTTACTGCTGGCTCCTTTGTAACTTGAAACTCAGTAACCTGTTGTTTGGTTTACAGAACCATTTCCAGGGGGCTGCATGTTGACTCTAGGATCTACTATTAATATTATGTGCATATAAATTCTCTGAAGATAAAAAGATCCTGAGTTGTCTGCTTTGGGAGCCAATTTGACTCTGAGCCCAACGTCATGTTGACCAACCCTTTAAAATTCTGCTGTGTTTGTGTATTTTAATACGCTTTCAGGGCATAAAGAAATAATTGCTGTTCCCTTCTGCAGACTGTGATTTACAATGGTCATTTTAGGTAACTCATAAATGTATGTTAAAGCTCCTTAAAAAAAAAACAACCCAACATATATTGTGCCAGTTCAGTTAGATACTTCTAAAATTGAAGTCTAGGGTCTTCTCTTTCATATGTTCAGCACCAAAACCACCAAAATTACTTTTAAAAAACCTGACTGTTATTGCTTGGATATGCACTTTCCCAGCAGGGACATAATGAAAATTCAAGAAGAATTTGGACAAGGCAGTAAGAAGCTTAAAAAAGATGTGTAAGATAGGTAAAAATGATCAAAGCAGACTTTTTTTTCTTAACTATCATAGGCAGTCTGTAATAAAAACACAGCACAGTCTTCCTAGGAAGATATAATGCAACATGGGTGTTAGGTGCATGGGCTGAGAAACCATATCAGAAATGTTGCCTCCTGCTACCATGCTGTGATTCATGGCAGAGCTAAGTATTATGAACACGTGGAGTAATGGCCTTTGCTCCTCTCTGGCTGATAGGATCCTTTAGGGCGTGGAGAGACCCTTTGCAACAGGGGAGCGAGATGCCTTCCTCCCTCCCACCATTGCAATGAACACGACAACATGACTTTGAGCTTTGCATGCTTGAGCACCAAAGAGGCCCAGAGCATTACAGAGGGACAGTCTTTCCTACGTACTCTTATTGTATTATGGTATAATAACTGCATCTATTTTGCATTCATATTTTATTTATATTCCTACCTTTGTAATCTACTAAACTTCTCATCTCGTATAATTTTTTTAGGATTTAAAAGTATGAGTGACAAGGAGATGGACAAGGGGCGTAAGATGTCTGAGGCTTAGTTTGTCCTGTTATATCTGAACTTTTGCAAACTGCTCCTTATGGGATGGTGGCAGGGGTCTGCACAGTTGCAGATGGCATGAGATAGCTGGAAGGAGTGAGGAAGGGCAGCTCCTATTCCTTCCCCTTGTTGGAGAAGAAAGTCACTTCATCATGAAGTGAATCCTCTCACCTGCTAAAGGTCTAAAAAGTTTCAAGGCCACTATTAAAAAAGCAGAAGCGTAAGTAACAAAGGCATATTTGGAGAGCAGCACTGAGATGATCAATCATTGATGACAAATCCAAGTTTTCATGTTAGGATGTGCAAAAGCGCATTGTAGACATCTGTTCTGTGTGCAAAATGAATAGCAAACACTTATTTTCTCAGCTCTTTTCAAATGAGTAATCTGCTAGAAATTGAGCTGAATTACATGGAGTATAGTCATTTTAGTATACATAATCTGGAAAAGAATAGATCTCTAAACAGATGAATTCATAAATTATGTATTTTTGACATTTAGATACATCACAGGGACCCTATAAATCAGGCTCTCTTTGAAGTTATGGTGCATGTAAACCACTTTCAGACCTTGCTGATATTATTATACCAACACATCTTGCATTGCACCACTGAAAACCGCACTCCCAAAACTTCATCCCACCGCACTGCCCTTAACACCGTTTAACTTTGAGCAGACTGCACCTATCTACCCAACCTGCTGCTATGTCGCTAAAGCATTTTACTGTTGAATTCTTTTTGTAAGCCAGCATTCCTAGTTAGGTCTCCTATTTTTAGACATTTAAGTTCAGTATGTATTTGGTAGTCAGAATAGTTCTCTTTCTATATATAAAATATATATAGTTTATTCACTATATATACTCTTAAAATCTCTCTATATATTTATAGAGAGTTTATATAGGTATTCTCCCTTAAACTATTTTTATAAGTATTATATCTATATGTTTATATATCAATCCAGAAATATATAATATTTATATAGATGTTATTTTTATATAAAGGTATGAAGGTAAGATGAGTGCTATGGCTCTCAGGAAGGATGGTCTCGGCTCCCAGCCAGGAGCCTCAGAAGCCGCCTGTGACCCACGGTTGGGCGCATCTGGCAACGCGCTCACCCGACACACACAGGATCCGGACAGTCTTTGAGTCTTCGTGTCCATACAAAAGGCAAGTCTGGTCCTGGAGATGATTTCAGCTGGTTCGGGATTTTATACAGTTTTCATTAAAGGTCTGAGTGAAGTGGGGATTTGATTTCTTTTTCCGTAGCCATCTGTAAGACGTGTGAGAGCAGCTGCTCCTACGGCGGGTGCCAACTCCTAGATTTCCTGGGAGAGAAGCTAACAAGGTTTTAGGAGGTCTGTCTTTTAGCTCAACCAAAGCTGTCATTGGATATTGCTGGTTTTGCTTTATTAAACAGATACTATATTTATTACAAAATAGTTGACAAACACCTGGAACAAAATACCTTCCTCAGAAAAAAGTCTATGTAGAGACTGGAGGTTGTCAGAGAGAAGAACCCGTACCAAAAGACTGTGTGGTGAAGACAGAGTTTCTGGTCATATTTTTGGTAGTTTATTCATGAGTTCATCTATGGAAACAAGAGCAGGAGCAAACTGAATATATATAAATAGATAAATACAAATAGGCGAGAATACTCAAACCTGGTCTAAAATGGAAACTCAGCTCTGTTCTTGTAAACCATGGGTTTGTATCGTGCTACATGAGAGAATGTAATACAGTCATTCAAGTACTGAAATTAGTTATTCAGGCAAGTTCCAATAGTTCTCTGTGTGTGAACAATTTAAGAAATTCTAGAGTTAAATTTCCATTGTTCCAGAACAAAGCAGCATTGTTATGTGAACTGCAGAGCCACAGCTTGGCCCATAGAATCATTGAGGTTGGAAAAGACCTTTAAGATCACTAAGTCCAACTGTTAACCTAACCCTGCCATTCCACCACTAAACCATGTCCCTAAGCGCCTCATCTGATGCTCCTGACAGTGGCTTAAGATCTCTGTCCATAATGTGCCATTGATTTTTTTTTTTTTTTAATAAACTTTCTCTCAAGGTGCTTTGCTTCACAATGCTTCTATTTATTATTCATTATTCTATTTATGTAATCTTCCCTTTTGTAGAGGCAAACTTTTTTATGGCTCTAATTCAGGTATTTGTCCAGTTGTCTTCCAGGTTCAAGCAATCACCATGATCAGGATTTCAGATTTCCACTAAGTGCAATGCTCCAAACCATAGAGTTTGGAAAGTGCAAAGTAGCATACCTTATCTCAAAAATTTGTCCAGACTGAAGTGAAATAAGACGGTATTTCACATAGAGAATTTCTAGGCTGATCATTTCACAGTTAACGGAGTGCCCTTGCTTTCAGCATGGTTGGACCCAGCTATAGAAATCTCATTAATTCTGAAGGCAGTTTCAGTTTTCATTGCTACATGTTTCAGCAGTAACAACAATAAATATATTAATTTGCTATCATAGTAATTCACTGAATTGTCATATAATTTTATTAGGTCAAATTAAAGATAGTGCACTGAAAAATATACACGTATTAACATTTGATAGTTAAGGTTTATGAGAAATATATAGATGGTAAACATTGATGAACATTCTGTCTATTCTAACCCTCATTCTCAACAACCTTGGACAAATATTTCAATGACTACCATAGCTGAAATGCAGATACCAGAAAAAAAATTAATAATCTCTCTGGGGGTTCATAAACTAATTACTTAGGGCTGGAACTCACAAGACTTTCCCATTGAGCTCTTTTAGTTTCCATAACAGAAATAATGCACAGCTGAGAGTTGGTATCAAATGAGTTACACTTGGATTCTATGATATATGTTGCAAGGGATTTTCTGTATATTTTTACCATCCTTTTTAGACATTAGGGTTAATTTTCTTGTGTTGTTAACTTACAAAATTATCTTATAAATAGTTGTAACAACAGTGTATTTGATACTAAAAGTTGCCGGGAGGCTTGGAAATGATTCAGTGGAGGCAGTTTCCCAAAAGAAAAGAAGCCTTTTTTCATATAGAATCTAAAGGTCAGACCATTTCAGAAATATTTTAGCTATTAGTAGACATGCTTAAAAGCTTGAAGGAAAAATCTGAGCCTGTCATTCCCAGTTTATAGTTGTCCTACAGTTCATTTAGTTTTAAGATGGTCTCACTTTCTGTCATTGTGAGACAGTTGTGTTGCAACCAAAGTAATAAATGATCTATCACCTTAAATTTGAGAAGGATTCCATGTATTTTTGCATTCTGAGTAGGGACTGTTTAAACACTGCTTATCTGGTGAGAACATTTGAACAAGTAAATATGAGATCAAAACACAGCTTTGGGGAAAAACAGTTCATATGCCTATGTTAGAAACTACTGCTGCAGTGTATTGTGATAGATAAGGTCATTGTATAATTTGTAAGAAATTTAGCAGAGCGCTAATTACACGCGTGTGACAAGTCTGCACATGTACTTTTCCACAGCTGATGTTCAGTAACTCCATTTTCTCTAGAGACATTTGAAATTATGCTGCTCTTGAGGTTGAATTAGACGCCCTCTGGGGAATACAGACACATTGTCTGAGAGTAAATAAGATGATGGCGAGGGTTTCTTCTCCGAGAGCAATATTCTAAGGTGGTGTCAGATAGGGTCTTGAGTTCACTGGGCTGTTGTTAAGAAGAATTACTTTCTTAAGAAATAATACCTAAAAAGCAATGCAAATAAACAACTTATTGAAAAAAATATTTTACCTGTAACTAGAATTATATCTGCTTCAGTGAACCTGAACGGGTTCTTTTGTTATTAATGCCTACTAACTAATTTAATTGCTAATACCTGCTAATTCCATTTTTATCAGCTCAGAAGAAAACCCCAAAGCCATCACAAAAACACTGCCCATAGCCAAATAAACTCCCTTATGACACATTTAAAACGGGTTACATAAAACTTCAAGCTTGATGGATATTAAAAAGAAATAGGAAAACTGTGTGGCAGTCACCAAGGGTTTCAGCTGCTCTCTGCTTAGCTGCCCTCAGCCAAACAAAGCTTCTGAGGCTCTGAAATAAATTTTGAAGATTAAGGCCAGCGGACGATGGAAATCCCTGATAGTAGAGAATGACTGTAAAAAGTCTGAGTACAAAGGAAAGCTACAGGCACGGGGTTACCTGCAAAGCCTGTCTCTTCAGCGCAAACCAAGAAGTGTCATCTTGGCAGAGAAGCACGCGGCATCTCCGCTGCAGGGTTTGCAACTAGAAAGTGAGCTGCCGGCTTGGTGTTGAGGAGCTTGTATACAGGCAGCCAACATGTGAGTACGTGTTGTCACTAAGCCAGCTCTTTGGGCAGGACTAACTCGGAGCAAATAGAGGACTTCGATTGCAGTGGCCCTGCTGACACGGGGATGCTTGCCTCCTTGTGGCTTGGGTTAGGCTGATTGATTAAAAAAACAAACAAACCCAACTAATTAGTTCATGAGAAATCTATATCCACATCAACCTCATCTTCCACAACCGAAGAACTGTTCTCACTGCCTTTTCAAAGCCACTACAAAGCCAAGCCTTCTAAATCAGCAACTTACTGTTCTGATCACTTCTGTTTCTCAAAGTGTAGCATGAAAGTAATGTTTGGTTTTGGAAAAGGGATGAAAAGATCATTTTACTGGGTTTTACTATTTGTTTGTTTTAATTCCTCTTTTATTTCCAGGAAACCATGTAGCCTATGTGTCGACACGACCCGGACAGATGGTTCTGAACAAGATTCTGCTAGATTTCTTGTGAATGCTGTGATACAGACATCAGTTTCACATTTTCTGTATTCATTTTATTAATTTGCTTTATCATGTTGCAAGGAAATGCAATTACCTGCCAAAAGCATGCATCTGGGAATGCTTTCAGGTGATCCAATGTTACTGCCTTTCTATGTTTGTCTGCTAATGCCAGGCATTAAAAACAAAGCTGGCTCTTTCCAAAAGCAGTGCCTATATTCTCTATCCACTCAGCCATAATTCTAAGATCATGAAGGAAGGGATGGTTTTATCGTGTCCCAGTTTGACTTGTCTCTTACAGTCTCTGCGTAAATTCGTTTGGCATTTCCACGGCTGGGCAAGCTCCGCTCTTCTCAAACTGAGGTGAAGCACGACTTTGGCCAGGCTTGAGTTTCTTGTTGCAGCAAAACACCAAATGTGTGCTTGCAAAGGTGGCTTGGCAGAAAGAATAATTTCCAAAATATACTGTGACTTTTATACAGGAAAGCTTGAGACCAGTGTGGTCACTGAGCTACAGAGATTATCAGGGTTGGGGATATAAAACTCCATTATATTGGCAGGAAAGGGGCAGTGGGTTTTTGCTGAAATTACTTTTCACAACTTTTTCTCGCTGTAGATGATTCCTCTGTGATATATTCTGTGCTACTTACTGGCAAGAAGCAAAAGATGTTAAGTGGGAAACTTAAAGAAAAAAGATGCTGGGAAAACATCAGGCCTTTCCTGCCTTTTCCATGGTGCTCTTATACCTATTCAGATAGACCATGGTTAGTCTTCTAAACAGTAAGTTTATCAAAAGTCAAATCAGGCAGCTCTGTTTATAGCCTGCAATTACTTCAGGAACTATAAATTAGGTGTTAATATCTGCCTATATGGGTAGTGCAACTGGGTATCAACACTGAGTGTTATTATCCGAAGGTAATTATTGACACAAGCCTTTAGCTAGATCTTAACGTATTTATTAAAATTTCTTTTTACAATCACTGTTGATCTTCAGTTATTATAATTTTGTTCCTTATTTAGCTGGTGAACTATAAACTTAAAAAAGATACTTGTAATAAAATACTTGTCACATTGTTTTTTAAATAGGTAATGCATGTTTAAAACATACCTTATTAATCCTAGCACTCATCAGTATAGATTTTTCTATGAAAGACAAGTAATTTCCCTCATCTGACAGTACAGGAATAAAAGATTAAAAGGGGACTGAACATTTTTTTGGCAAATAATCACATTTTCTTCATTCCGTATAATCAGAAATGAAAGTGTACGGAGTTTGCTAACAGCTAAGTAGGGAAGGTTATAAGAATTTCTTTGGGCTCATAAAAAAAAGGATTTAGTGTCAGATAAAGACCTTATCATGAGACAAATAAAGCCTTTTCACTGAATACCCGAGCTGAGGAAGCAAAATTGCACAAGAAACTTCCCACAGTCAATAAATAATAAGTAACCTGTCAAATGTAAGTAAAAGGGGAAAAAAATTAGGCAACGTTGGCGTCTACAAACATCTACTGGAGCATAACAGTAAGAAAATTAATGCCAACACCTCTTATAGAAATTACCAGCCGCTTCACTTCAGTTTCTCGCAAGTAAATGTCAACTGAGTCAAAGATAGCAAACACCTTTGTAGCTGGAATATTAAAATGACTTTGAAGGCAAATGCCTCAAACATAGAAAGAAAGGTGCTAGACTTTAAAATGAATATCTGTGAGGAAAGCATTAATGCGTAACAGCTGATGAGAGGCAAACGATAAGCCTAGGAGTTCTTTATGCTTATGTGCAGACCCCTGGGTGATATTACTCTCATTTCAGGCAAATTGCTCACTGACGGCTGGATGCAGCTCTGCTATAAATTGGTGGGATACAGATGAGAGCAAGATGGAAATCCACAGTAGGATCATCAAGCACAGTGGAGTTAGGTTGTGTTTACACTCCTGTAACCAAGCTGGGGATTTGGTTTCCAGCATTACATAAAGCAAGATTTAATTTTCATTAAGTTCCATGTTGACATAAACAAATCCTCGCTAGGAGTCCTTTCTAATTCATGTTTTGTTAAGGCAGGCGAGGACCCACAAAACGCATTTTTCCTATTTCATCTACTCATTGTAAAGCTTTTATTATGCTTTAAAAAAATTATTTCAGTATTTTCCTCTGTGTTGTCAATCTTCTTCCCCCAAAAGTTTTTTTCCTGGAAAATGTAGATGATGAATATTCACAACCCCTGGAGAGAGCTGTGCCAAAGATGTGGTTCCAAACAATAAAGCTATAGCCAGAAAGCTGTATAGTGTGTGAACTCTTTGTTCACCGTTTAGATGCCTCTCCTCCATCTCAGACCTACCCAAACCTTTCTGTTTAATTGCCATTTTTTTCTTTTCCAGATTCTGTTCATTTTGCTGGATAAGGGAAAGGGTAGGACACCACCTTCTACTCTCACTCTGATGTCTGCTTTCTGGTGGGCTTGGCTGGGTGCGAATATGTGGGAAAAAGAAAGTGGATATTTTTCCACTGCCAGAAAAGGCTGGGGTTGAGCTTTCTCCACTTCAAAATTGGTGTATGTAGGACTCGAGGGGTAGAAATGCCATTAAAATTATACTAAATAAATAAAAATTACATGTTTTAGTCCCGCATCTACAACAAGGTGAGTTAGAGGACCAATTTTATTTAATTTCTGCAATACTGTGTCTTTAATTATTGTGGGCCAGCGTCATCCACACTATAATCAATCAAAATCATCGGAAATATGACACAAATGAACATGCTACTGTGGCTGCCACTTTTTGCTTCTCTGTATGTGTGAGTTTATATAACAGAATTCTCATAATACCTTAAAGGAAAAAAAATAGCAAGCAAGACATAGAATTGTCTTCCTATTTCATCTAAGTTTACCTAGAAAAATAGGTGCAATGAAATTAGAGATGTGCTGAACTATCTATAGGAGATTCCGATCCATTATTAGCCTACTCACCCTGCTACTTATCTTCAAATGCACACACCACCAGCAGAAAGGATTTAGGTTACATTTTAGTAATCCAAATCTTGTAGGTAGTGGGTTTTAGTGAAACTGGAGCGCTTGTTACTATAATTTAACTACAAAACCCCCAGCATTTAGTAAAGTAAGAGATCTGACTTTAATGCACAAAAGCAAGGAGTTTTGTGGCGGGTTGTTGGCAAGGAGTTTTGTGTAAGGTTGGAGTGTCAGTCTGGATTTTCAGCCTTAAATCTGAGTTTCCTTGGGTTTGCGGATTTGTCAAATATTTAAGGGTGCTTAAATGTGAACCTTCTTCTTGATGATACTCAAACCTCCATAATACAAACTTTTAAAGAAGAAAAAAACCAGGAACAATAAATAAAATTGGTACATTGGTGTGGCTGTGGTCAGGAGTAAGTCCTTGTCTTGTGGTTGTACGGCTGTAATGAGAGTCAGAGTTTCTCCCTAGCCATCGAGGGAGGGCAAGTCGGGACATCTCAAGAGGCCTTTACCCTCTCTCTGTCTCAGTTCCCTTGAAAGATCAACTGAAGATCGTATCTACAAGTCTCAGAAGACATTCTAACTAATTAGTCAATACGTAATGTGTGTAAAGTGGTTTAACATACTTGGATGGAGAGCGTTACAGACCATTTCAGATAGGATTTTAATTGCCAGCGACCGGACAGGACCCTGATGTAGAGTATGTATCAGCAGAGTTTGCCCCTTCGAAATATCTTAAATTAAAATTGGTTAAAGATGCAAGCTCTAAGATTCTCGTTCCTGTCAGCATGCTATGGAAAAAGTGGATCGTGCTTCTGCAAAATGAATATTGGATTGGAGGGAACACGCCTTGTTTTGAAAATATTGCAAATATAATGCAAAATGTATGTGTGAATGTTTTCTGATATTCTTGTGCCTCTTGAAACAGCTGTTGGGTTTTGGTATTGGTTCATGCATAACTAAAATATAAATGCAAATGTTGCCAGCTTTTGGGTTCTTTGAGATTTTAATTTTCAGCACCATTTTTAAAAAGGAAAATATACAGACCTATTTGTCCCGTAATAAAACTGCAATTTAACCGAAATGAAGCTATATGAATAATACAATAATATGGCCCACTGTATCTGAATCTAATTGATCAAAACTAACAACTGTGATGGAACATTTAATTGAAAAATTCATTATCAGAGACACAAAACCTATATCTCTTTCTCTGCTTAACCTGTGGCCTCTGTTTTCCAACTAACCCACATTATTCTCAGTACAATTTCCTTTATTAATGGTGCTATATGGAAGGAGGATGCATCACTATGCGCAACACAAATGTGTTATGAAATGTGGAAAAATCACTTTGTGTGGTGTGTGAAAATGTTCAGGCCGGCTTTTAATTCTGTAAAATTCAACAAGTACTGCACAAGAGCATGCATTTACGTACGTGGCTTTAAATGAGCTCAGACTCCTCATTTGTACGTGTCCTCTTGACAGTGTGCTGTGAGCTGCTCGGGCACTGATTAACAGAGGTTACTGTAAGGGTCTCCCAATTAATAAAAATAAAAATCAAAATTCAGTGGTCCAGCTGTTAAACACGGAGCTGCATTTCTGATGGCTTATTCATTAGTTAAAGCACTCTTGGTTACTACTTTCTATGTTCTATCACGCTTGCTTGCTGAGCTAGATTATGAAGACAAAGTTCACTCGTTGGTGGAATAAGTTACTTTAATTTGAATTTGAAATGGATGACATCCCATTATTCAGCTTAATCGAAATTCAGAAGAATATGCAATTAAAAATGCTATGTTACCTATACAATTTAAATCTTGAACTGCCTCTAAATATCTAGCTCTGCGAGGTAATATTTGGACCATACATGAGAATATAAGAACTAATCTCTGAGGGCGGATAGGCAGTAATTGTTACAGAGGATACTAAAAAGCAGGAGGAATTTTGTTATTACATTTCCACCAGGATAAATAAGTCCTCAGAATGGGTAGGTCTCATAAGAAATGCTGTAGGCGTTGAAATATATCGCCATAATTAAGTGACATGCAACCCCTTTTTTTAAATGTATTTATCGTTGTTCATCAGAGAAGCTATAGAGAGGAAATCCTGCGATGTTGCTGAGGTAATGACGTGCTGTGAGGTGTCTGACCCCTGCGTGTTCTCTAGAGCCGCTGCAGGTTGCATACAGGTGTGCTGGTGGCAGAAATAGAGAGCAGCAGCAGCTATGCCTGACTATTGGTGGACATGATGGCAAACTATTTGATAAATATTTCTTTGGGAAGCTTTTTGCAAATTTAGATCCTACGTACAGACCTACTCCTTCAGTTCAGGATCTTACTGGTTGCCTGAGTTTCAAGATTTATATTATTATTTCTCCAAAGTGTAACTGCTTTTGGCTAAATTAAATCTGTACTTGTATTTAATCCAAGTCTGTGTATCTAATGACATACTAAACCTGTTTATTATCAATAAATGAATGGTTTTTTTTTCTCCTTCTCCCTGTACTGTGATGAACCACGAAGACCTCTCTGTTGCATTCCTTCCAGAGAAAGTATAATTTCGCGTGTCTTTGAGCAGGTAGAAACTTGTGTGCATACTCTGTGGACAGGCACAACACAGGGTAGTGGTAACATTCACTTCACGGACCTTTAAGACCTGTTACTTGCTGCGTATCTGGATATGCAAGAATTGGCTCAGTGGATTCTCATTTTGAAATCATTACTCTCAATTTTCTAACAGTATGCAGCCAGCTAATATCACAAACATCAGCCTTTGCAGAAATCTTCCATTTATTTCCACACCAAAACCAAACCAAAAGTTTAATAAGCAATTAATTGCTGAAATGATGCATAGCTATCTGCAATAACCATTTATAGACATTGCAACAAATTCAATTCAGAAGAAGAATAAAGCTGAGCTGGTGGATATTTCTAAAGGTACCTGCTTAAAAAATAATAATAAAAAACTAGCGAGAGACATATTTGTAGGAGGTCTAGAGTGATAGTGAAAAGGGCAAGCTGTCACTTTTTAAAGTTAACTTTAAAAACTCCCACTTGTAAACTTTCAGCACCTGAGCAAGCTGTAAATGAAGCCGGGGGAAACATTTCTGGAGCGGAGTGGGTAACCTCGCTGTGCAGCACTGAGGGCAGCAAGAGCTCCGCCTGCACCTGAGGCATTCCTAGGCCATTCCCATGGAGGCCAAAGGATAACATCTGAGCAGCTGCTTGGAAGGAAATGACCCAAAACAGTCAACTAATAAAGTGTTGGTATGTAATGGCACTCTATACATATGATATTTTCCTTAAGATACATATTTATATAAGTGATCACAGAATAAGCCCTTTGGGATCTGCTGCAGCTTAGCATGCCAAGAAATTTGCATGAAGACAGTGATGTTAGCAATCAGTTAAAAGCCCCAGATGAGTATATTTTTAGAGAGAAATGGCACCTTGCCGTTTGTTGGGAAGGACAGAACCAGAACTTTTCCCACCATGTTTACATGCAAGAAGGTGGTGGGAGACAAGTAACACCCACCTCCAGATGCAGGACAACATACGTTGCCCCTGGAGTATCCTCTCTGGTTCCCAACAACTGGGAAGAGGCAGACGCCTTTCACCACCCCTCCACCATATGCTGCTGTCTGCAGTGTAGTTGCTTATAGACATTTAGCCAGATTATGAGTTAAGGAAGCTTGCAGTAAGTGTTTGCGGGTTCAGAAGTAGACAGAGGGTTTCTATTTGTTTTTGCTTGAGTCTAACCCAAAGAAACAAAACATATTTTTCTTCCTCTACAGCTGAAAAAACGCTGAAGTCCAGGAAAGGTTTGCCTTTGCAATAAATCCACCAACTCATAAATCTTTCCTGATCTTGCTTGAAAAATTTTAATAGCTTTGAAATACATTTTTATTGCTTCAAAATCGCCAAAGGTGTGCATTTTCCTCTCATTGCTCAGCCTTTGCTCCACGAGATATGGTAGTAGCTTATACCTTTAGTTTATACACAACTTGTTAGTAAGCAGGAAGCCTTTGATTTGTTTCAGTTTGCCAAGAAATAATGAAAACTCTCCATTGATAATTACAAACTAGTCATTAAAAGGTAATCTTGTACATATTCACGTTCAAATCTCTAACTGCCCTCAATTAGGCTTATCAGCACTGACGAATCTGCCAGGCCATTCCACAGGGTAAGTGTGTAGATTTTGAAAACAAAGCCAAAGTATTTAAAATAAACTGTCCAGAAAGGTTTGGAGTGTGTTTATACACAAAGGGAATGCTAAGTAGCTCTTATGGTGGATGCTTTATAGCTAAAGGCAATATTATCTAACAGACCTATTAGGTACTTGTTGATGTAAATTGCTGTGGTCTTTAATGGTACTTGTAGTTCCGGAAAGTTCATTAAAATTAAGGTACTGGCTTTATCTAATTAAGCAACCAGTATCCATCTCTTTCTTTCCGTTTGTCTCCTGTTAATCTGGCTTTAAAACCAAGATTTTCTTTGAAAGCTCTTGATGACATTTTTATATTTTTACTCACGTCTCTAACTATATTTATCTGATCTTCTGGTAAATCCTTTAAGGCTGAATGTAGTGAATCCATTATCTAGTCTACACTACTAGAATACACTTCAATAATTCAATACCATTCAAAAAAAAATTAAACCTATTTTTAGACACTCGGCTCCTCATTTAGCTTTTTCTGTATAGCAAGTATAGCTAACTGCAGCTGAGGCTAATTTTTCATATTTTCCCTGTCAATGTTTTATTAGCTATTTCAGGTTTGGATTTTAATTGAACTGAATTAATTCTTACCAACATACTGTGAAGAAAATGATAAAAATTATGCCCAGAGTTTTATAAATGTTACCCCTATAAGTGCTATTTTTAATGGTTACACGTTCTTCTAGATACAATGTTTGACCTCTAAACTAAAAAGAAAAAAGTAGACCATTCAGGAGGGATTACTGTAGTATGAGAAAACATACTTTAGTAATACAGTGGGAAAATGATACTGATATTTTGTTAGAAAGTGTTTGCACGTGAAATGTGCTATATACGTTAATTTTACTGCTAAATCGGTATACAAAACTGAAAGGCTGAATCACCAAAGGGGAACTCGGCTCTCAATTTTTCAAGCACAGTGCTGCAACTAAAAATAATAAATTCAATGCTCACATGAAGTTTCTTGGCTTAAAACATGCAGAGCAGATTGTGCTAGCCTTCTTGCTACTGAATTACTAATTTTACGTGTAAACATTTCATTATCCTGGGTGGGATTGTTTGCAATGCAACTACCACTTAGTGTGACTCCTGAGGTCACAAATATCTCACAATCACTTAAAAAAATAGAAATTACAAAATTATACTTCCTTAAAGGAGGTCTGAAAATATAATAGATATGAAACTATAGATGACACAGACTTAGAAGTAAATCGTGTGCACAGTGATGACTATCAGAGCATCCCCGGTTATCCTTTGCCAGTGATTCCTGTTACCATGGCATTGCCTGTACTTCTTACGACAGCTATAAAGTCCTCCTGCAGTAAAGTTAATGCTGGGTGAACTGGCTCCATGTGGTAAAATATTGTAAGTTCATCTGCGGTGTGCATCAATCTAAAAATAAGAATGCCCACGCAATCACTAAGATTAAAAAAGGAGATTGTCAGAGGACAATTAGGCAGATTTATTTTCCCATTTGCTACAGGAAAGGCTGTTAAAAAAGTTAAAGGCTGAGCTTTTTCCATCAACAGGGTACAGAATGAAAACGTTAGGTGTGTATAAGACTTAGGGGGAGAGAAAAAAAAGATTTTTCTGAATAAAGTTCCTCTAGTATAGTGTCCTTCCCATGGATAAGAATTGCGGTTTTCTCTTGGCATACTGTGGGGCTGTATGAAGTCTTCCCACAGACTACAATATGTCACGAGTAGGTGCTGCTCTGTGCGAGGCCCTTTAAATTCTGGGGCCCAAAAGGGAAAAAATAAGGTCTCGTCACTCTCTAAGATGTGGCATTCGTTCACCTTGCAAACTTATATTAAGTTTGGCAGCCTGTATCTACAAACAATTTGCTTTAATATCTTGTTTCCTATTTACATTTGCCTGCACCAGTAATGCTATATCATATGCCAGGCAATAAGCTGGCAAGAGCCTTGTTTGCCTGTCACAGGAGTCCTGTGGTTCCCAGCCAAGTGTAAATACTCACTGTATTATACATCCTCGCCCAACAGCAACAGCCACAGAAAACCTGCAGCTCATGGTGGCTTCAGGCTGAGACACGTAACAAGCGATAGGACGAGGGGAAATGGCCTCAAGTTGTGCCAGCGGAGATTTATATCGGTTATTAGGAAAAATTTCTTCCCCGAAAGCATTGTCAAGCACTGGAAGGGGGTGCCCAGGGAAGTGATTGAGTCCCCATCCCTGGAGGTATTTAAAAGCCGGGCAGACGAGGTGCTTAGGGCCAGGGTTTAGTGGTGGGATGGCAGGGGTAGAGGAATGGTTGGGCTTGGTGATCTTAAAGGGCTTTTCCAACCTCAACGATTCTATGATTCTATGTGATTTATATTGGCAGAGAAAGATTTTGTTGTTGTTGTTGTTTCTATGTTACCCTCTGCAAATAGTAATATCTTCAGGCAGCCATTCCTTCATTAAATGAGATGGTTCCCCAAAGTCACCTTCAATCAGGTGCATGCATCTCTGCTGGTTGGTTTTTCCCATAAAAAAAAAATAAATCACTATTTTCAGTTTAGAATTCATGGTTGGTTTGATGTGGGTGTACATGTATTTGTGTAAATGAAATTGTGCCTCAGCTGATAGGAGTGGTCAGTACATTAAACGCATATTAAATCACATACTATGGGAGCTGTTCTATATGCGCTTGGTGCAGTATAGAGCCTCATACTCTAGACCCACCACCTGCCAGCTCCACTTCTCTGCCTGTTCTTGAACACTGGCCTGTTGTGTGCAAAAGTGGTGTTTCAGGTGGGATTTTTAGGCTTGAAGGGTGCAGGAGGACTTTGCTGAACACATGGCCATATTTTTTTAGATGAATTTAAGAGTCTCTTTCCCAGCTTTTAAAAGACTTACTCATTTCATGAGACTCCAAAGTCAGGGAGGTGTTTCCTGGGGCAGTTGAAAACAGAAGCAGGTGCTGCACATCCAAACAACATCTCAACACTTAGACAAACAGCCAAGGGTTCTTTCCTTGTGTTTTAAGGTCTAGCGAGCAAACTTCTTTGATGGCTTATCAGATACTATGGGTTTAGCATTTGAGCATTTTCAAGAGAGAATGTGATAGGAGAAACAGCATCTTTCCACAGTGTCATTAGGAGATGACATTTAGAAAAGACAGTCAAAGACTTATTAAAATTTGATGTGTGCTTCAGGATCTTGTTTAAAGTGAATCATTCATCCTTCCAGCAAGGCTTTGTGCAGGCTCCCAGGCCGGCACACGTATTCCCAAATCCTCAAAGCTTTATGAATTCATGATTACAGAATGTCAGGAATTCAAGGACCAGCTTGCAACAGAGCATGATTTGGAGGGAAACATTTTAAATTCCTGTCTGTACATTGTTCTGTGCCCACCAGTCTGCAGCAGACCTGCTGCTTGCTGGTGGAGTAGAAAGCAATTAGAGACGGGGCTGCTACTAAGAGCTCTTGCTGTAGCTGAACTTGGTAGCTACAGTTTGCAGGCATGCCGAGGACTGTTTATTTGAGAAGAGACTTACTAAAGGGAATGCTATTCATACATCTGTGAAACACTGCTTTTTCTTTTTTTCCTCTCCCTGGAAACATGGTCTGTTGCAAAAACAAAACCCTGCGAACAGAAAAGGCTGCCAGAAAGGTCAAAGAGTAATTTCTGTGACCAGATACGATCAGCTAGGGTTGAGAAAAAGCTGCATGGGGAAGGAACTCATCCAGCAGCTCCTTTGTTTCCAAAAGAAGAGCTGATTAAGACATCACCTTATTCTGCTTCCATCTTCATTTATTAAATTGTCAGCTTCTATCCATCCCATGAGATATGCCTGTAGTGAATCTTCACTACAGAGAGAGATTCCTGGAGCCATGCATGATATTTCAGGGTTAGCTTCCCATTAAAAGCGTATTAATTTCAAGGGTTTAAAAAGTTGAAAGAGGAGCTGGTTCATGTTGGAGCCCTTCCTCCTTCTCCAGGCTGAGCTGGACCCACTCTTCTTACAGGAATGCACCATGGGTCACCATACCCCACCTTGCCCTAAATTGGTCTCAATGCGTTCTGCTGGTGCACCCTGTGATTTCTTGTGTAAGAGGGTTGTGCACAGATCAAAAAATGACTTATCGCATAACAATCAAATATCAAGTCACTGGGTCTCTTTGTACTACAGGTGTCAACGACAGCACTTGAGCTGAAGGAGAGTTTCCTTTGGCTTTCTTTATAGTAGACCTGATTACTCCTTTCAAGGTGAGATCCTAGCAAATGTATATAAAGTCTAATAACTGAACCTGGCTATGTGAAAAGGTGCATATCCTAATTTAGTTTATTGAAGAGTCTGGAGTTTGTAAGCACCTTTATTGCATTCAACACCAGGCAGATTCAAGTCCCCATTCTAGAAATAAAAGACCCTAATTTGTGTTCTCTGCCCCCTAAGACACATGTGAATCTGCTGCTGTCTGGTGAGGGAGGTTTCCCAGAGTTGCAGTAGACCTTTTCAAAATAATACTACAGCATGCTCAAAGTCACAGCATCCTTGAGCTTTCATTGCCTTGCTGTTGTTATTGTTGTTATTGTTACTGTTATTAGACTTTGTAATGCATTGAACTCCCAAGTGCTCTCTGCTATTGCTAAGATTACACAATATTTCAAGGAATTTTAAAGACAGCTGTTTTGTGCGTGCTGCAAAGAAACAAGGGATGGAGAAGAACTTGCTTTTTACATTGACACGCAGCATTACTGCACAGAATTAAACTGTGAAGGTAGATGAGCCCTCCCATCACATGTAAGTGATGGAGAAAAAGCCTACAAAGAGACCTCCAATGTGGAACAGGAGCAGGTAGGGCCAGCTGTTCGCAGTAAGCCTGTCCATGGCACAGCTGACATTTTGGTAGAGATTGAATGAGTTGGTGCTTTGGATAAGAACCCGGACTGAAGAGTACAGAGTTACAGTAACATGGCCAGAAAGGCCTCAAACGATCAAGTGGTCCATCCCAGTTCCTGTCCCACAGCAGAACCACACTCACAACATTTCTCGCTAAAAGTGCTTAAAGAGTAAGGGTTGGAAAGGGGGTGCAATAGAAGATGGTGGAGAGCAGAAGAGGAATAAAATAAGGAATGATGTTAGTTATTGGTTTTTGAGAGGAGGGGATGAAAGACCTTCATGTTCGCAAACCTCCTTTGCATTTTAAAAAGATGCTGTGCCTGTAACTGGAATTGTGTAGCAGGATATATCATTGATATTACTGTTAAAATGTTTTAAATCATTTGAATTTCCAAGGTCAGGTAGTTTGTAACATCTGAATGCTCACTTTCTCTCTTGAGCAGCACGTCCTGAATTTCTCCCCGGAGTTTTGCTTAAGGCTGAGTCTGGGCTCGGACAGGCTGTTGCAGCCTGGGACATCTTTTCTGCATTTCCTTTTGGAAGAGTTCCAACAGACCAAGCCACAAAATTTCTGTGTATTCATGAAGTCTAAAGGGTTGGATTAATTTCCACAGCTGGGATATTCCAAGAAGGGTTTATGTGAAGAAAAACCCCTCTGACTCATCATAAAAATAGTAACCTAATGCAATATTAAAACAATTCAGTTAAATATTTAAGGCTGAAGAGCAACTCACTTAATTTTCTGCCTAGTACATCTAATAGTGCAGTTAATATACACACGTGCTTACTTAAGAAGGAAAGGCTGTGGTGGTGGCAAGAGGTCACCGTGGGACCAGGTTGCCTGGGGAGAGTATTAGCCCAGCCTGAGGTGGGGTTGAGAGTGAGTTATTGGCCACACCTGCAGGGTAGCCCTGAAAAGGTGCTGCAAAACCCAGTCTGAAGGCTTGTGAAGCTGAAGTAGGAAGGTGTAGCTACAGCAGTAACCGCCCCTGCCTGGGGGCAGTAGTTAAAAAATGTTGTGCAAGGAAGAAGATGAGGAACATGAGCCACAGGTAGGGAAAATATGCTTAAATCAAGTTGCATTTGCTTGACTTGCTGGGAAGATTGCTGCTCCAAGAGGGGAACTGAGGAGCATATGCTTGGTTGAAACCATGCGGGGTAAGACTGCAGAGAGTAGAAGGAAGCGGAACGAGCACATCTGTTAAGTTATAGTCAGTTTAAAAGAAAGAAGCTCTTATAATACTGTAGTGGGTAACATCAAGTAATTTAATCACAAAAAATGACAATCAAGCCGAGCGCAGTGAAACCCCAAGGCCACAAGGGCCTACATGGGCATCTCTCAAATGAATGGCTTTTGTTATTTCATTTTAAGTGGATGTCTGCCGGTACTGCTGACGCCTCCTGCTGAGGTGGGGAGGCTCTGGGTGTGGGAGACAGCACCATGCTTGGGAGCCTTGAGTGAGAGCCTCAGAAAAGCTTCTGCCTGAGGCACTGCAGGGAAGGAGTGGTCCAACATTACAAAAAGCAAGTAGACAACTCCAAGTGGGTGTTTATATCTGATCTTCCCCCAGGGCTGCAGAGCCAAGGCCTTGAGAAAATGGCAGGTGAAGTGAATTATAAAGGTGAATTATGGCTGCTTCTGAGCAGATGCCTGGGTACCAAAACTTACATGAGTGCTTCTTCTTTCCTCTTGACAAAACAGATCCTTAGAAACTAGTGGCCAGTGATGTTCTTTATTTTATAGGTATGTTCTGCTCTGTCAGAATAAACTGTGCCATACCAATGAGGGGGAACCAACTAAAACCCTTCCCTTAGTGCATGGCAAAAGCAAATTGAGGTCTAAAAATTGCTGCCATTTTATGTTTCTAAGCTCAAATTCTCCAAAGAGCATCAGGAAGCTGAATGGTAAGGAGGGCTCATAAAACAAGGATGACTGGGTGGTGACCACAGAGGCTAGGGTGAGATAGCAGCCTCCCAATAAATAAATAAATGTAAAGAGTGTCAAGGAAAACAAAGGATTATTTGTTGTGACACTTGGGGCATCGTGTGAGGTAATAGGCTGAAAAAAGGAGAAAAAAATGTAAGCTTTATAGCAGGGGCAAAAAAACCCCAACCCTTGACAGAAATTTATTAGGCTGTAGAACAGTTCTCTGATGGAAGCGAGATCCACCTTCTGGTTTGGGAAGCTAAAAACTATACTGAGTAAAATACTAGTAAAAGGCACAGCAGGGAATGACCTTTCACAGTCAGAAATATAGTAGAGATGATGTATATGGTTGAGGGTTTTTTTGTTGTTGGGTTTGTTTTTTTTCTGAAGCTCATACGGTGAAAGGGCTTGGACTTTATAAAGGAGGACTTTTCCAGGCTGAGTTTTCCCTCATTGCGATGCACTCGGAGAACAGCAGGCAGAAGCTGCATGGTAGCATTCAATGCAATGATGGCAGAAGCTGCTCTGTGCTGTTCTGATTTGCCTCCTGCTGTACAGAGTAGTAACCACGTGGCTCCTTGCTTTTGGGGTTTTGGCAGTCGTACCTTACTGTAAGCTCGGACTGAAGCCCAGCTGATTGACTTGTATTTGTGTGTGAAATGCTGATGCAGGTGTTGATATTGGGTACAATATGCCAGGATCAGCAGAGCAGTTTTAACACTGCAACACCTTCCGATTCAATTCTTGTGTCCAGTGGAAAGTAGGCAAAGAGACTTGCCCATTCCTGCAATTTGGCAATTTCTTTTTTCCTCTTTGTATCTTAGAACTTGAAACAGTTGGCAAATGACACATAATCAAGTAAATCAGTGCATATTGGTGTCCGTGCAATGTTTTCTTGGATAATAATAATTCCCCTTTCTTCACTGTAGTTCACCACATAATCATTCATACCATCATCATGTACTGTGATACCCATTTGGGTACTTTAAAGAAAATCTGATCAATGATAGGGCATCTATAATTGATAAAACTAAATAAAACTGCATATTTAAATAGTAAAATAAAGACGTTTTCAACATTTTGTACATTAATAAGGATTTAAAAAAAACAAAACTGAAATATAAACATCCTGTTCAGCATAACTTTGTGTTTTGCCATCACTGAGTTTAGTGCAACACAAAAGTAGGAGATTGGCTAGAGCAGGTTTGCATTTTAACAATGTATATTTTTCTAAGATGCAAACTGAAATAAGGTCATAGTCAGTTTGAAAGTCAATTAACTCAGGGAGCAGAATGAAAGTTCGTACTAATCCACTAATGTGCATCATGGTGGTAATTAATTCAGGTCTTTCTAGTGGCTTCAGGAAAGTAAATTACTATTCTATAGGAAGAATCTACAAAATGTTTTCTTTGGTTCTAGGGCCTTCAGTTATGATGAATAAATAATTGCCATAGTTTTGCTTTACAAAACCATTATACAGTCTTGGAAAACAAATTGATTTCTATTGTGAATATTGTTCTGCAGAGCAAGGAAAGCAAGAGGCAAAGAAGGATCAGGTCACTTTTTAAGCTCTGTACTAGCATTTAATTTAGCTATGATAACCACTTACCTAGACTTACTGCCTTACAAAGCAGGGTCACTTGCCCAGCTAACTTGGAGAATGACATAGTAATTATCTTAAATATCTTAAAAGATATCAAGATGCTCCTTCCCTTTATGTTAAAGAGAATTAGAAAGGACTGTTCAAGGGTAAACTCCAAGGGTGGAGGGGGTTCACTTTCATTGTATAAGAGCAGGGAGACTCCAAGTGTGATAAGTATTTTTTCCTAGAGTAGTAGGAATTATCAACAAAAGTATAGTGACAAATTAGTTCATTTACAGAAAAACTCAAATAGACCTAGAATAAGGGCTGTTGACTCAGTCACACAAATCTACAAAATATGTCTCTTAATGTAACTTGCCTTTTGTTAGCCACTTATGGTCTACTGAGCTGACTTAGGTTATTAAAATATGGCATAATGATGTGGAATATCTGCAGAGAAATTAAATGTTTCCATTATAAGGTTTGCATGTTTTGCTTTGAAGTTGATATCCTATTTCACAAATATAAATCTATTTTTTGTAAATTAACCTATTTTTTTAGTTGAAATCAATGTTGAAATACCAACTACTTGTTACACAAAAATGGAATGTAAAAGTTTCACTCTTTACATGGTTTGAAAAATGGATGATTCACAAGTTGCGTGGTTCTGAGCCCACCAGCCTGCAGAGGAATTACGCAGCCTTACGGCTTGACATGGAGCCCTATGAAGAGGATGTAGAAAGGATGGAGCCAGACTCTTCCTGAATGTGCCAGGTGCTGTGACAAGAGGTGACAGACACAAGGTAGAACACAGGAAATGTGATTAGAGATAAGGATTATTTCTTTTTTTAACCATGAGTGTCATCAGATATTGGAAGAGGTGCCCAGAGATATTGTGGGACCCCCACCTTACAAAGCAGTTAAGAATATTCAGGGTGTACGTCTGCTGGAAAAAACACTTGTTTTGCAAGCACTAGTGGAATACATCAGGCTTATTATATTGGGCCTTACTCTGAAGGCAATCAAAGAGAGAGAAAGGAATTAAAACCATCCATTATGGCTCACTGCCAAGCAACCTGAATCCTGGCTCTGTACTAACAGAGCAGGATAATAATACCAATTGGCTCATTGTCTTTTTAAAAAAAGCCATTGCCATTCATTCTTTTCTCTAATTGCTACCCAAGCTAGCTTTTCATTTACATGTTACTGTGTTTGGGCTGCCTATCTGAATTCTGGGTTGCTATCTGTTTCAGCTACTCGTTTGAACATCGTGTAGGACCTGTAAGTCAGAGCGCAGCAGTACGCCATCCACAAAAAAGCAAAACAGCAGAATGATGACTTTGTAAGTAGTGTTTTGCTAACAAGAAAATCTGCAGGGCATTATAAAAGGAAGAATGTAAACTAATGGTTGGAAGTGACCTTCAAATAAAGATGATCCAGGAAGCATCATGGTGCATCACGGTGGGGCGATGAACTGGGCATTTCAGTGGAAGACTCTTGTTTCCTCTCTCGGCTCTGAAGAGTTGCCTTGCTGCTGTTTCAGATGACACTAAAATCCTCATGTCTCTTGCACGCATCTCTTAGATCTCTTAGTCCTGCAAAATCTGGTCTTTTTGTAGGGTATTACACAGAGCGTGGCTCTTAAGGAAGCTAATCACCAGAAGTAGATGAAATTGAAGGAGAGTGTGGTTTAGTTTAGCTGTAAAGTTCAGAAAATTAAAAATGAAGCCCCAAGAGTACGTCAGTAACTGAAGTGTCATAATGACTTTACAGTGCTGTCCCAGGACAGTACACAGACCATGGAGTGCAGGCAATGGAAGGGAAATGGCCATATGGAGCAGCAGATTGCACCTCTTAACTAATAAGAACAGTTAAATGTGTGATGAAGGGGTTTTGACTAGTCCACGCTCATCTCTTGAAGGCCAAGTATGAATTCCTACAGTCTTTCTGACCTGAGATTTGATTTCGCTTCTTTCTTGCTTTGTAAGGCTAGGTATTTAGTCTTCAGATATTTAGGATATTTAGTACAAATTAATTGTCTGGATTTGCTTAAAATCAGTGGATATATGAAATGATCAGAAATTACTTCTGGATAGCCAGTTCGGGACGGTTTGAATCAACCAGTGGGTAACGCTCTGTGCTGACTATGGGGTGAACTATACCACTGTGACGTGCAGAAAACAGACTCCACAATCCGTAAGATTGTAAAGTAGGTATGTTTATTCGGCGCTGGGCAGCACGGGGGGTAGTCCCACCAAAGTCGTGCGCACCTCCACGTGGCAACTTGCCCTGTTTATATGTAGCAAAGTGTTACATATGCATGAAGTTTCCCAATAGCCTATACATATGCATAACCTGTCCCTGCTTCGTAATAAAATTAGCTTCAGGAGGTCATTTCCATAAGTCCCTACCGACTGCGCTTGCTCAGTGCCTCCTTGTGGTGGTCGTCGAGGGTCGTGGGGATGAAGGCTGATGGCTCCTCTTCGCCACAGCTAGTAACCCCTTGTTCTTGCACAGACTCAGTTGCTTCTTTGCTCTTGCCCAAACTGCCGGGTGTTCTTATCAAGAAATGTCCTTCGTAAGGAGACGCAAATCTTCCTGCGTCAGTTAGTTTGCACAATAGTTAGCAAAACATTTGAGCACTATCTATTAATTTGATTCTCTGAGCTACACAGCAATCTAGACAATTATTACACAGCATCTTATCTACTAAGATTCCCTTAACCCCTTCTCTCAGCTGGGTTAGCTGAAATATTTAAAGTTAGGTGAAGACTAGGCCATCACTAATGTCCTAGCCTATCAAGTTTTGACAACATAAAATTAAAGTTGGGTGTGAAACCAGGGTGATGTCGTTGCTTACTTCTTGTTTGTTCAGTAACACGAAACCCACAACCATGCTATTAAATGTTACTGTCCATTCTGGACCTTGAATGGATGCTTTGGTCAAATTTTGCTTCACAAACAGTATAAGCAAAGCAAATAATTCATAAATAAAGTTAGTTTGAATCTACTACTCAACACAGAATGCTGCAGTACTTGAACATTTCCACATATTTCTGATCTCTATGTTCTCCTCTGCTCTGAAATAGCCATTTGTAAAATGGGATATGGCATATCTAGAATGACTCAGTTCATTATTAAAGGATACTGAGCCTGAGAGAGTGGAGATAATTACTTTTGCATACTGTTAAAAGTGTTCATAAAAACATGGCATTATTTTAAGGTTCAACGAGAGTTATACGACTAAAATAGCATTAAAATTTTATTTTTTACATTCTACAAATCTAATGACATTTGAAATATGACATTTGGAAGCTAAAACCTCTAATATCAAATAATGTCAGCGTATGTGGCAGTATTTCTTTCCTGATTACAGACAAATGGCTGTCAATGTCACCTTCAGCACCTGCCATTACTTATTATCACTTGTGAAATTCTATTTGAAAAGTTTTGTAGCATTTTATAGCCATCAGCGAAGTCAATTAATTATAGTCTCCACTGCTACATGAACAGTGCAATTACTTCACCATTCGCTTTGATTTTGTTGACCGGCAGAGTTTTCAGGCAAAAGCTTGGAGTCCAATTAACACGTCGTAAGATTGCACAGAAGCTGCAGCTCCTATTCCTGTGTGCTTTAGGCTCAGTGTCTGCCATGTGTAACTTTTATTTATTCATCTAATTTTTTGGTGGTGATGGTGTTCTCATGTGCTACCATTTGCGTTGCTTTTTAACAAAATCCTCCTTTTGGGTGCTCTTCCTTTCAAATCTGGCACACGTGGGTTTTGAAACACAGGTTGCAATTTGGAAAATGAATGGATTCAGAGTCAAATCTTCCAGAGTTCATATTTAAAAATTATCTTGTCTAATTATCCAATTGTAAAAATCTAGATTTTACTGTGTTTATACCTTTTTTCCTCTTTTTATCAGCTATCTGCTGTTATGATTGGGTGTCAGACCGAACTCTGAAATTCCAGTTAGCATTTAGTCAGGGCACCACTCATTAAAATTTCACATAAGTTAAGTTAAAAAGTGAAGTTTTTTAGTTCTGACCAGCACTATGCTGAGTTCTTCTGAAGCTCAGGCAATTCTTTATTTTGTTTTCAAAATCATTGCTGAAGGCGACATCAGGATACTGCTATTTGCAGCGTCTCCAACTTTAGGAGCTATTCTTTTCACAGTGCACAAACTATGAATGAAATACATTTTTCTGCATTAATTAGATCTCTCCATGGTGCAAAGTAAGATACCAAAGCTTCCTGTTCCGCTGTAGGGTGTTTGGGGGGGGGAAAACCCACAAAACTTCAGTAACGGTATTCTACCATTATTGTAGAAATCAATGAGAACTTAACATGAGGGTAAACTAAAGGAAAGTGATGGAATCGTATGTTTGGGGACCTGCATATATTTAGGATGAATGGATCAAATATAGTAAAGAACAAATAAAATAAAAACCATGAGCTGTACAACAGAAGAGCTAAATATAGAAACACTATATCTAAATAAGGGAAGAACCAGGGCTAGGTCTGTTACCTAAATGCCTGGTGAAAAGAGCATGGAAACTAGAAATTCGGTGGAGTTAAAAAGCAACAGCAATGAAAAACTTCAATTGCCCTGACAGAGAGTGGGCAAGGGTCACAGAAGACCAAGCAGCAGAAATTACATTTTTTGATGCAACGATGACTACTTTAGAGTCTTTTTGCTCCCAAGTGGCAGATCATCTAAACTGAACCAACTAAATCCAGTGATTTCTTTTCCTGGAACCTGGCATGGGGGTGGAGGGGAGAATTGCTTGTGGTTTTGTAGCTTCTGAGGTTCTTTCGTGGAAATTAAGTATGCAACAGAGAATTAGTATTTTTCAATAAATTTTGCAGCCCTGATAAAATACCTTTTTTTTTTTTCCCCTCTAGAGAGTTAACCACTGTGAACAAAGAATAATAAAAATCACTGCTGTTCTTCAATAAGGAAATTAAATCAGTAAAAAAACCTCTCCTGACAACTAGCAAGTTAAAAATCCCATTGAAGACCAGCATCTTCTCAGGTGGGTGCTATCAAATCATCATTCTTACAGGGGTAGGATGGCCCCCAAAGTCCTTATTTTGCTTGCTCAGGGGATATGATGAGTGGAAGTACCTCACAGCCTAGGACACAAATGTATTTTTCCATTAGTCGCTAACCCCTTTGTTCTCAGGGGCACTCCATTTTAGTATGCTTCCTATAGAAATTATGCGATATTTTACAGGTCAACGCAATCCAAACAGGGTGGCAGGTAAGAAATGGGTGTGACCCGTGAATTGCTGATCAAATGCCTTCTGTTCCAAATTGGTACCAGCAGGCGCTGGAGCTGTTTCTTGGGGTAATTCTCACTATTCGGAGCTTACTCTCCTCTCACCACGTGAGGAAATACTGCAGGCATTGCAAAAGGAAATACTGAAATATTGCAAATTTGGTAATAAAGGGAACTCTGGGCTATAGCAGTTACCAATTGGTTGTTACAGCACGTCTTTAGCATCACTTTCCCAAATTTGCTTAATCATTGAGTCGATTCTCTCTCCTCTTCACACATTCCTCTTTAAGTCAGTTTAGTGACATAGTTCCTACTTACTGTAGTTTTATTAAAAAATTTTTCTATTGCATATTTATGACTCCAGATATGAATGCAGCCTGGTTCCTCACACGGTTCCCTGGGTCACCTGTCCGTTATTCTTCCTAGGAAAAGGGGTGTGGTAGGAGGTGGCAGAGTGAGGAGGGGAAGGGATTTACAGAGAAAAATCTGCTTTATTAAAGCAGGGCTCACAGTCACTTTTTCTCTCTCTAAGGAGAGAAACAGCTCCCTGAATGTATCAGATGGCCCTGAAGGCAAGCGTGCTATCGGGGAGAGGAGACTCTCCCCAGGAGAGCTGAGAACTTCACCATTTAAAGGTGCTAACAGCAATATTGCAGTGCAGATGACCGAAGCAAATTTGAGAAATGGAAAAAGAGGCAGAAAAAGAATGATGATTCACTTTGCCTTTATAGTACCCTTTGCGTGCACATCAAAACAATTTTAGGTGTAAAGTCCTTTACCGTGCACAACAGGCATAGCCATGTGTTTACTGAGCTTAATACTCAGGCTTTATTGGAAGATTGGCTATCAATTACCAGTCAAACTCGGCTTTACCTGAAGCTGAAACCAGTTCAGCAACAAAGAGTACAAAGAGAGTCATTTAAATGCTGTTGTCCTTCCATACCTTTTGCACAATATCCCTCTGGCCATGCATCAGCAGCAGTTACCCAGGCAAAAGAAGATGCTGTTCTCAGTGTTGGGCATCATGTACTGTATCTATTCACTCACCTTTTCATGGATCTTACCTTTTGAAACTAAATATTTTTTGTTGTCCTGCTATTGCAAGCAATAGAATATATTATAAAATAGGGGGAAAAAAGAGCCCAGTTATTGTTATTTGTTTTAATTGCTATGAATTGTTTTGCTTAAGTTTTTTTTTCAGTACAAAGCAGGCAGTTGTATGAAAGAAGAAAGAAGGCAACGCTTTCCTTAAGCTTACCCCTGACAGAAATCGGAAAAAAATATCACCTTGTTATGTTTTGTGGGTTGATTATAAATACTCTGCTCCTTCCAATGCCAAGGTGAATGTTGAAACATACTTTTGTGGGATTTGTGTAGGAAATGCGGGTTCTAATGCCTCAAAAATTACACATTGAAAAGCAGAGTTAATATTTATACCAGCTGTAGAAGACTTTTTGCCGAAGTTATGAGAGCGGGAGAATTTTTAAGAAAAGGTCATGAAAGTGGCTCCTCTTTAATTTTCTTGTGGTTTGGTGGGGGTTTTTTTGTTGCTCTTTATATACATCTCAGTTTTATTCCCCATGAGGCAACTCAGATGAGGGAGAGCAGCTTCTAGACTGATGCTACAGTGGCTCATTAATAAAAGTAGATGGATATAGCATTAGTTAAAAGCATTGTTATGAAAACAATGAAATCTTCAACAGCTGATCTTTAGCTTTAAAGTTATAATAGATATAGATTTAGGAAAGGGAAGCCCGTTTATTGAAAGATTGGCTGCAGTCTAGAAGCATAAAATAAAAACAGAAGAACCATGTTAAGATGTGTCTTCAGAGATTACATGTAAGAGGAGCACATCTCCTAAGTTGAGCAGGCCCAAACTTTTGGGAGGTAGCAGCTGGGCTTGCTCATAAAGGAGCTATGACTTGAAAAGCAATATATAGGGCTGGAATCCCAAAGAAGACTTGGAACATCTATTCTATTAGCCCCAGTTCCTTCTTAATTTTATATGTATGATTATCCCTTCTTTTTAGGCATGAATAGCCTGTGCATGTACACATACGGTATCACACTTTCATTTCTGCCCTTGTGTCTTTAGTTGTTGCTGGATTTGTGCAGATTTAAGTCAGTTTGAAAGCAAGATACAACCCATGAATGAATTAACTTCTTTCCAACTACCTCACTGAGATGCTATCCTTCCTTGTTTTCAAACACTTGTTTTCTGACTATATAATGAAACCTGGTGTCTTGGAAGTGCATGAGGAATTATTTAAAACATTCAAATAGAAATTCACATGTGATACATTTTGAAAATTGAACTGTAAAGATTAAAAAAGGATAACCAAAACCCCAACTTTGTATGGCAGAATTTTGTAAAACAGAAGATTAAAACAAGTTTGGAAGAGCCATGAAAATGTGCTTGAAACAGCAAAGAGGAAATCACAAAGATCTTTAGAGAAATGCTATTGCAAGTGAGAAGGTAGCATTTTCAAAAGCAAAGTTCTGTTGGTAAATGCTGATTTCTGGGCTCCTAAATAAGCAGGCTGATTTTCTAAAGTAATCGCACATAAAGATTTTCCACTTAAACTATTGCTTTGTGCTCAGCACTTTTGTAGAGAGCCCTACTTCTATTTAAGACCAAGGATGCCAAATCTGGAAGGCATTTGGGCACATGCTCCCTCCCCACTGAATTCAGCAGTCCTGAACGTGCAAGGAGCTGACGCCCACACCAGCACTTAGGAGACTAAAGCCAGGTTCCTCTTCTTGGGGAAAAATGTTGCTGGTTACAGCATTTTTGTCACAGGAGGAAATATTGGCTAGCAAGGAATAATTTCTGTTTCTCTCTGAATTCATTTAACTTAAATTTTTAAAAAGAATGAACTGGTTTCCACAAAACCAAGCAAATTAACCGTAAATTTCAAATACATACCCACCTAATTTCTTCTATTCCAGTTTTTTAACCCAGGAGACTTCAGGAAGTGAATTCTGTACTCCAGTAAGTGGAAAACCAGACTTGAACAGCTGGCAGATCTTCTGCGGCCATGGGAGGTTGCTGTAAAGAGGTAACATTATGTATCTTGGAATATTGAGATCTGAGCCCTGCAGGGACTGCCTGCATGCAGCCTTAGGGTGCAGCTGCCTTCCTGTGCCTACAAAGCCATGGGGTTATTTTTTAAGCATTTATGACCAATACGGGATATTATATATACACTAAACTACACCAGGACGCTTTTACTTGCAAATATGACTTCACTTTTGCTGCTTTCCAGATTTAGGGTCTGAGACTGTTTCTGGGAGCATATTTCTGGTGTGAGGGAGGATTAGCCAGCAGGAGAGTTGGGATATTCAGAGCGAAATGCGGAATCATCATTGAGGTCTTTAGGCAAAACAAAATTTTGTT